>NW_024041150.1:40443282-40850144 GCF_014851395.1 Micropterus salmoides | reverse complement strand
AAGATAGAAACAGACACTCACTGCCACACTTGGCAACTGCAGATGTTTTTCTCCTCTGAGCTGCATCAATGTCGACTGTGTCAGAGTGGATTATTTAATTTAATAAGAACTTTATAAGTCAAAACATTTTGGAGATTTACCCAAAAGATAAAAACAGCCACATTAATTTAAATTCATGCATTTTTTTTGCTTTCAGTTTAAAAAAATCTTCTCTCTTTTTTTTTTCTTTCAGCCAGGCTTTGTTCTCCCCGCCTTCTCCAACCCGTAGCCCCGCCCCCACAACGCAACCTCCCTCCACCGCTGGAGCATCAGCTGCTGTTCCAACAATCCTCCTCCCCCCTCCTCTTCCTTCTCACATGACCGGAGAGAGAGGCAGAGCAGAGGAAGAGGGAGAGAGGAAAGTGAGATGAGGAAAGGAAGGAAGGAGGGTGGAGGGCAGATAGAAAAATGACTTTACCTCTCTCTCTCTTAGCTCGTCCCACCTGTGACTTGCTCTCCTTGGGGGTGGAGCCTCAGGTTGACGTGTCACGACTGGACCTGCGGGTTGGACGGATCCTCGGCGTCCGCCACCACCCACTGGCCGAGGAGCTGTCTGTCCAGGAAGTGGACGTAGGGGAAGCGCGCCGCCCGAACTGTCGTCAGCAAACTGGGAGAGAAAACAGACCTAGAGGAGGTAACGCACGACTTTATTTTTATAACGTTACACTTTTATTTCTTATTTATTTTTGTGTCAAAATAAAGTTTATTTATTTCGACATTTAGTCTAAATATTGCAACTTATTTTAGTAATTCAATCTGTACTTTGAAGTATTAATTTAGAATCCTGCTTAAGTTCCCAATGGACAAGTGCAAGTCATATGTTTGTGACAAGTAATGTTCCCGGTCTTTGCGCTGTATTGCAGAATCTTATGCATAAATTTATGTGTCGCTGATTAATTCAAAACATTTGGTCATTTTAGCTTTAACTGAACCTATAAAAAGTGATACAAGGTATTCCTCGTGTTTTTGGAAACATTGGAACAAATGTCTACATGTGTTATGTGTTATGATATGTGTTGTAGCTTTTGTACTGGTATCTTGTATTGTCTTTATATGTATTTATTGTCTTTTACTGATATGGACCTATGCGTCTAAAATAAAGTTGATCGATTAAGACTGTTGTCAGATTTGATTATTTAATATTACTTTATACTCAAAACTATATTCTTATTGTTGAAATATTACAACTCTATTCTCACATTAGTGCGAGTTTATTCCAAACTACTCTAAACATTTCAGCCTTTATCTTTCATTTGCTCTTTGTTCTCACAGTAGTACAACCATATTCTTGAGACATTAGCCTACTTTTATTTCTCATCATATTACGACTTTGGTTCTTAAATATTCTGACTTTGTTTTCCAGTTTTTACAATGTTAATGTTGACATATTAAGACATTATCATGAAATATTACAACTTTATTCTCTCTCTATATATATATATAATATTATATATTTAAAATTCTCTGTTTTTTCCTACTGAAATTTCTTCTTTGAATTCTTGTTTTTCTAATTTCTGTTTATCTTTCCTTTCAGTTTAATCCACCCTTTATCTCATTCCTTCTTTCTTTTGTCTTTATTAAATTTTAACAAAAGTATTTCACCTCTCTCTCTTCGCAGCTCCAGGCGGTCTAGCTGTCTTGTTATGCAATGTCAAGGCCTGTAAGCTGAAGGGCGTGGTCTCTCAGGCCCGCCTCCTATGTTGCTCCGCCCCTGATGACAGCACTGAGCTGCTGGTAACCGCCCACAGGCTCCACCCCCGGAGACAGAGTTACCTTCCTCAACTACCCCGTAATCATGGTCACAAAGATAATAACAATAACAATAAAAATAATCACTGAAGATCGTGAATAAATTAAACAACATAAAAAAATAAGTTTAATGATTATTAAGCTAACAGCAATAGCAAATTTTTTTTGTGTCTTGGAATTCAAATGGTCCCCCGATTATTAGTGCCTAATCAAATAAAAGTGGCACATTCATTTGCTCTCACACTGTAGAAATGTTAGCTTACATGGTAATGCGTTGTTAGCAAGCTAATAACACGTTATCTAACTGTTAACCAGTCACAACAGCTAGTCAAGCTAACTTACGGTTATTTTGCCTTAACCAGTAGTGACTGTATCTATCTGGTTTGTTTTAAGTCAAGGGGTTCATGTTATCATTTGTCACGTCAATCAATGAAACATGGAAGCTGTTATTTCTGTACACTCGCAACGTCTCCTTTTTCAGGAAGATGACGGCTTCATCCATCCTCACCAGTAAAACAGGCAATGTTTTACTGGTTAAAAGGCAATGCCAAAGGGCCTTGACCAAGCAACCACTAGTGGCTGTATGACGGGAGCAAAAGAGGAATTCAGATAAAGTGTTTTTAAATAAAGTCCCTGTAAGGAGGTAGGATGTGAAGGTGAATGGGTCAAACCTGGGACTTTCACACAGGAGAAATGCGTTCAAGTTCCCAGTGAAACCAAGTAAATGTTTAGTTATTTTGAGTTCTAAGTATAGCATTACTGATTTCTGTCACGTCCGTCACGAGACTTACATACTTTCCTTACTTTAACCTGGACCACAATATTTTCCTAACCCAATGAAGTGGTTTTGTTGCCTAAACCTAACCAACCTTTTTTCAATGTTTTCCACTTGTTAAACTTCACGTGACTTAGGTACTTACGTACACATTAAGGTCCGATAAGCCTGTCGCTGGACTGACACAGGAAAAACTCTTGTATGGTCGTTTTGGAACACTTGACGATCGACCTGTGTTGTTTAGGTAGGAGGACGTGTTGGACGACTCAGATGTCACCTACAACTGGATGAAAGTGGCTTTTGGGATTTTCCGGGTAATCACTCACCAACTCTCTGTTTATCTCGCTCTCGTGTGTTCAGGTGACCCGGACAGAGAGCTGCAGTCCAGCAGAGGGTTTGGGAGCTCCTTCAGCCCGACCTGCAGGTCGACAGCCGGGCGTGGCGAACTATAAAGGCTGCGGGTTTGAGGTGAAGGGGAAGGGGCTGTGCAGGCCCCCTCCCTCACCAACTGCACCATCAGATAGACACAGCGAGGGGCCATCGCACAGGACATGCCGAAGACATAATGTGCACCAGTGTACTTTTATTGTGAAAATCATGCTCTGCTGTGGCTAAGCAACCACAAAAAGCTGCTGACCATCACTTAGCTAGTTAGTAGTTGTTATCTTACAGTTGCATCGCTGTTGTTTATTGATTAAAAGCTCAGTTGATCATACGTTTCTTCGAGTTCTTGATCTCTGCTTTCAGCTGATTGGACAGCAGAAAACAATCTGTGATGACATGGTATTTATGAATCTTGTGATTACTAATTAAATGGTGATAGATCCTTTAAATAGGTGTCAATACCAAATAATAGTTTGATAAGCCTGATCCTTCAGCACTGGAACAATTAATAATGAATCAATACGTAATCGATTACGTGAATACATCGATTCGCATTCCGTGCGTTGAAATGTTGCTGCCTCCGATGTTAGCAGGGATTCCCCCGGACAAGCTGCAGATACAAGATCTCGACTTCATGCATCACGCACCTGGGGGTGTCTACTATACACGCAAATTCGCCATTTTGCGCACAATAGACACGGTTTTTCCAAAGCGTGCATATGTGACGCCTGAGCATGAGAACAGGCTGGATGTCCACGAATACGTGAAGCGAAAGTATCCTGGACCACTTTGTTCAGACGGCAGCGCCGCAAATCCTGCTTCTCCTGTCTCCACACAAGCACGGCACATTATCAGCACGAGCACACGTAGTCCGTTAAAATGTATTTATCTCCTTCATGTTAAAAGTAATTTCTGCCCCGCTGCTGTCATGGTAACGTAACGTTACATGTTACACGTGTCATCTAACGTTCAGCCGTTTCATATTTTTCTGTTTTTCAATGGCCACGTATGAGCGAGAAACCACACTGATGCAGAAATACATCTGACTATCATACCGCATTACTCAATATTGAAATAAGTCCATGTCAGTAACATTTAAAGTTTTAAGTAAAGAAGCCTAATTAATGTCTGTTATTGTTATTATCACAACACATCAGTGACGTGGAATATTATTGATTAGACATGCTCTGATATTTATTTTGGATAAATTGGTACTTTAATCTGCAATTTTTGTTTTTCTTTAGAATACACAAAATGTGTTGTGAGATTTATCGACTAATCAAAAAAATAATCGTTATATTAATCGATTTTAAAAATAATCGTTATGTACAGCCCTAGTTCATGGCATTGCTCAGGGGCACCTTTGGCAGTGATCCGTGCTGGACTTGAATCTGTGACTCTCCGGTTACCAAGCCAAGCCCCCACAGACTGAGCTCATGTGGCACAATTAGGCTACGTTCAGACTGCAGCCCAAAGTGACCCAAATCCGATTTCTTTGCTCATATGTGACTCAGATCTGATCTTCCAAGTCACATGGAATCAGATCTTTTCCAGTTCGGAGAGGACAAGCTAACCGGAGCTAACCTCTGTTGCCCCCTGATTACTTCTGTAGCCTGCAACACGGTGCCGCGTGTGACACCGAGATTTATTGTCTGCGCATGCGGGTCACTTTCAGGCCGCGGACAGTTCACAATGAAGTCTGATATGGGCCACATTAAGGCCTGCAGTCCAAACGCAGCCTGTGTGATCACAAAATTAAAGGGAAATAAATTTCTCACCAGTTATCAACGCAAGCGAAAGAAAAGATTATTAAGATATTTTGGTCTTGCAATATTGTATTTTTATTGCTCCATGACAAATAACACATTAATTTGTGCTAAATAATACGTCTGGTCCTCCATTTGTCCAAATTTCACTTTTCTTCCTACTTCTAATAAACCAGTCGACTACTACTACTACTATTACTACTACTTCTTCCTTCGTCTTTGTATGTATTCAACATAGTGATGAAACACTATCTGTAGAGCAGTTTGTCTGTTTGGGATACTGTAGAAACATGGTGGTGCAACAGTGTATGTAGATATAAATGACTCATTTTAAGGTACTTAAAACATATCGGTTCATTATGTAAGGTCTTTATACTGCACTAAAAACATAGTTACATTGCATTTCTGTCAATAGATCCTTAACAGGTAGATTCTGACAGGTATGTTTTTCTGTTGTGTGGCCTTTTTTGACACAGCCGTAATGAAAGAAAAAAGTAGAGAAATTTAAAATCTTAGATTATATTCTTCTGTGTCCAATATATAGAAATAAAATTATTTTATTTTACTTAATCGATGAAATATGAATTGAATTGTATTTTCCTTTAGCTTTGGCAATACTGTTGTATTAACATTCATGCCAATGAAGCAAATTTCGTTTCGACCTGACTTCTTTTCTCAGTGAGATGGAAGAATTTAGAAAGTTGCGTGGTGCTGCAGAGAGCCCCCAGCTGCAGTAGTGCATGGATCACGCGTAAAATTCATCCAGCCAGAGGGAACAATCACCAACTGTTCACAGCACGGTGTTCATAATAGCAACACAACCCATCGTCGGTATCAGAGAGGGAACGGGGCGTCGAGGTGTACAGGGAGAGGAGATTGCGGAGCGACCGGGCATGGTGCGGACGGTCTGTGATTGTTCCCTCTGGATGGATGAAGCTCAATCTGCTGGCATTTCCTCGCATCTGGGTCATTCCAGCGTACTGTAGCTGTTTCTGCTGGGATTTCCCAAAGCAGTTTTTCAGGTGTGCTGCTCCAAGTAGTACTTAGTGCAATCTCAGGCAGGATGGGCAGGTACATACGATTTCCACATACTCGGGACGCACTGAATGAAACAAACCAAGTTTTTATGCAGTGGCTGCTTTTACTCCCGACTCTCTACGGCGGAAACCATTAAAACACGCAAAACCCTAATTTAACTAGTGCCACCTCCATTGTGTTCGCTCCTGTTGTCATCTACACAATAATTCTTAGTTAATCACCCATAACAGGTACTAAAATTACATGTGCAATATTTGAGAATGCAATCGCAATTTAGTACTGTTTATTCGGGGTTATAGTAAATCCGGCCCTATGTGTTGTGTTTACTGCCACTGTCTTTTGGTGGCTCACTTATCAGGTTTGCTAATGCTGAAGCAACCAGAAGCTACATGTGTGAGACAGTTGGACAGAGTTGTGCTTTTCATATTGTTTGAGTTTTGTAGGAATAATCATTAAATACCAACATGAGCAAAACAAATGTGTGTAGTTCCTGTTTAAACAGTCAGAGTGAGACCTCTGTTCTGACTGTCAGAGCTCTGTGATGGTTCCTGGCTGACAGGCCGAGCAGTCGGTCTCTCAACGGTCGTCCTCTGATTGACGGCCAATCACAGGTATTGTCCAAGAACGAGACTCCTCCTTCCACATCTTCAGCCAGAGCTCTCAGCCAATCACTAGTCTGTGTTAGGAAGACTGGAGCGCGAAGCCCCGCCTCCTTCAGGTGGTCAGCGTGCGTGAGAACAAGTAAAGCGTGACGCCGCCATTCTGGACCGAAGAGAGTCTGAACATCAACACAAAATACACAAATCACCCAAACAAACACACACATTACATTGTGGAGGTGTGTGTGTGTGTGTACCTCCATGTGATCCTCCAGGTGTTTGGTGCCGTGCGGCAGGTCAGCTCTCACAACCAGCACAAGCACGTGCACGCCCTCGGGGCAGAGTTTGTGCACGTCCTGTGGGCGGGGCAACAGAGGCGGCGTGTCAATCACTCTCAGCATGAGGTCAGACTCCGCCCCTGCCTTCTGAAATACTTCTGGAAATTTCGGCTGAGGACTGGAATCCTTCGTTACAGAAAGGCCAGAAATGCAGAGGCCTGTTTGGAATTCCTCTCCACCTGCCCAGCAGAGGAATTTATCAATAAATAATTTTAATTGTGGATTATTTTTTTTACCTGAAAGTTAAACAGGATCATTTCCACCAGCTAAAAGAAAAACACCTATGAAAAGAAAAATTGTAGGTCAAAATAACGAGAGAATAAATCTATTTTTTAAATTATGGAGAATCTAATTTTTAGTTTTTGACCTTAGGAGTACTCACAGGTCTAGCTGGCTAACTGTAAGGGCTAACAGGCTAGCAGGTACTGTTTACGTCCCTCTGACATTTGTTCTCAGGATTGTTCATTTCATTCAATAACACAGTGTTAGTGTGTTAGCTCAGTTTTAAATGCTGCCGTAACCTTTAGTAAGTCACAATTTAAGTTAAATATGTGAAGCTGGAATTTACAAGTTCACAGTTGTAAATTGTAACTGTCTGTACGCCCCCTTAATTTGGATTTGCGACTCGGAAAGTCAGGAGCACCGCACTATCCCCGACTTGGTGATCCAAGAAGGCTGCTCCATGTATCAACAGTTAGTGAAAGCTGGTGTTTATACTGTCTATTAGTACTTCTGTGTATTTGTGTCTCACATGAATTTTTGAAATAAACTAGAAATAAAATATGTAAAAAGTATTGGTATCGTATTGGCATACCAGCCTGGGTATTACTTGGTATTGGAACGAATAGGAATTAAGTGGTATCGCACATCACTGGTTACCAGCTGAAATAGCTTTGTTTTGGAACACATTACACCTTGCTTGTCAGGACCCCCCTACTCTGCTTCTGATTGGCTAGTAGTCCTTACCTACCTAGGTACTGCACACGTGAAAGATTAAATAGAAGTGAGATGCTTCACTTGGTAGCTAAAACTGATCCTTCAACACGCAGGGTGAAAAGAGGTGCCTCAGCAATGTGCAGTGTGGTATTTTTTTGAAAATGCAACCATGTAAACCTGTTCCTATCCTATAAACCCCTAAATAAAATTATGAACCTGAAAATGAGCATAAAATACATTTTTCTTCTTGATGACCTTCCACAGAAAGCTAACGTGACGACTCTAAAAGTAAATCTGTAAAGCTACTGACCAATCAGAGCATTCCCCACAGAGCTCCTCCCACTCTGCCTGTCGCCCAGCAACAGCACATTCAGTGCCAGCACATTACGCTCGCCACCACTGAGGATTCTGAAAGGGCTGTTGCCACGCCAACTCTGTTTCATGCCGACGGCCATCTCAGGATATGTTGAACCTACCTTTTAAAATAAACAACAAACAACAACATAAACACAGCTTCTAGTGATTGCAGAGTAAATACTTTGCATCCTGAATGCATCCCTTTAGCATATTAAAACTTCTGGGTAAGTTGGCAAAATAATGCAAATTCCCTAGAAAGCAAACTATCGCTTTAAATGTTTTGCAATCTACAATAAAATTTGTTATAGGTGACTTATTGCTAAAATTTTGCTAAAATTATTTCATTTAAATCTAAAGGTTTTAACCTGAGAATCACAAGCAGCTTAAAATAGCTATTCTATCAGTAAATCACAACTTTCTTTCTTTAAATCAGTTTTTTCAGTGTGTGTGTGACTCAATTTCACCTAAAACTTACCTTAACCTGACTTTATAGGTGTCTCATAATGATCCAATATAACAGTCGATGAACCTGCTACTAGTCACTTTAGGAATCCATATTTTATTTACGTACAAAACATCTAAAGTCTTAACAGAATTAACAGAATTTGCAAGAGTGAGTCTTACCTGCTTTACCGAACCAGGAGAGGCAAACGCAGACACATTTCCTGAACAGATATGGGAGGTTGTATGTGGTTACTGGTTAATTAATAACCACTCCAGCCCATATGTAGTTTTATGAGGTTGTAAAACTGACAAACATCCCTGCAATTTAGATTTCAAGGGACACCTTGACACCTATTTCTATTTAAGGAAAGAATGTGAATTCTTCTTTCACCAAAGCCTGAAACTAACTGGATTTTTACAGTAAAACCAGGATAAACATACTGGTCCAACCCATTCTCACTCCCAGTGCTTGGAGTAGAAAAAATAGGTGGCAGTACTCACAAGAACAAGATGAGAAGATATTTTAACTGTTTTTTTTAATTTATAAATATTCAATGCTGACATACATCAGTGAGGAGGTCTGGGGGTCCTCCCCCAGAAGACTTTAAGCATCAAACACTTAATTTCCTGCATTCTGGAGACATTTTCTGCACCAATTTATGGTGGAAATATATATATAAATAAAATTTATATGAAGGGAAACAAAATTAAGGTGGCAGGTGACAATTCAAAATATAAAAATATAATGGAGTACAGTGCAGTAATCAGCTTTTGGACAATGCACATTTGTTTCTTCTATATTTCACTTGCATTGCATGTTTTCTTATTGTGCATTGTTTCATTTGTTAATTAACATTTCTTGTTGCAAGCATAGACTGTATATAAAAAGGTTGCAAGCTGTTTTTCAGAACATTTTTAACAAGAGCTTTTTCTGATTCCATATCTGTCAATATTTTTAAATGGCCCGCCCCATCCAGGCTGTGATTGGTCGGTTCACAGAAAGTGACATTGCCGACCTACATTCAGCACACGGCTGCATGAAAGTCACCTGAGCTTCTCTTCTCCCTTGTTTCTCTCCACTGACAGAGGAGTGTCACGTAGCAACACGATATGGAGAGGGCGAGGAGAGCACTCCTCCCGACTCATCACGTATTGATGCTTAGTCAAGGCCCATTGGCGTCACTTTTTAACGCCCCGGGTACCCCTTAAGCATCGAGTTTAGACATTTAAGGCTCTGGTTAGACTTTCAAATTAAAACATTAGTGTTTCGAAACATCGCCATCTCGAAACAGCACATTATTAAAGTCGTGAAACGTTGCAATTTGGTTAGTTTAAGCAAAAAAAGTACTTTGTTGGGTTTAGGTAACTAAACTACTTGGTTAAGGTTCGGAAAACATCATGGCTTGGGTTAAAATAACTACATACGTCAGTTAAGAAATAAGTTACAAACGTCACTTGCGTAACTTAAGCAATTTACGTAACTTGCTAACTGAATGTTGATCAAGGGACAAATAGTCGGGCTTCTTAAGCAATTTACGTAACTTGCCTAACTTCAATGTTGTTTCTCAAGGGACACGAACCCCGGCCTCCTGGTTCAAAGTCGGGCTTCTGGCCCGCCATCCACCCCAACCACGTCCTTACTCAGTCTTTTCTGTCAAATATCAAATACCTGCCTTTACTGTCAAAGACTGACGCTACAGGGATTCCCCCACTTCGTTGAACTATGACACCATGAGGGATCCCCAGTGCGTTACAAACTGCTGTCGCTGGGTCTTGACCATGCGTCCACATGTGAAGAGTTGGCTGGTCTGACCTGTTGTCGACCCTCAGTGTGAACCAGAGATGCTCACAAGTCTTTCTAGACAAGTCTTTGAGCTAGAGTCCAAGTCAAGTCTCAAGTCTCTCGTGGTTATTACGAATGCTGTTATTACAATCCAGGTTGCTAATAAAACTGCATAGCTATAAGGAATTCTGTAACTGCAACCTGTTTTTCATTTACAGAGCACAACCATTTAATGTGAAATGCAATTAATGACAGCTTATTAAATACTGTAAGTCAACACACTCCCCAGACTCTTAAACCCAGTGTAACGTTAACTAAATAAAACTGTGACTTGCATAATCAACAATAAACCTGTAACCTGTTTTTAACTTACAGAGCACAACCATGTAGCCTAATGTACAATGCGTCTACAATTATAGACAGCTTATAAACTACTGTAAGTCAACAAACCCTGTTGACTCTCAAACCCAGTGTAAGTTATAACTAAATAAAACTGTAAAGTTACATGGTCAACAATAAAGCTGTGACCTTTTTCTAGCCAACGGCAATAATTAAGGTGATGGCAGCCAGCGGGACGTAAATAATTACATTAATTGACCACCACAAGTTTGGCAAGTAAACAAAGCAAGAAGCAAGCTAACGTTAGATGGCCGATGCTGAGCTAAATATGTTTACTCACCACAGGTTACTAACCTATCTTGCGTTCAGCGCTTCTTTGTTTGGGTCTTGTTTTATGAAGTTTTAAAGCCAAAGTTTATGATGAATGGCGGAGCAGCTGCCGGTGTTTGTTGTCCTCTCTCACGTGCGGCCGCGTGCAGCAAATGTTACGTGTTACGTAGGCAGGTTATAGGTAACGGAGGGAGGGAATAACAGGCTTAGACTGTCTTTTAGTACAACCAAACTCTGAACAAGAAACTTTTAGTTGACTAAAATGTTACAATTAACGTTCATGAACTGGAAACACACTGCGAAAGGGTCAAAGCTCCTATAGGCCTTTCAGACACAAAGCAACAACGGTACAGATGCGTTTTGAAACCCTTTATTTTTAATGGCTTGTGACGTGCCAGTGCAGTGCGGGTGTGTTGATGTGTCAACCAAAGCGCAGTGCACTGCTTGGCAAGCCGCAGTCAAAGTTCAACCTAGTTGTACCACTGCACTGACGGCCAGCGCAGCACAAAGTGTTTGAAAGGGCCTTTAGACGAAAACACAGCACCCAAAAACATGTTCACATTGCGGTGAATACGACTCTCCTCTTGCGTGGTTTACAGGTCACTGTGGTAGTGACATGTCAATCTCAAGGTAGTCCCGCCATAAAGCATACTTTGCTTTATTGTTAATTTTCCATATTTTACTAAATGAATATCACGCTGTGTTGAAGAAGACTTGAAACTATTGACTTAGGAAAGTGTTTAGTGAGGTAATTAATCAAGTGAAAAGTAGGGTCATTTTGACATTTTGGACTTCTTGCTGCAACCAGTCAAGTCGTCCCCTGCTGGCCATTAGACAGACTGCGAGTTTAAGGCACTTAAGGCGCATTGGCTCTTATTTTCAGACCTGGAGGTTGCAGCTCGGTCCGACCCTGTGGAGGAGAGAGCTGTGGTCTACCCTCAGTGTGAATGTGAAGCAGCTCTGTCATTGTTCCCTGAGTAAAATAAAGTTTGAGAATGAACTGTTTGTGCCTCAAGCTGCCGCAGAGAGAAACATCATCAACAACAACAACATCATCTGCTCACAGTTTATCCTGACTGAGTCTGAAACCACAGAGATAAGATAATCTGAAGCAGACTGCACACCCACACATGCATTTTCATCCGCAGCACGTGGATGTCTTTTCTGTTATGTCCGTATGTCAATGCCTCCTATTTGTGTATCAAACTACCAACGTTGACATTTTGCCTTCTCCAGTCACCTAACATAATAGGCTACTAAGCAACAGGCAGCGTTGACTGTTTTTTTCGGCCTCTAGGTGGCAGAACAACCAGCTGAAAACACATCAATGGCTGAGAGCAGAAAGCTGTTTTACTTTACCGTTTTAATCATATTATCATCAGAACAACAGGGAAAACTGTGTGTGTGAGAAGCTAAGCTGTGACATCAAGGAAACAGGGAAACACTGATGGCAAAGTGACGATAATGCAGATAGGTGTGCGTGTGTATCAAGGACCTTTACTGAACACAACGCAATGGGGAAGCTGGGGAACACGGACTGAAGAGCGACGCAAACATGTAAAAGACAGTGTGTGTGTTATCTTTATAACAACCATGTCCAAACTGAGGACAGTGATGCCCACCAGCTACCAACCACAAAATAGGGAGCATGCTCACACAAAATCACGTTACTGTCCTCTCTCTCGATGTCAATGAGACGCCAGAATATTGAAATCGATTCTCAGAAGTTTTGAAGGTTTTGGGAAACAATGAAATCAACATACGTGATGTTTTAAAACCTTTCCTCACAAGGATTCAAATATCTAATCAGAATCAGAATCTCTTTTATTGGTCAGGTATGCGTACACATGTGAGGAATTTGCCTCTGGTCCTACATTAATCTCAACTGTGTGCAGATACATGAACATATGAACAGCAATATTTGTGTTTTAAAAAAAGCTAAAATTAAAAATAGATAGCAAATAGTACATAGGGAGGTGAAGTAGTTTGAGTCGCAGGGTTGTTGCACAGGGATTGTTCCTGACACTGTGTGTCTGGAGTCAGCTGTTCTTCAGAGTGATGGCCTGTGGGTAGAAAGTGTTCCTGAGTCTGTTGGTTTTGGCCTACTAGAGGGGAGAAGCTGGAACGAGTTGTGAGGAGGGCTGGAAAGGATCTACATGCAATGATGTTCTCATTTCCTGGCTCTGGATATGTATAAGTCCTGAATAGAGTCTAAAATGACTTGTGTTTACCGTGGTGGCTGTTGTTGCAGGTGTCAGGTATTACACTCCAAAAGTGTCCATACTTATGACGTTTAATATGATAACAGTAGCAGATACCGTTGAAAGTCGTAGTATTTTTTTGTGAACAAGTAATTATATGTGTAACCTAACTTCAATAACAACATTCAACGCAGATTTTTTGTTTCACATGGTCCTGTTTCTGGCCCACCCGTCACCCCCAACCACTAACTAAGACTATTATGTTAAATATCCTACGCTTACCTATAACTCTGAACTCTAAGTGACGCTAGAGGCCTTCCCCCAGTGCGTTAAAGTATGACGCTAAGGTGCGCCCAGTGCGATACAAACTCCAAAGTTTTTTGACGACTTGGGACAGGTTGCTCATATCAGGCAAAACCCATGGGTCATTTTGAAAGGCAACAAATTAGGTATTTTGTTTAGTTTGATACATTGTTGGTTTCTGCAGGTATCAGGTACATTTAAATGTTTTAAGATCCTTGTTAACTGAATATTTAAGGATTAAAACCATGAATGTAGTGTGATGGAAAGTTTACGTTTTATAAAGCTATGAAACATCTGATGTTACTCAACTAACTGAGACAAAAGAAGAAAATAGATCAGATAAAATATTTTTGGACCTCATAAAGTCCAATGTAAGACAATCTAATGTATATTTTTCTATTTAATGACCCACGGACTCTGTCATTCGTTTCATTCAGCTGTCTGTCTTTCATTACAGGATGACGAAATCACCTGTTATCCTTATGAAAGATATTTAAATCGTCCAGCAGTTTAAATATCTGAGGGTGAGCTTTAACTCTGTGGTCATAAATACATTTTATCTACACAGATGGAATCATTTCCTTGTGTCTTTACAGTCCTGTGAGGATTTTTCTTCCTCTTTGTTCATCTTATCACGTCCCACCAGTACTGGGAAAAACATTCACAGCCTGGTTTTCCAATTCATGTGGTCCAACTAGATTTGGGCCTCTCTGTCTGAGATATTAAAAATGTGACCTGGTGCAATAAGGTGACCGGATTTCATAATGTTATTACATATGAAATAAAAAAGGGGGACAAGTTTGGTTTTATAATCTGTCAAATATAACTCTTCTGAATGAAATCAAGTCATTTTGAGGCAGAATCTACCTTTCAGTCAATAAGTAGTGGCTTCAGTCACTTTCTGGCAAGTGCTGCATTACATGGGTTGTATTGGCCATTTAAAGGTATTTCAACAGGTAAACTGGAAAATAATGCAGAGTCATAAGATAACTGCAAAAGAGTTCATGTCTTGTTTCTACATATGACTCAGCAGTGAGTCGTGTTATTATAGGCTACATTCTGTTTTCCAAATATAAACAAGGCTTTTAGACATAGGCCTACCAAACACATAATCCATCTGCAACAACGGGCTTCTATTATTGCCTATAACCACGTAAATGTCCGGCCTGGTTACGCTTTAAACTGCAAACACTGATTGGCCACAACTGTGGTTATTCTCTGAGTTATAATCTGAGCTTTGTGGGGGTCTCTAATATAGCCTATTAAATAACGAGACAGGCGGATGATATTTTAACAGTATTTTGAATAAATATTCAATGCTGAAATATCAGTGTGGAGGTCTGGAGGTCCTCATCCAGAAGACTTTGAGCAATTTCCTGCATTCTGAAGACATTTTCTGCACCAATTTATGGTGGAAATGCTTTTTATATGAAGGGAAACAAATATAAAAATATAATGTAAAATAATGCAGGACACAGCAGCTTGTTGTTTTAGCTTAAGTTACTTTTTTGGACAATGCATATTTGTTTCTTCTATATTTCAATTGCATTGCATGATTTTTTTTTTTATTGTTTAATTTGTTATTTAACATTCCTTGGAGCTGTTTTTCAGAACATTTTTAACAAAAGCTTTCAAAAAGTGAGGGAGACGTTGTAAATGACATCTGTCAATCTATCTATCTGTCAATATTTTTAAATGTCCCGCCCCATCCAAGCTGTGATTGGTCAGTTCACGACAAGTGACATTGACAAGCTACTTTATAAGGTGTTAACAGACCTGAAATCAGATTTTATGTGGCCAGAAAGAGCGTGCAGCGTGTTAAAGTTGTATCTCTTTACGTCTACAGCTGCATCTGGATCAAACAGACAAAACATGCAAACAAACATCACTTTATGTCCATGGTAATAGCAAAGGTATGTCTTTGCAATACTTTATCTCTTTTCTTTTAATGGAATAATCACAATTGTGGCCAATAAGTGTTTGCAGTTTATAGCGTAACCAGGCCTGACATTTACATGGTTATAGGCAATAACAGAAGCCTGTTGTTGCAGATAGACAATGTTTTTGGCAGGCCTATGTCTAATATCCTTGTTTATGTTTGGAAAACAGACTGTAGCCTGTAATTAACATGACTTACTGCTGAGTTATATATAAAATAAAGACATGATCTCTTTTGCAATTATCCTTATGACTCTGCATTATTTAACTTCCTGTGTACCAACCAATCCAGTAGTTTTTACCTGTTGAAATGCCTTTAAATGGCCAATACAATCTATTTAATGCAGTATTCTACTTGCCAGAAATGACTTGCTTATATTGCGGGCTATATTTGACAGATTATAACTCACCTTGTACTTTTTACCTCTGAAAATACCTTTAAACGGCCAAAACAACACATAAAATGCAGTATTCTACTTGCCGGAAAGTGATTGCAGCCTCTACTTACTGACTGAAAGGTAGTTTCTGCCTCAAAATGACTTGATTTCATTCAGAAGAGTTATATTTGACAAATTATGAAACAGAAATTGTCCCCTTTTTTATTTCATATATAATAACATTATATTTTTTTAATGACCACCAAACCAAAAATATCCACTGTTTTCATTTCAGAAATCTGGTCACCTAACTAAAAAAGGATGTGTTTAGCTTAGCTTAGTAATAAAGATAATAAAGAAAGAAAATACACATAACACATTTGTATCTTTTATTTAATCCTCACATAAAGACACGTTTAAACATGACAATTAGTTGTTTTAAGCAGAGTTATAGTGTCCCACAGGGCAGAGCAGAGTGTGGTTAAAAATGAACATCTCAAGAAAACAAGCCAAGATAAATTACCAGCAAGAAGCTTTCAAGCTTTGTTGTTGCTGATATGAGGCTTCGTACTTTCTTTACGTTAGCCTTTGGTTAATTTAAACAGGCTAATCTTTCATCACTATAGTCCTAGAAAGTATTACATCGATGTGATTGTGGCCTAGCCTGTAGCCTTTTTACACAGCTACACAGCTCTAGCACAGGAAGATTAGCATACAAACTATATTTGTAAAATTACTAATGCAGTTAAGGAACTTAAGATAGCCTAAATTGAAGATTTACTGAATTAGCAGCAGTATGAGGAACAACAATTACAAACACTGTGTAAATTTATCAGGAAGTTAACTGGCTTGATTACCAGTTTCAATGCTACTAGCCTGCTGATTCTGCTAGCAAGCAATGTTAAAAGACTAAATACAAAATGGCAACCATATATTAGTAAATTTAGCTTATCATATCATTATTAATATACACTACATGGCCGAAAGCATCTGGACTCCTGAACAATAACAAACACGTATGTTTGTCCTAAAAACGAGACACTCAGACATGTTGGAAATGACAGATCTTTTTTAATGGTAAAAACACAGATTAGTGATTGATTAGCAGACTCCTGTAAAATACAGAAACAGAAGATTCCCTCTTAAAGTGTTGAAAACAAACCCCCAAAATAAACTTGCAGAGGGACACGTAATAAACAGGCATTTCTACCAACATTCATCCAAAATATACAGGAACAACTTATAGAAAAATAACTCTATCACAATTACAACAGTGCAATAAAACAAGACGTCTGGACAAACCTCGGGCCTTAAAGTTTGAAAAGGGACAGATTTGGTTTAACGAAGCAACATTTCACAGTTTAGGGATGTGAATATGGATGTTAATTCTATTGCTCTTTTGCCAAATGGGTGTTACTGTGACAGCTCTTTGGAGGCTAATAGCCAAAGATCACCTGTTCATTGCTATAAAACTAAAGACAAAACTCACTTTAACTCTCGTCAGAGCTGTTGTAACATTTTTGTGTTTGCTGATTGCCCAAATGGTTAGAGAAATGTTGGTTAAGCTTTCTTTTTAAAATCAAGTTTACGTAAGACTTCTTAATGCATATTCTAAGGCTAGCTTATCAGAGTCATCAAAATACTTCCATAAAAATAAGAACATCTACTTAAATAAACCTATAATAAAGCAACTTCACAGATGAGATCATTAGTTCTTCATCATTAGTTACTGAAATTAGGGACGCTATCTCATGCTTATCTCCCGATTAGCACAACATTTACTTCTTTGAGAATAAAGATATGTTTTAGATAATATCTGTAGTGTGTTTTTTTCAAAGTAACAGCACATGATTGGATCTATGGGTTCTCAAAGCTTGCTGGAGGTCATTACAACCACATTTAACAGGTTTTCAATATTAATGCTCTGTGTAAATGGTGTCGAACCAGATTTCAAAGTGGTTTCTGCTTGTCTAGACACCCAGGAGGAAACCAGATCTGAACAACAAAGAGTTTCACTTCCCGCTCTGTGTGTGAATGCAGCCTGACAGGAAGCTAATTAGCATTGAAATACAAGGACGGTTTGGATGAGAAGGAGGGGTTACAGGGAGATTTGACAGGTGTAAACAGGTATGGTTATTCACCCCTCTCTCCATTTGTCTCTGTCCCACTCTCTCTGATTCCTGGTCTCTGCCTCTCGTTACCTCCGGGGTCGGTCATTGGCAGGAAGAGGAAGGTCTTTCCTTTCTTCCTTCCTTCATTTCAGGCCATTCTTTCTCCCTCCTTTGTCTTTGTTTTGACCCACCCCTCCTCAGTTTTTCTGGCACACGTGAAGTCTCGCCTTTGCCACCGCTGACGACGACTTTGAGGATGAAGACAGCAGCGATGTCTGGGGAGAGGAGTGGCGAGATGAGGAAGAGGACGCTGCAAACTTGGATTTTGCCGCTGCCGCCAGCAGTGATGACGAGGATGAGGATGAGGACGAGGACGAGGATATTGAAGGCTGGCCACTGAGATCTTGCAGCGTTCGGCAGCTAAATCCATCACCGCAGGGGCAGCGCTGGAACAGCTCCAGGCCTTGATTCCCCTTCTGGCGGTGTCGCGTGCAAACCTGTCCCTCCCGCAACACCGGCTTGCAGATGCGAGCCCAGAAGTGACGGGCGCAGCACAAACCACTTGAACAGTCTGAGGTGCGTAGACAGGGATCTCCTACCTGACCTGGAAACACAGAGACAGACACAAAAACTGTTAATACGATGACATACGAGGTGGAAAGCAGACTCATACAATAAATCTACATTAACTAATTATATCAAAAACAATGATTTCAATTGCTCAATGTCATGCCATAAAGAAGCAAAGAAGGTAGTATTGTAGAATGACAAGAACATAAATAATTTGTAAATAGTAAAGTAAAAACTTTCACAGAAAGTTTCATCTGCTTTAATTAAACAAGACAGGATCTCTGAAGTTGCTCCAGTCAAAATAAACAGTAATTGTGAATAAATCGGAGCACCACATTAAACCAATTATAAATGAGGTTTCTTGATGCTAATTAAGATGATATTAAGTGTGAAAGCACCAGCAGATGAGAAGAGGGAACAAAGGCTCACCTTTACCGGATGTCCCTTTGACGTCCACCTTCCCCCTCTTCCTCCATCCTTTCTTTTTAGACAGAGGACTGATCCTTCCATCCGAGTCTGGGATCCTCTCAGACACAAAACTATCCACTTGGGGAACACAGATATCTGAAGGAGATAGAGAGGAATGAATGAGCATTTTAAATAGCAACCATCATTCTAGTAAGCAGTTTAAATAAAAATTAAGTTTAAATGCTTTAGTAAACTTAGTGTGAATGATTAGTGAGATATCTTGAGTAAATGTCAAACTAGATTGATCAAAATCTAACAAAAGCTGTATAATAGCAATATGGTTTGTTGTGAAAACAGAAAAATGGTAAAGGAAGACTATCAGTGAGAGTAATATGGACTAAGATAGAGGTACAACTAGAAAAATGAAAATAAATCAAGATTTTATAAATCAGAATTGAGACATTTTAAATGTATGAGATTACCCTACAGTAATTATTATTGATTAATTATTAGTATTATTACTTACTTATTACAGTAAGCCAAAAGTTTTTATACCTTCGTTATACTAGCCTACTACAAAATAAAATACTAATGCAAGTTAAATGAGCCAGAGGAGCATAATAAGCCAGTCATTTAAAATATTTTAGCTCTTATTCAGAAACCATCACACTACTTCCATTTGTATTTTTTATACTCTTTTTGTACAACATTGTTTTATTTAGTGACGTAGCTTTCAGACACGCGGGGTATGTTGAATATAAAAGCCAATCTTACTGTTGTTGCAGCGGTTGCCCGGGCAACACATGCTGTCCCTAAGGCAGCGCCTCTTCCTCCTGCGGCAGCTCTGACAGCGCGAGTGGGCGGGGCCTTTGGCGGGGGCGTGGCAGTAGCTGCCCTCGCTGCACTCCAGGTCGCTCATGCACTGGTAGAGCTGCGGAGACACACGTGAACGTCACTGACTTTGGAACAGAACTCTGAAACATTGTATCCAGATTAAAGCCATTCGAACTGTCGGAACGCCGTTGTAGGGCCCTACGTCACAAACACACACTCACCGTCAGGTCCAAGTTTGGCTCCCACGCGCTCCTGTTCACTGGCAGCGCGTGGCCCTCCGTCAGGATCACCGTCCTGATGGCGTTCAGTCTGACTCGCGCCTCCCCGCCGCGGGAACACAACGCCAGCGCGAGCGTGAGACACACCATCAGCACCAAGTGACTGCTCATGACTGCTGCTGCTGCTGCTGGGGCAACAAATGAATACTTAAATACCCAAACACGCTGCACGTGCTTACATGGTAACTTCACTTCTACATTTAAATATTGATTCCTATCGTTTAGCTTAAAAAAACCCCCAACACATTTACATCCCGTTGCCCACTTTTAAACAAGTTTCCTCAGAATCTCAGCGAAGATAAATCTTATCTCAGTCTACAGTAGGCCTAGATGTCTATAAATTAATAAATAGGCCTAGCCAATAAAAGCCCACAACACTGCGAGGGTACAGCTTTATTTTGAAATGCCTCACGCATCATTTTTTACTGAAGCTGAAGCAGACTTGATGTTTGGGAAACATTAGTCTGCAAGAGTTTAGATCAGCCACCCCGAACGACTTTTACAAGATAATCTCACGTAAATTTAGCCTAGCCTACATCATTATGTTTAAATTTGGGTAGCTGGGAATTTAAAATCGTTTAATACCGTAAAATATTCCTGGAACAGGCAGAAAGTTGCAAAGTAAAAGCACCAAATCTTACCTGTTGCTTGCGGGGTGAAGTTCCTTTCCTCTGCAAGAAGTCAAAATGTGTCTTAAATTAATCCCGGTTTGTTGTTGCTGTTGTTTTAAAATCCCAGCTTCTCTCTTGTCGTGTCCAAAAAAACTCTCAGGTGAGCAGAAGAAGATGCTGCGTGTCTGACTGAAGGAATTCAGACAGGTGAGATGGATCCGGACCCTGGTCCACTTTATAGTCTGCTTCCACTGCAACCTCCCTCTCCGCCCACCGCCCACCGCCCCGGCCGCGCGCCCACACACACATCGATACCCGCGCGAGCCATTCACCTGCAGCCATCGATACACAGAGAGAAGAAGAGGCAGCGAGGGGGTTAAAGGAAGATGTCCGTGCTTTGCAACGTTAACGTAGGGCAAGTAGACTGCAGAGCACTCACTGAACATCACTAAAAACAACCTTTTCTTTAATTACCCTGGTTTTCATTTTCAAGTTGGCTATTTGAAACATTTAAATGACCATTTACATAAAGTATTCAGATATTCAATGTCTGAATGTATCAGTAGGAAGGATAAGAATAGCTTAGTTTTAAAAAAATAAAAAATACTCTTAAGTTTTAGCAGCAACATGTAAAAGTATAAATTGTGCCGGTGACTATGCAGTAGGCCTTTCCTATATTACTAGATTATTTTTACAGATGCATTTACAGTATAATTAAGCAGAACTGTACTATTGTTGTCCGTCAAGATGCTGCTAATTTGACTAGGTAATATTTTATGAACTCACTGTTTGTGTATGTGTGTGAAAGATGTTGTTTAAGATGTGAAATAAACATAGTGAAGTAAAAAAAAAAATCTCTCAAAATGTAGTGGAGTAGAAGTAAAGTAGCATAACACGAACACACTCAAGTAAAGTACAAGCCACTTAAAATTGTACTTGTCTAAACCCAGTTACATCCCGCTTGTTATGACTATTGTCTTTCTTGTGTGTTTGTGCATTTAATGTGTTGGAAGAGGTTCACACTGCAGACAGTCACTGACTCGCAGACCAGTTTACCTCTTTTATTTTCAGTTTATTAGGCCTACTTTTGTCCGTGCCGCCATTTGCTTGCTTAATAACTCCCTGTGATTTACATGGTATGCATTACTTTTAACGGTTGGATCTTTTATGTCTATTAAGAAATTGCATCTGATTTATTTTTATGTTGTTTTAGTCTGCCTGTTACTGCTTTTTCTTTTACTGAGGGCGGCTACGGACCTCTCGATTTCCAGCCCATCCTCACCAGATAAACAGCCTTATAGGTCAATTATAAAGCAGCTTATTATGACCCATATTTATGCTTTTTGTTTGGCCCCAACCTCTAGTGGCAGAAGAAGGACTTTCACTCAGCACACTAAGATTTGAGTCCTGCGTGAAAGAAAGTCAAAGTTGACATGTTTTAGGTAAAATAACATTTTGCAGATAACCTGCGTCACTACATAATGTATATATTTTAGGCCAAACCACTATCTTTTTAAATCTAACCAAGTTCTTTTGCCTAAATCTAATCATACTAACATTGTTTCACAATACTCACCACATTTTTTACTTCATACTATACTTAGGGTCCACTGGTTGCTGAACTGGTACTTGGCAAAGCTCGCTTTTGTTTTGGGGCACGGTCATTTATGTTGTTTTGAGGCAGTTGACAATTGACTTATTTGGGCGTTTAGATTTGAGGACATGTTGGATATCAGTAGGTCAGATTTGCCAGAGGAACTCCGGATGACTTTGTGACATCCATTTTTAGTTTGCGTAGTGTTGGTGGAAAGAGCGATACTATCTGTTCTGACACCAGTACCAGACTTTTACTGTTCCCGCACAATCATCCTGGTTATGAGGGTATTCACCTCCCTGTATGATTCTGATGGTGGAGACTGGTTTGGTTTTTGCATTTGTATTATTCTTGGTTACTTGTAGGAACATATTTCCACTTTTATTGTCTCTCAAAGCCTCCTGGTTTCACCCACAGTACTCCAGCCAGGGTACATCCTGGTTTCTGAAACTGAATTTGAAATTTACATGCAGAAACACACAGTCAGGATACTCAAAATATCCTGATCATAAGAGGGGTATTAATGTGCCAACTGTTGGATGGATGAGAAATAAAAAAGGAGGCTGAATGTTTGTACAATGTATGACTATCTGAAAAGCAGTGGAAGAGGTACACAGGTCTTTTAAAGCTGGTGTAGCAGAAACTAGCAAGAGATTGCTAGATTTTGAAATGGAAGAAATCCCACCCCATCATACTCCCTCAAAACACATGTTCAATACAGGCAGAGTGCACGCAGGTAGGCAGGTAGGCCTATAACAGTGCCATGACAGCCAAAGATACCCAGACTGTTCTTATCTCAGGGTGTCCAATACCAGCGCTTTCAGAAAAAGTGACAAAACGTAGTTATTTGACACCAAAAGTACCCTTCAGCTTCTCTGAGGCGCTTCCAGATGGGTCTCTATGAGACGCTCTGGGGCGTCTCGTACACACCGGAAGTGCTAGCTAGCTTGCTACGTTTGTGTTAAAAGGTGTTGACAGGAATTTCAACAACTAAAATGGCTCTAAAATAAAATGCCTACCCCAGCTTCAAGTAGTCAATTATAAGTAAAAGTCTTTCATTTAATATCTTACTTTAATTAAAAGCACAGAAGTATTATAATCAAAATGTACCAGAAGTATCAACAGTAAAAGTACTTCTTCTACGGATAATTGGCTTCATTATTATATTTTAGATTATTGCATTATTAATACTGATAAATCAACATGCAGGTACCAGTTAGAGGAGCTACTTTAAATCAATGGCAGCTGGTGCATTTTCCCTCTCTGGGTGATGCTATGCCAAAAATAAAGCAAACTTACATTTACTCAGTTGGTCAGACACTTCTGTCCGTAGCAACTTACATTTGAGGAACAACATACAAGCATCAGTAAAGTCAGAGATCAATGAGTAACAACAGATACTAGTAAGAGCAGCAATAAATATTAGAAAGAGAAAAACTCAGACCTGACGATGGGGCCAAAAGTAAACCCCTTTGAAATATATTAGCACAAAATGGAAATACACAAGTAAAGTACTAGTCCCTCAAAAGTGGACTTACTTGAGTAAAAGTATTTTTCCACCACTGCTGTTGGATAAATCTGATCTGCTGATAGCTTTTGGAGGAGTTTTCCTACACACACACACACACACAATCTTTACATAATCTTCTATCTTCATGACAAGCTCCCGACCTTTAAGTCAGTGAGCTTTAACACTCACGAAACGACACCTGCGTGTTTGTGTGTTTTAACTGTGCCGATACAATCAGAGCTGCAATCATCGATGACCGATAACATAACCCCCCCACATTTGCTTAAGATATAAATAGATAGATAGATATAAACACTATAATAATAATCACACACAATAATCAACACCAATGTAGCTATTGGAAAATATGCAGTATAGTACAACAATATTGCATATAAAATGTAGTAGGATTACAGAATAATATATAATAAGTTGTAAGTTTAATATAACATGTAGTGAATATGTATAAGCTTAATTGGCATGAATGTTGAGCTTGCAGATGTTAAAGCTGAGTTACATGTTACTGAAAACAAATGTTTTCAAAAGAAAAGACAGATGAATAATCAAGAGAAAAGAAATATAACAGTACAACCCTACAGACATCTGGACAGAAAGAGAAACCAATAAAACAATCTCTGAACCTGAGAGGAAGTGAAACTAATACAACACACACTCACATCGAGTCAAGTATCGAGACTGCAGACCATTTCATTCGTTACACTGACATGATTCCTGACAAGTCCACACACAGTCCATTGGATGTGTGTGTGTGCAGATTACAAACAGAAACAGACGCTCATGACTGAATCTGAGGCTGAGTTTCTGTCTCAGAACCACAGAGTGAGAGAGGCTGGCAGGACAGCAGCGCCACCGTGAGGTCACTTCTGTATCTGCACGTGACAGCCACCCTGCAGGAGCAGAAAAAGAAAGGCATGCTGGGATACAGATTACGTTCCCAGATAGATTTTTTTTTTATAAACATTATTTTTTATCATTTATAATTTTCAGGATCTGCTGATTATTTTCTTGATGACATACTTGATGTTTTCAGCTTCAAAACAAACAAAACTGCTGTTCTCTGCTCCCATGCTATGGGCTCATATTTGTGTCAGTAGAATCTGAATTTGAATTATTTAAATTTGAATTTAAATTATTAAAAAAGATAAAAATACGGTATCTGTGGCTGTCGTAGGACGGTTATAAGCACGAATTTATGGCATAAATATCCTGCCATGTTTCAAAACTGAAAATAAAGTTCTGAAAGTGTTTGAAAACTCAAAATCTTACAAAACTCAAAAACTAAGATTTACAGGCTTGCAAAGTGTTAAATAAACAATAAAATCTCTGCAAACATGTTGTTTTTTAGTTTCAAAACGGCAACTTTTTGTTCTCCGGGGGTAGTAGGTTGTTTTTCGGGTTTGAAACCTGTAAATGGTGATCTGAAAACTGGTGTGCAAAAGAAATAAAGTTTTGAAACTCTGAAAATGGCCCTTTTTTCTATCTGTTGAAGCTTCTGATTGATGTGTTATCAATTTTGACTCTTTGTGTTTCCACCTGGGTAGCTGTGTGCAAACTTAGCTCACCATGTGCTGTTTGAGTGAACAATACTGAATGTTAGTGTTTTCTCAAAGACCACATGCTGTAGGCGAAGAGAAATGAGGGGATTTGTGTGGAGAGTTTAGAAAAAAGGGTGTGCTTTTTGAACAATGGAGTTATGGTTTTGAAATTTTAGTTCAATAGCCTGGTTATAGTGTTCAAGCAATTGAGAAAAACTGTAATAGGTTATTAATGAATCTCAAACCCTACAGTGTACATTTCAGTGGTGGACAGTACATTTACACAAGTACTCTACTCAAGTACAAATTTGAGTACTAGTTTGCGTTGGAGCCATACTGAGAGTTCTTTAATTTAAATAAGAAAATGTATGTTTTGCGTTAATTTTTGATGCTGTGATTTATGAATTAGGCTTCTTGACCTGCTCCTCCTTGATTCTCAGTCAGTTTTCTGACCGCAGCGCTTCACATTAGTAATATCAATCATGTGTTGGTCTTTTTGTTTATGTTCTTTATTTTTTCGTTGTTGGAAAGACAACCGGAGTATAGATAAATAAATAAATTCTTTGGTTATTAAAATTAAGGAACTATCTCCATGCGTGCTTTTGGAAGTATGTGTGTCAGCGACTCCCAACCTGCCCCTCCGGGTGGCTCCTTAGAAAGATTTGTCAGCCATTTCATTAAGTCTTTTCTTATAATGCTATTTACTACTTCTACTTCACCGCATCTCAGAGGGAAACAATGTACTTTTTAATCAACTATGCTTACTGTATAGGACAGCGTTAGTCACTAGTTACTTTACAAATTAAGATTTTTGTTCACAAAACACGAGTTTATAAAATCTGAATTTTTTTTATAGATTAAACTCTCTCCAACAATGATTAGTCGATTAAACAATAAGTGAATTCACAGAAAATTAATGGGAAACTATTTTGATGGTTTAAGTCATTGTTGGTTCCAAGTTTTCCTTTTTAATAATTTTAATAGTTTGGATTTATTGGTAATAAAGTTGAGGTTTGGATTGTTGGTTGGACGCAACTAGTATTGTGAAGGTGTCACTTTGAGTTCTGGGTAACTGTGATGGCATTTCTAATTTTAAGAATTTTTACAAACCAAACAATCAATCGATTCTACTTACATACTTTTAGTTGAGTTACATTTACAATGCAGGAGTTTTATTTACTTACTTTACAGAGTATTTCAGAGTAGTATTATTACTTTTATTTAAGTAAAGGATCCGAATACTTTGTAAATCACTGGTAAATGTTGTCGTATACTGTATGATGTACTCAAGTCATTTCATAAAGTCAAATATATTTAAATTGTTTACCAGTAAATCTTGTTCCATTTACACTAAACACTGAGCTCTCATGGGGGAAAAATGTTACAATTTACCTGAATAATTCATTTGCAGACATTTCTGACGACCTCCATGGTTAATAGGCTCTCCACGACACCAAGTAAAGAAGAAAGGTGTGCCCTCACTCCAGATCCAATATTGGTCCTTGAATACAGAGAGAATATTGTTCGTATACAAGAGTCAAGACAACAGTCATTTAAAAAATAACTTTCGCCCATAATATAGTCACGAATAATATACCTGTTCTGTATTAGAGCCTCCAATCCATGTTTCTCCTGGATTTTCAGTGACCCTCGATGTCATCGCCTGAATGGTATTCCTGGATGTTGTGTGCAGATGCAAGGTGTCTACGAAAGAGAAAGAAGCAAACACTGTAAATGATCCTGTCATGATTAGGCTTTGCCTCTGTTACGACCCAGCTCGGAAGGGGAAAGGGAAGCCTCTTTGTTTTTTGTTGCATGACTCGTAAGCAAACTCATTGTGGCCAATCAGATGTGACTGTAGGCAGGCTGTCCACATACCTGTCCTCTGCAGATCTGTGCCTGGGCCAGTTCAGCTGTTGGGGGAGGCTTAACTCCAGTAAGAAGACCAAGAGTCTGTGGGTTGTCTAGCCTGCTGCAGCTGAGGGATGTTGCTGTAGTCTTTGGCAACCTTCACCGCGTGGACACGATAATGTTTACACTTTTTGTCTAAAAGACAACAAATGTAACATTAGTTGACAGTTGCAACATACTGTGTGGTTTTCCATTGAGTGAGATCAGCACCCTGTTCTCACTCTAAGTATAGTTTTCCAGTGAACTCCCCAGGCAACCGAACCGCAAAAAATCTTTCACGTATGACTTAGGAAACTTTGCCTCTCTGGTTGATGTATGCTGGTCGGTGGCATGATATTATGTAACGTTTTACCAAAATGAAACTTCTCCACATCCTTCAGCCATCGTCTGTTGAGCACGATTTGAGAGAGTGCCTCATATGCTGCAGAACGAGACAGCATGCAGTCTTTGGCACTGCTCACCGCATCCAGTGGCTGATGTTGACATTTACCAAGGGCCCATTCATGCGCGCCACAGACATGGTGAAGGACCCCTCGCCACATACCCTAAAATAAAAATATAAATTTTAAGTATAATTACAAATGCTGTGAGACAGACATGAACATCCACCACCTGCAGGAGTTAATCGCTGTAGTAGACTGTACATTTCTGCCGAGATTTTATCGGTGGTAATTTCACACTTTACAAGCTGAATGGTAAGACCTTCCTGCCCCGTGTGCAGTGATTACAAACAAAATCAATTTGTGGCCATTATACTCACTATGAACTCCTCTCGATTGTCCGCCAACTGGCAAAAAAAAAAAAAAAAAAAAGATCCAGACAACCACGGCTGCGTGACAACGCTGCCACAAAACACGTGAGTCGCAAGCTCGCAACTGTGTGGGCGTATCTCCGCAAAGTGGATGTTGAAAACTCAGGTCTGCAATACGAGTGCAAATGTAATGTAATAAAGTTTCCACCTTTTGAACCTCAATTTTCAAGTTTCAAAACTTTATTTCACACTTTTGCACACCAGTTTTCAGATCACCATTTACAGGTTTCAAACCCGAAAAACAACCTACTACCCCGGGAGAACAAAAAAGTTGCCGTTTTGACACCGCGGCCCTTGTATTTCCCTTCCCCACATGCCTGGATTTCTGTTGTCGTCCCCACTACAGAACTCCTCTGTTTTTTACTGTAGATGCTGTGGTATTGCATTTTCTAATCTCTTCAATTTTCTCAAATTCACAGTTGGACTAAGCATTCAATGCAGCAGTGATGGTAAATTTTAAAGTGAAAAGTTGAAAAGTATTCAATCTGTACATCAGTGATGAAATCTGCATGTGTGCATCTGTGACAATCTCTGTAATGTTCAGTTCCCCCAGAAGCCGATCAAATGTCTGTATAAAGACGTACTTCTCCACGACCACACTGTTCATGTTGGTTTGTCATTTGTCAGCTGTAACTACACCGGTTATGTCCTTGTAGTCATGCTCCATAATTGTGTAGGTGCAATATTGGGCGGAGTTACCTATAGAAAATCTGACATCACCTGATTAGTGAACACACAGAGAAATTCAATGACTAACCTGGGGAGTCCATCCTTCCATCAGCTGAAACAGAGAAAAGGTTATTTAATGTTATATGTGATACCATGTGCATTATCCAACCACAAGGGAGCAAGGGAGTATGCAATATGCAGGTAATGCAACAGATAATGGTACTTATTACAATACAGTTCTCTACTTATCCAGAGCAACAACACTGTCCTTTGTTCGCAAGTGGTCAATGACCATAACGCTGTTGTGCTCCCAAAAGTGCGTTACAGCATCCATTCCCAAATTCATAAAGCGGAAAAGGAGGGCAACATTTGAGAAGTTACTGCCAGAAAGTTTGTATGTTTGTAGACAACATGAAGTCCCCTCTTTGTATTTCATACTTCAGGACTGGCCGGCTGTTCCACTTCCAGAGATTATGCCCATGTGTCCACAACTATAAATGAGAAGACAACACTTGGTGTGGTTAAATCCGTGCGCATGATCTTTTAACAACAACCAGCCATCGCATAGCTAACAATTTAAGGTATTTAGGTCTGAAGTTAACATTAATGCAAAGCATCAAATTAAACTGGAAAAAAAATCTACTTTAAGTGATCCAGGCTGCAACATTATCCAACAAAGGTTAAAATCAAGGATGATTGATTTTAACCTTCGTTTGATAACTATGACCTGTATGACAGAATCTTCATAGACAAGCTGCAACATTGCATCTACAGAATTTAACAGATTGAACGCTGGGCAAAAAATAATCTTGATTAACAGAAACATACTTTCTTACCTGAAAATCAGTTTTTGGGGATGTAAAATTCACAGTGTTGCTAACAGAAACATGCTGCTTCTCGTGTGAGCTTGAAAAGGAACTGGAGTCTACGAGATTGATGACATCGCCGCAGCTCTTTTGTGATTAGTCAAACTGAGAGTGTTACAGCTAACCCAGTGCTACAACACTCCCCTCTCTCCCCTACATATTATATGCGTCAGATGCCTGATTAAAACAAATACTGGACCTCAGATTCAGAAGGATTGCTGTGACACAGATTAATGTAATCACTGTACATCAACCCTTTGCTGACCTGGAGAATCAGTATTTTTTCTGAAGCCCTTGACTTAAAACATAAAATGATTCTGATAAGGATTTAGTTCATCAGTAATTTGCAGTAATAGATCACTGACAAATGTATTTTTGCATCAGTGTGGGGCAAAGTAAATACCTCAAACAATTAACAGTCTGTAACAACGTGCCTGGCAGCTGTGTGGTGTTTTACCTTAAGACATAATAAAAAATAGATGTTCAGCTTACGCCTACTAGATAAATGCCCGATATAAAATATAAAATACAATACAGTACCTTTATTACAGGTAATATAATCAACTGCCGGCTGTCAGATATGTCATTTTATAGTTTGAGTTCCACTTAAAAATGATCTTACATGTTGCTTTAGTGATCACATTTTACAGCTCTGGTGGTTACAAACATTATGCAAACAAAATTTAAGCTGGACATGGTGAACTAATGCCGGTAAATGTGTATTTTGGATGTGTGTTTTGTCTTTAGTTCCTGATTTGGTGAGAGATGGAAAGATATGTAACTTCTTCCTCAGTTCCTAGGAAGATCCGTCATCAACTGTATATAAGAGCTGGTGTTTCTCTGGTTCAGCAGCTCCAGACAGGACGACTGAAGCTACAGACGCTGAGAAGGAAGAAGAGAAGATCGTTCTGCAGCAGGTTTGCTCACAAGCTGTCATTATATATTGACCTGACTGCCACTACAGGTGGTCTCTTCCTTAGAGAAGTATTACTAACATGTCCCTGTCTGTCTTTATTAAAGGTAATCATCATCTTCAACATCTGCATCATCTCCACCATGAAGACGCTGACTCTGTCTGCACTTCTTTGTGCCATGATGGCTCTGACCAGAGCTGCTGGTGAGTATTACTCCATATGTGAGTGAGTGTGAAAGAGAGACAGCTTATGTTCATGTGTCTATACACAGCAACAAGGGTAGATGAAGACATGAACTCACTAGTGGGTCAAAATGTCCTTCCAGCTCTTCCAGACGCAGAGGATGAACCTGGGACAGAGGGAACTGCTGTCCAAGGTGAGTGAATATTTGTAATGGTGCTCTCTTGTAATCACATATGAGACATGAGTATTACTGCATGTACAGAGAAAGAAATGTAAATGTATTCATAAATAAACAATGTAAACAGCAGACAACTTAAATCAGTAACTATATCAAACTGTGCATCTCTTCCAGACACAGAGGCTGGAAACTGGACCAACTCGTTCACTCCAGGTCAGTGGATACTTTATCAGAATTATACTAAAATACACTTTGTCATGATGTTCTCCTGTAAACAAACAGAAATACTGCATCTATCTACTACTATAGACTTATTATCCACTCTTGTTTGTTTTACTGCAGGAGAGAGTCGTGTTGTCAAGAGGTTGACATTATGTCCTTTTGGTTGGACTGCTTTCAAGGGTCGCTGTTTCCTCTACGTTCCACGAGTCATGAGTTGGGCTGCGGCTGAAGTAATCAGGATTATTTTTGTTTTATTCTGTTCACTACTTTCTACAATTTCTACTTAGTTAATTGCAGAGGTGCAGCCTACACAATATACACACAGAGGTACAGACAGTAAAGGTGATGTTGCTATAGACTAAATGAAAAATGGTACAAATATTTATAGTAGTGTTAATAATAACAATCGTAATGTTAATGATTATAATAACAATAGGACTAGTAACAATAGTCGTTGCAGCAGAGGGTGTCGAGCAGGAACACGGGGGCAGCAGGTGACCCGCAACCACAGATCCAAACTCCACAGCTCCAGAGCCAGAAAACCTGCAGGAAGTGATAGGAGGAGAGAGGAGAGGGACGAGAAAGCACAAGACTACCAGAAAGGGGAGAAGTTGTGTTAGTAACATGCAATAATGTGATAAGGTTGCATACAGAGGGAGAGAAAGTAGAGGAGAGAGGAGCTCAGTGCATCATGGGAAATCCCCCGGCAGTCTAGGCCTATAGCAGCATAACTAAGGGATGGTTCAGGACTCACCTGAGCCAGCCCTAACTATAAGCTTTATCAAAGAGGAAAGTCTTAAGCCTACTCTTAAATGTGGAGATGGTGTCTGCCTCCTGAACCCAAACTGGAACCTGGTTCCACAGGAGAGGAGCTTGATAGCTGAACGCTCTGGCTCCTAGTCTACTTTTGGAGACTCTAGGAACCACAAGTAACCCTGCATTCTGGGAGCGCAGTGCTCTGGTGGGGTAGTAAGGTACTATGAGCTCTTTAAGATAAGATGGTGCCTGACCATTAAGAGCTTTGTAGGTAAGAAGAATGATTTTAAATTCTGTTCTGTATTTTATGGGGGGGGCACTAATGAGCACTTCGATCACCAGAGAGGAGCAGAGTGTAATGATAAAATTCAACACGTGTCTTTTTCGACTTCAGACTTAAACAGTCCAAACACACATGTTGTTCCGGTGTTATTAGGTACCTCTGATACAAAATCTACCCGGTCTCCAACTTTTAGCTGCAACACAATTAATAACCAGTGTTCAACATCGCTGTGTCGTTCACCTCTCTCTCTCTATCCCACCGCTCTCAGTCCATCACTTGTTTTTTTCTGAGTAAACCCTGATTCGATAATAACAGACTGACACCTGACTATTGAATAAACAACCAATTACATGGACTTGAGAGCTTCAAGAACTACATAGAACGTGTGACATTTCAACATCTTACCAACCTAGAAATTACTCCATATTAAAGCAGTTAAAACTATTACACACCAATAATAAATTCAACCAATTTTCACTGTACATTTGTTACTGAAATAAGCATTATATAAACCAAACTAGCAGGGTGCTACAACAGTAACGTGAGTAATTGTAATTCGTTACTTTCCACCTCTGGTTAATTGGCATCAATAAACAAACTTCTTTCTATCAGGCTATCAGGCTTCTTTCTCTGCTGTAGAGAAACTGTCGGTCCATGGGTGGACACCTTGCATCCATACACAACATCCAGGAGTACCATCAGATTCAGACGATGATAATGAGGGCCACTCATTATCAAAGAGAAGCATGGATTGGAGGATTTGATGCACAACAGGTATTTTTTTCATCAACATATGATTACATGTGCAACAGGTTAATCAAGGAATAATTGTCTTGACTCTTTTAAACATACAATATTCTCCTCTTTATTCAAGGAGGGATACTGGTTATGGATTGACGGGACACATTTTGGCTTTACTCACTGGTGTCCTGGAGAGCCTAGCGCCTACTATCTTCAGCACTGTCTGCAAATGAATTATTCAGGTAAATTATAACATTATTTTACTTAAAAAGTATGTAAGTATAATCTGGAAAATATAGGCATACTTAAAGTATGTAATTAGGAAAATGTACTTAGTAATAAAAGTAAAATGTCGCATGGGACTGTTGTACTATTATATATTCATTACATTATCATTTCTCATAGCTAAATGTAAACCTAAATGCTGCTGTAACTGTTAAGTTGGAGTAAATTTTGAACTTTTTTTGCATCAGACTGCAAATAATGATAATTTTTACTATGGATTAATCTGTTAATTATTTTCTCAATTGACTGATTGTTTGTAAAAGATCTGAAAATAATAAGAAACGTCGTCACAATTACCCACAGCCCAAAGGGACACCTTCACAACTAATGCGCAAGATTTAAGGATTTTTAATACATTCCCCTCATCACAATCTGTATTCATTATTAGTACTATATATATTATTTATTACACTTCCGTCATTTACCTGGCTTTAAAATACTGTACATTTTCCACACACTTATATATTTATTTAAATGTATTCTTTATTTGTATACTTCTTTATAGTCAATATATATTATTTCTATTACTTTATACTTTGATGTGCAATGTGAGCAACTGTGACACAAGAATTTCTCCTCTGGGATCAATAAATTTTGATTCAGTCCACACCTCTACGTTAATGACAACAAAAAATAAAATTATTCAAAGGAAAAGCAGCAAACCCTGAAATCATAATTTACATGAAAATGACTTCAACCATTAAAATAGTCGCTAATTAATTTTTTGTCATTTGACTACTTGCTACAGCTTTATTTTTATAAACTGGTGGTGCGTTCATAACAAAACATCACTCTTTTTTATATTTATATTTTAACTTTTCATGTTTTGCAAGTAAAAATCTTAATTTGTAAAGTAACTAACTAATCTGCCTCCAAGTGTGAGAGTGATGATGTTCAAACGGACAACATATGCCAGGATGAATGATCTGTCTACATAATGATGATTCATTCAACAGTTTCAGGTTTGCTTTCTGACTGCTGTGTTTTTGGTTCTTACAGATCAGAAATGCTGGGACGACCGGCAATGTGATGTTCACCTCCCATCTGTCTGTGTCAGAAATGTCAGTTAAAAGCGTGAAGTACCTGTCAAACGCACAAACACTGATCAATTTTTTGTTTGCGTGTCTACGAGGAAACTCGTCTCTCTTTACGCCTACAGTTTCATATTTAACCTGAAGGCTCTGTATTTCATTTCACATCTTTTCTTCTTTTCTATTTCTGTAACGCCACTTAAAGGGGAATTATGTAGTTTTCAGCGAGCGGCCACCACCGGTCTGTTTTAAGATTGCAACCAGGTGTGTGCTCATACGGGTGCTCACTTGAACTCACGAGCGAGAATATTCTGAAACACAATCGCTTTCTTACAGAGCTCCCACAATAAACACGGAAACACCAGCATGCAGGCTTTGGCTTTTTACAGATACCAAACCGGCATATTGGCACAATACTCCATATAAAAAAAGACGATATAGACATATAGACATACTCACCGGGAGACAGCTTCACACAACATGTTGGAAACTCAGGCAACTCCCACTGCAACTTTACAATAATATTGTTATCAGCTTGAGGTTTAACTAATCCATGTTCGTTGCATGATGACATTACATTTATGCATTTAGCCAACATGATACATTAGTGTTAGCCCGCCTGCTTTTGTTTATAAAGTATAAACTACATATAGCCCCTTTAAGGATAAAGCGACAAAGCGTCTCTTTAATACGAGCAGACTGAATGTGTAATGAAAAGAAAGCTTTTAGCACAACTTTATTCTGCAGAGTGAACTGTTCTTTCTTCTCTTAGGCAAAATTAAAAGTCTCAAGAAGCATTGAAACAAGCTGGTCTGTGTTATATCTCCTGTTTGTTTGGGTACAATCTTCCTGGATCTCAAAGAGCTTCATCATGTCATAATACTGTTAAATAATACTGAACATTATAACTGTTGGGAGCACCTAGAGAAAATGTCCATCTAATATAACTTAATGAGAGATGGTACAAGAGTGATGTGATTCAAACCTCTAATGGATCTTAATATTTATAATTTCCAAAAGTGTCTGACAGCATTTGGTTCAGTTTAACCCTCCAATTATTTTATGGACAAAATAAATAAACAAATAATGAAGGTATATTTCATCTAATAGACCAAAGGCTTTTTGTATTCCTATCCCACATTACTATCTCTGGGTACCATCTGCAATGGAAAACGGAGGATGGCGGGCCAAAACCGAGTTAAGTTGAGTTGAGGCGGGTTGAGTTGGTACTGGTAATGGAAAAATGGCATAACAATAATACTACTACATAAACAACAAATAACAGCAAAACCAACTAAACAACACTTAATCCACAAGAAATTTAATCTTACTTAACATTAACCAAACAAAAATACTTCATATAATATAAATCAACACTCATAAATATCTAGCAGAGAATGAAGCTAAAACCCTGGACATAACAAGCAGTGGTAGCGTCCAATTGGGCCAACTCCCCTGTAAATCAGCTCCTGCTCCAGGCGCCACCCCTTTAAACCAGCAGACTACATGAATCCTTCCAGGGTGTGGAATCCCCAACACTGGGAAGCTCAAAATAAAGTAGTTATAAAAACAGAAAGACAATCCAAAAGTAACTAATTTTGCATGCTCCAAAAAGATACCTTTGTATGGTCAACTAAATAAAGTATAATGTATGTGAAACAAAGCAAACAAAGTGTCCTGTATTTGTTCCTAAATAAATGTTTGCCACAAGTGTATGTATAATGTGTCTGGAAAAAGTATAGAAACCAATCCTAAGGAAAAATAATGGCATAAACTAAGGAAGTGTAACTGAGTAAGTGTAAGTGCATGATGGCTGTGTGGCCATGCCCCCCTCACTGAATAGCGGACCTCTATGGGGAGGAGTTTCCTTGTAGAAAAAGACAAAATGATTACTTGGCAGAATTATGGATTTTAGCGTGCATGTCTTTTATGGAGTGCCTGGGGGAAACCCACTCAAACACGGGGAGAATGTGCAAACTCCGCACAGAAAGGCCTGGGCTGAGCGAGGTGTAAACCCAGAACCTTCTTGCTGTGAGGCCGCAGTGCTGCCCATTAAAAGAGGTGAAATAAACAAAACAGGGTTTGGGTGGGAGGGATGTGAGAACTGGGAGTGAAAACAGTTTAGACAGGCTTATATACGTGAGTGCGTGTGATTGGATTAGAGAGGCACAGGTGGATGAAATGAGTGAAGCACGAATGGTTGATTGGAGGAATAGAATGAGCTCCTGTTCCTGAATCTCAGTTTACATAACACCGTTAGTAGAGCAGCCCTGGCTGAGAAGTTGGGGATGAACTGATGGTAGAGGCCAGCCATCCCCAGGAAAGATCTTAGCTGCTTCCTTGTCTGCGGGAGAGGACATGACTCAATTGCATGGATCTTTTGAACCTGAGGTTTAATTAACCCACCTCCAACGGTGAAACCCAGGTACTCCATTCCTTCTTGGCCAGGACACATTTGGCTTGATTGATTGTCAAGCCGGCAGAATGTATGCAGTCGAAGACCACTTTGAGATGCTCCAAATGTTCCTCCCAAGTTGTGCTGTAGATGACAATATCATCAAGGTATGCACAAGAAAACTCAGACAATCCATAAAGTACCTGGTCCATTAGTCTTTGAATCATTTAGACATTTATTCATCCTACACAGACATGTCAAATTTGTCATTTGATGATCTCAAATGTTGCCTGTAAATGTGTATTTTGGATGTGTGTTTTGTCTTTAGTTCCTGGTTTTGTGAGAGATGGAAAGATAAGTATCTTCTTCCTCAGTTCCTGGTAAGATGTGTCATTAACTGTATATAAGAGCTGATGTTTCTCTGGTTCAGGACGACTGAAGCTACAGACGCTGAGAAGGAAGAAGAGAAGATCGTTCTGCAGCAGGTTTGCTCACAAACTGTCATTATATATTGACCTGACTGCCACTACAGGTGGTCTCTTCCCTAGAGAAGTGTTACTAACATGTCCCTGTCTGTCTTTATTAAAGGTAATCATCATCTTCAACATCTGCATCATCTCCACCATGAAGACGCTGACTCTGTCTGCACTTCTTTGTGCCATGATGGCTCTGACCAGAGCTGCTGGTGAGTATTACTCCATATGTGAGTGTGAATGAGAGACAGCTTATGTTCATGTGTCTATACACAGCAACAAGGGTAGCTTCCTATTGTGCAATGGGCAAACTAAATAAAAAATCAATATGGTATATTTCATCTGATTGATAGGAGGCATCATGTATTCTCCACACTGGGTATTTGATTCTATAAAATTAGTGATGGCCACTTTCATTGATTTTTAATGGTTTTATTCAAACTTTAACTGTCTCTGGCGTTCCCAGTTAAAAAAGACCGGTCTTAGGAAATTAATGTGTGAGACTACAGTATATTATATTCAACCAGCAGATAGAAAAAAAATACTATAAATTCAAAACATAAGTGCAGAACTTGTAATGATGACGAGACATAAAGTTGGGTAAAAGATGTCACACACCGTGTGGTGATAATTCATGCTTTATTTGATTTAACAGTTAAACAGAACGGCTAATTTTTGTCAGGAACACCTTTAATAGGATACAAGGAACAAACACAATAGGAGGGTTAATCGAATAAACAGAACTATTTAAGGAACCGTTTAATCTGTAGTCCCCCTTGGCCCTGTCACTTTGTCACTCTGCTCCGCTGTCACTCGCCTCCTCCTCTGCCTGGCGGTGGCCACGGCTCTCCTTTAATCCTTCAAGGGTCCTGTGCCTGCACTACGCAGGGTACCGCAGCTAATGGTGAAGCTACTGCAGGTTATTAACACGCGCTTGGCGGCAGCCGCCTGAAGAATTTCAACTAATCAACAAAAATGCATGTTTCTGTCTGGCAATTAGTCTAATTAAGTAACGTTTCACGATTCATGTGTTTATAGTTGTTGTTGGAGAGGAGAGGAAAGTAGGACAGGGTAGGAATGTAGGGGAGACAGCATGGGAGCAGAGAACAGCAGAAGAACGTGTCTTGAAGCTGGAAAGCGGCAATATCTGTCATCAAGAAAATAATCAGCAGATCCTGAAAATGATAAATGATAAAAAAAAGATAAAAAAATATTCTGTTCTTCTCCTGCAGAGGTGATGTCACGTCCAGTTACAGGTGTGACCTCCCGTTGGCGCTGTTGTCCTGCCAGCCTCTGTCACTCTCTGGTTGTGAGCCAGAAACTCAGCCTCAGATTCAGTCATCAGCATCTGTTTCTGTTTGTAATCTCTTCTCAGGAATCACATCAGTGTAATGAATGAAAAAGTCAGCAGTCTTGATACTTTAAAAAAACAAATTGTATTTGTTTATTTATTTATTTTTATTGCAAGATAAAATACACAACACAGACATGACAACACAATGGGAACAAGAAGAGAGAGATGACAAAGTAAACAAAAACAAAACATGTACATGACAGTAACAACAGCAGCAACAAAATTACTTAATCTTGTGTGTACTTGCATGTGTATATTCATCCCTCCCATGTTGTCAGGGAAGGGGGGTGCCTACTGGATAGGTAATAGAGATCGGCTAAGAGGCTGGCGGGGGCCTACAAGCGAAGAGAAAAGAAAAGAAAAACTATGATAGCAATAGCAATGACAATAACAACCAATAAGTACGGGTTATTAATAATAATACAAACAAAAAGTCACAAAAGTATTGGAATAGTGCTGCCGCCACCATCACTGCAAGAGACAATGTAAGTAGTATTTGAGTCAGCTGCCCCCCGGCCTCAGGCCCTGTCAGTAAGGTAAAGCGAGGGTGCCGCCCGGGGCAGTGGAGCGGGACAGAAAGGGGTCGGGCACGCCGGGTCAGCACACCTTTATATTTAGAATTTTTTGCTATTTTACTCTATTTGTCTTTTAAAGGATTGTTGGTTTGTTTGTTTGTTTAATTTTGTCTGATGCTGGTCCTATTTTGGGTTGCTCCCAGACCCTTTAGGGAGGGAGCCAGCCCAAAGTGCCCATGTCCACTTTCTAAACTGCTCTCAGAGGAGGGGGGCAGTTTTGACTGTGGACAACTTGACTGTGCAATCATGTGCAAATGTTTATTTGACGTGTAAAATATAGAATATTTGGTCTGGAGAATAAAGGATTAATTGTTGATATATCACCTAGTAAACAGAGAGGAGGTGGGATATGGAAACCCAGGAAAAGGGATAATGATGTAGTGATTTCTTTCCAATATAGTTTAATTGTTGTGCAGTTCCAGGTGGCGTGAATATAGTTATCAGGGTTATTTTGTGAGCAATGTGAACAAGTTTTGGATGTGAATCCCATTTTAAACAATCTTTGCCCGGTGTAATGAATTCTGTGGAGTACCTTAAATTTTATGAGTTGTAGGTTAGCATTCTTTGTCATAAAATAGATGTTTTTGCAAATTCGGCTCCAGAAGTCAGCATCAGGGGTGATAGAAAGGTCTATCTCCCATTTTGTTGATGCCATGGATATTGTCTTGTCTGATTGTGATATTAATTTGTAGATTCTGGAGAGATTTTTTGGGGAGGAAGGGATGGTAATTACAGAAAGTTCTGAAAATGAGCAGAAAAGCTGCTGAAACATAGGAGCTATTAATGTGCAGAGGATATCAACTGAATTAAAACTGAATTTATCATTGAGGTAAAAAGGTGCAACGTGCACATTTAAATACTTTAGGTTACTTCAGTCATGCCTGCATGTGTGTTGACTCAGCAGGGATGAAATAAAACAGGAGAAACATATTTGACAGCAATACAGAATGCCTGAGAGCCTTACAGCACTATATTACACTATATTATAATTTTTTGAAATAATAAAGACATTTCATCAATGAATTGGTGCAGAACAATTCACCAGAATGCAGGAAATGAAGTATTTAAAGCCCAAATTTTCAGGGGGAGGACCCCCAGGCCCCCCTCCTTAGATCCAACCAGTTCTGGGAGAAATGGAACAACCTAAACAAAACCCAGCAGGACGAATTGGCGATCCAAGATGGAAATACTTGGATTATACAGTAATATTACAAAAAATGATGATCAGTACAAGATATTCACTAAATGGAGAACTCTGTAGGCAGTGATACAAAACAACCAAAACCCTCTAGATTACCCTGTAACAGAACAATAATTAACAGAAGTCATCCAGTCCCTGAAAGGAAAAAAGGCTTGTAGTATTGATGGATTCCTCAACGAAATGATCAAATACTCTGACCATAATGATCTTTCAGAAACAATACAGAAATCAGGTTACACAAAATTTCTATTTAGACACCACTAAATTACAACACACAAAAAACTACACTAGCCTTGGCCTCAACATTACATACACAGGGAGCTTCAACATGGCTCTGAAAAATCTGAGGGACAATGCAAGGAGATCTTTCTATGCAATAAAAAGAAACACTAAAATATATATTCCAATTGGAATCTGGCTTAAAATTTTCCAATTTGTACTAGAACCAATAATTCTATATGGTAGCGAAATCTGGGGGCCAAAACTTAATAATGAATTTGACAAATGGGACAAAACAATAGAATCTTTCCATAACGAGTTCTGTAAGAGCATCTTACAGCATCTTGCAGGTGCAGAGAAAAACACCAAATAACCTGTGCAGAGCAGAGCTCTGCCAATACCCCCTCTTACTAAAAATACAGAAGAGATCACTTAAATCTTACATTCACTTAAAATCAGTTAACCCCCAGACATACCATCACAAAGCCCTAACATACCAGGAGCTGAAACCAGAGAAGAGTCCCCTCAGCCAGCTGGTCCTGAGGCTCTCTGCATTAACAAGTCCCCAACAGCCTCAGGACAGCAACACCAACTCAAGCCAAACCAAATTATCAGCAAGCAGAAAGAAAAATATGTTGAACAGTGGAAAGAAACAACCAAAACACAAAGTAAATTACAATGTTATCTGACCCTAAAAAGAGAATTCACACTGGCAAATTACCTGAGTACAATAAAATGTCCCAAACCAAGAAAAATGTTGACAACATACAGACTGAGTGAACACAGCCTGGCCATAGAAAAGGGTCGCCACAGACAGAGCTGGCTACCACAAGAGGAGAGACTCTGCTCCCAGTGTGACACGGGACAGGTAGAGACAGAGCTGCACTTTCTAACGTCATGCCCCAAATATAAAATACTAAGACAAAAACACTTTGCAAACATTTCCCAAATATAACTCGAATTCAAATTCATATCAGAACCACAGAAACTCCCCTATTTATTGGGAGAAATGCCCAAATGCGAAATAATTGCTGCAAAATATGTCTCTTCATGCCATGAAGTGAGGATAACCAGTGGAACCTCAGACTGATAAATAATTGTACAGATTTTCAAATTATTATTTTGATCGTTTGATATTTTAGTAATTGTCTTGTTTTTACATTTGATACTGATTTCTTTTTTAAAAATTTATTATTTTTAATCATTTAATTTTTAAATTTTTTTTGTTTATTAATATATACACACACACGCTTACTGTTTTGTTTGTTTATTTTAATTTAATATTTAATATTTTTTCCTTTTTTTAACACAAACAGATATACGCTTTGATTACTTTATGCTTTAATTACTTGTTTAATGAAATGTATGGGGTTGATTGTTCTTATGTAGTATGTATGATGCTTTGGCAATATTGTTGTTACACGTTCATGCCAATAAAGCTAATTTGAATTGATTTGAGAGAGGGCAAGAGAGGAACAGAGAGAAAGAGAGAGAGGGATGGAAGGAGAGAGAGACGGGAGGGAGGCAGCCCACACAATATAAACACAAAGGTAAAGACAGTAAAGGTGATGTGTCTATAGACTGAATGAAAAATGGTACAGATATTTATAGTAGTGTTAATGATAATAATCGGAATGTTAATGACTCACCTGAGCCAGCCCTAACTATAAGCTTTATCAAAGAGGAAAGTCTTAAGCCTACTCTTACATGTGGAGATGGTGTCTGCTTCCCAAACCCAAACTGGAACCTGGTTCCACAGGAGAGGAGCTTGATAGCTGAACGCTCTGGCTCCCATTCTACTTTTGGAGACTCTAGGAACCACAAGTAACCCTGCATTCTGGGAGCGCAGTGCTCTGGTGGGGTAGTAAGGTATGAGCTCTTTCAGATAAGATGGTGCCTGACCATTAAGAGCTCTGTAGGTGAGAAGAATGATTTTAAATTATATTATGGATTTTACTGGAAGCCAATGCAGAGAAGCTAAAACAGGAGAAATGTGATCTCTTTTCCTGGTTCCTGTCAGAACACGTGCTGCAGCATTCTGGATCAGCTGAAGAGTCTTAATGGACTTTTTCGAGCAGCCTAATAATAAGGAATTGCAGTAATCCAGCCTAGAAGTAACAAATGCATCATTTTTAGACAGGATGTTTGTGATTTTTGCAATATTACGTAGGTGAAAAAAGGCGGTCTTTGAATTTTTTGTTAATGTGAGACTTAAACGACCTGTCCTGGTCAAAGATAACTCCAAGATTCCTCACAGTAGTCCTGGAGGCCAGGGCGATGCCATCAAGGGAACCTGTATCTTTAGATAATGCGTCACGGAGATGCTTGGGCCCCAGAACAATAACTTCATTTTTATCTGAGTTTAACATTAGAAAATTACAGGTTATCCAGTTTTCAACATCCTGAAGACACATTTGAAGTTTAACTAACTGTTGAGTTTCATCTGGCTTGATTGATAGATATAACTGAGTATCATCTGCATAACAATGAAAGTTTATGGAGTGTTTCCTGATTATATTGCCTAAAGGAAGCACAAATAAAGTGAAGAGGATTGGTCCAAGCACAGATCTTTGTGGAACTCCATGACTAACTTTGACATGCATGGAGGACTCATCGTTAACATGTACAAATTGAAATTGATCTGATAAATAGGACTTAAACCAGCTTAGAGAGGTTCCTTTAATGCCAATGAAATGTCCCAGTCTCTGTAATAGGATATGATGGTCAGTGGTATCAATCCCATATCATGGCATAGCTACTCCAGCCAGACAGTAAACTGTACTAAACTTTACAGTGTAGTGATGTTAAAAAAGCACATTGTTAGTGAACACTCCAGTAATTGATTAATTGTTTACGTCCGACTAACCACACCCCCATTCTCTGTTTCAGAAAGAACGTTAACCAAAAATGGCAGTTAAAACTTGAACTGGTTTTCTGCGCCCGGATTCAGAGGGAAATTACTGGAGCACCACAACTACTGACAGATTTGAACTGGTTTTCTGCCACCGGACTAAGAGGGAAAGCAGACAGTGGACCAAACCACTGTGAGGCAGGAGAGGCTGGACTCAAAATGTTTTTAAACTTAAAAAGCACGTTAATTGCCCTGTTTGCGTTTGTATTGTTTTACTATTTACACAATCATTTTAAGTATAAATCATTATATTATTTGATGGTTTTTAAGAGGGGGACACGAGCAAGGGAGCGAGGGCCTCAACGCTGCTTGCAGCTTTAATTATTATTAGGGGTCCAAGGCATTGCGGTTCCCAGTACCAGCGGAGTTGGGAACCCTATTGCATTGGTTATGTTTTTTTTTTAAAATTATTATTCTACATGTTTGGGGGAGGCTAACAAATTGTATGGTATAGGACACGCCTCTGTGCGATAACGTTTTCTTTTCACTAAATAGAAAAAACTGGAAACCCTATTTTAATTAACTCCGGCAAAACCGCAAGTCTGATCGGGACCAAATTTGGGATGGACCATCTTTGGACCAAGCTGATAAAAGTAAGTGTTCCCCAGATTGATACGCAAAAAAATGTTTTATTTATGAGTTAACAAATGTTGACACCAAACATTAAAAACAGGAAATGATGCTGTATCTTAGCTTAGGGATGTCCGATGTAGACCAAACTGGGGGAGCTTATGTAACACGCCTTCCTGAGGGGCTGTATGAAATTTGGTGTCAATCCGCCTCTTGGTGGCGCTATTAATCCTATATCAAATAACACTCCCATCCATATACATTAATTTTATGTCTCCGTAACCACAAGTCCCTTTAATGTCACACTCATTTATTCACCACGGGCCCCCGAAGCCACAGCAGGGCGCCCGGGTCGACTCGCACACCCCGGGGGCTTGGACCCTGCTTATAACTGCTTGCAGTTGTTGTTGTTGTTGTTGTTGTCGTTGTTAATACACAACAGCGTCATTGTCATTATTATTATTATTATTATCATAACACAGCAGTGACGTGGAAATTAGGCTCATTTTAAAACATTACCACTATTATCATTATTCTAATGAGGTTTATTTTTCACTTTTTCAGGATGATTGTGTGGTGGATTATTTTGACATACGCGATCTAATGTATAATGTAGCTAAAGAAATTATAATACACACACATGAACTAAGAGGATCAGGGTCAGTTGCTAGTATTTCAAGGAACTACACAAAAAATACACACACAGGAAAAGGCATATGTTTCCTGTTGTAGTTATCAGAGATGTGGGTTTCTAGGAACATTACTGAGCTATCTGGAAAAGAAGAAGTAAACCAAAAGACTTAAGTTTTACCTTCCGGAGTGCAGCAGTTTTCAACATTCAGCAGAAACTGGTAATTTTATTTTCTGGTGAAAGACAGAAATTTGTTGAGGGGCGTTGACTTGTCTGTATATTATATTAATATTAATGGGAGATATCTTTTAAAAGTCATACCAGTGTCATTCAAATTATTGATTTGAATTATTTGAATATTCCAAACATCAACATAAAGAGAAAAAAGTTCTACTTCAAATGAATAGAATATTGAAATATTATTTAGACACATTTTTGATAAATTAATTGTTATATTAATCGAGTAATAAAGTAAATATTTTTAAATAATCATAAATAAATTTGTCGTCCATTCATTGACAGATTGCTATCCATTTGAATGTATGTACGGTTTTGAACTTAAATTTAACAGTTTTGAAAAAACTGTGTAAGCATTTGCAAAACTGGCTGTGGATACACATGTTTTTTCTGGTGGTTGACTTTGAGTGAGAAAAGAATTCTTGAATTTTGAAGCTGTGGTCATTGAATGTCATTGGTGTTAAATCAATGCATTTTGTACTACAGCAGTTTGGTCCACATGCACTTCTGTTTCGCTAACAGTGCAAAGAGTTTTGAAAAAGTGAACTCATCGAAAAATGCTTGTTAGCAATTGTAAAAAACTGTAATGCACATAAACGTAAACATAAAATGTACGTAAATGTTCTGCAAAAATGCAGGATATTTGCACTCATTCTGTTTTGAATGTGTTTTTAACAGTTTTCGACAAAGAGTGTTGGCATCTGAAAAATGTGCTGCAAATATACAGTGTTTTGCAGGTGTTGAAGTAGTAATAAGAAAAGAGTTCATGGATTTTGGAGAAAGTGGTCATTGAATGCATTAGTGTGAAAGAAATGAAAAATGAATCAGAGTTTAGTTCACATACACTTCTGTTTCGCTGACTGTGTGAAGAGTTTTGACAATTTGACTTAAAATTTGAAAAAAAAACTGTAAGGATCCAATGACCACCCCCCTCTGGGGGATTTCACACCCCATGTTTTTATTTACCTGAACTTGGCCAAAAGACGTTGGCGAGGACAGAATTTAATTGTCAAAAGAGCAACTCAGATGTATCACACCCAAATTAATTTGATTTGATTCACCATCTAGTTGAAATATGTGTTCATTGTAGGTCTGAACAACAAAAGGAGCACAAACAACTTTGATCACATGATCACAGTACACACTATAAATGCAGAATGCCGGGGCTGCTGCACCTAACGATAATTTCTCATTCGATTAATCTAACGATTATTTTTTTAGTCAGTGTGTTTATCTGAGGACTACTTTATTTATGATTATTTAAATATATGTATTTGTACAACAACAATTTATTTTATCCAAAATAAATCTCACAAATAATATTTCAATATTGTATTAATTTGAAGTAGAACTTTTTTTTATCTTTATGCTTATTCTGTCTTTCACCAGGAAACAATATGACCAGTTTCTGCTGAATAATGAAAACAGCTAGTTTTAGCAGCATGTGCAGTTCTAGTTTACTTCTTCTTTTAAAAATTGCTCAGTAACATGAACAGGAAACATCTGCCTTTTTTTTACTGAAAATGACACTGTTGTGTAATAATAATAATAATAATAATAATAATAGTTAAAGCTGCAAGCAGCGTTGAACGGGCCCTTGCCCACTTGCAGGCCTCAGGTGGAGCGACAGCTGGGGTCTCTACACGGCAGCAGGCCTTCTGACACGGCTTTGAAGTTAACACTGCACATATCACACAGATGAAGTGTGGAAAATATTTGAAAATATGTGGTTGATTCTTCAACACCTACATCAGTACAGGGTACCCACAGGGTCTTAAAAGTGGTGATGGCGCAATGGATAAGACTATGCCTTTGGTGTGAGAGACCCGGGTCCCTGAGCAAGACACCCCTAATTGCTCCAGAGGCGTGCGACCTCTGACATGTATAGCAATTGTAAGTCGCCTTGGATAAAAGCCTCAGCTAAATGTAATAAAAGTCTTTAATATTCTAAAAATAAGGTCTTAAAACTATTAAATTTCGTTTACAAAGTTCTGAAAGAAAAGAAGATAAATTTATAATCAAGAGAAAATAAAGATCACAGTACAACCCTACAGACATCTGAACAGAAAGAGAAAACTATAAAACAATTTCTCTGAACCTGAGAGGAAGTGAAACTAATACAACACACACTCACTCACTCTCACACACGCATTTTTTTTTAGTCTTGAGAAAAAAGCGCGTGAAAATAACTGACATATTTGCTACAGGGGCTGCAGTAGCTTCAACATGAGCTGCATGGTGCAGGCACAGGCCCCTTGAAGGATTAAAGGAGAGCCGTGGCCGCTGACAGGCAGAGGAGGAGGCGAGTGACAGCAGAGCAGAGTGACAAAGTGACAGGGCTCGGGGAGAGAGAGAGTAAATGCTCTGTATTTGTATAGCGTCTTTCTTGTCTTTTCGACCACTGAAAGCGCTTTTACACTACATCTGCATTCACCATTCACTCACATTCATACACTGAGCCTAAGTGCTCAAACAGAAACTAAAATTCTAGTGTTGTAGTCAAGACCGCCCAAACCGAGACCAAGGAGAGCCGTGGCCACTGCCAGCAGAGGAGGAGGCGTGTGTTAGCGAGTGACAAAGTAAGCAGGAGGAGAGTGGAGGTGAAGGTGGAGGTGGAGTAGCTCAACCTGTAGGCAGGGAGAAGGGAGGGAGGGTCATTTAACAATCAATTAACAAATAAAAATGCTATGAAAAAGGTTTATTTGCACAATAAGGCTGCAGTGCAATGTAAATATAGAAGAAAACTGTGTTGTCCAAAAAAATTAACTTAAAAACAATAATAAGCTACTGATTACTGCATTATGTGAATCAATTATCAATTATCTGAATTTTCACCTGCCACCTGAAATGTCCCCAGAATGCAGGAAATTAAGTGTTTAATGCTTAAAATCTTTCATCAATACATTTTTTTATTGGCGAGGGGTGTCTGATTTTGGCGGGCCTCCTGGGCCATAAATGCCAGGGCCGATTTTTTGTCCCAGCCCAGCCCTGCTTGTAGGCTACTTGTACTTGAGTATGAGTTGTGTTCACCATAGCCACCTCTGATCGCCATGGAGTCAGTAAATGAGTGTGAATGAGTATACAGCACATACCACACAGCTGATTTGGGGAAATATTACAGCAGATACACATGTTACATGGAAGGATGGCGTACTGGTGAGGGGTGTCTGACAAATTTTGATGGACCGCCAAAAAATCCTAGTCCAGCCCCGACAACCAACGGCTCACTTTACCGTGTCCGTCTATACCGCTAACTGAAAACAGTCACAGCTGTCACAGCGTCCACACAAAAACAAGGAAGACGTGCCTGGTAGCTCCGTCCTCCATAACACTGTGTCAACGGTGGCTGTGTCGGAAAGCAGGCTGAGTCAGCAGTCTCTCCCTCAGTTTCTTAGAAATACTGTCATTTAGAGAAAAACGCCCTTCTATTCACTAATTATTGATGAGGTCCTTTCTGAACTTCACTACATTTTGAGTACAGCACCTTTGCCTGTCATAAAATCTATGTTCCAGAGTCATAATTTACAAGTTGAGGAGTCAGTATTGGATGAGGTTTCCACTGTTCCATGAAAATCCAATCTATTGGCCATAGCTACTGCATATAAACATGCACAGTACTATATCTCTCATTTTGGTGTTGTAGAACCAATTGAGTACATACTAGATGCCAAGAGGAACAGGACCTTTCAATACATCCCTATATTACAATCTTTGCAACACTTGCTCTCTCATAAAGGTGTCCTTGAACACCTTCAAACTCAACAAAACCAGCTATTATCTGGTCACCAAGAGTACAGAACCATAAGAGATGGTGAGTACTATAAACAAAATCCTTTTCTGTCTAATGAAGTTTTGAGATTAGCGGTAAATCTTCATGTGGATTATTTTAAGATTTGTAACCCTCTTGGGATATCTCAAAAGAAACAAAAACTCTGTGGTGTCTACTGGATTTTAGATAATTTGGAGACAAATTAGTATTTCAGACTAAAGATGTCAAATCAGGTGCTTTCAAACTCAGAACCTGAGACCTCCATGATTTTCATGTCCAGTCTGCTCAGGAAAATGCAACCATTTGCTGTGGTATCAAGAACAGTGCGTCTTAACAGACCACCTTTCTCATTTTCATGTAAGCACTGGCTATCCTCCTGATATTGTGCACGACCTCTTTGAAGGTGATGTTCCAGTCGAACTAGCACGCTGTATCAGATTTCCAAAAAATAACAAATTGATCCTGACATTTCCATACAAAAGGGGGGACAAAACCAATTGCCCCCATTTGATATTACGCTTATTCAAAACTAGCAACACTATAGGTGGCAACGCACACGGAAATTGGGCCTTGCTCAGATTTCTTCCCTTACTGATTGGACACATTTTGCCAGAAGGTGAGCCAGCATGGCAGGTAATCATAGATCTTAAGAACATGGATGACAAAGGAGACTGTTGCTTGAGGCCAGAATGTATGATCACAGACACTTATATTATATTTAACACTTTCCACACATCAAGCTCCTACCAAAACATCACTATTTAGAGCACTATCCAAAAATGATTCATTGCTTTGGACCTCTAATTGCTCTGTGGACTATGAGACTTGAGGCTAAACATAGCTTCTTCAAGCAGGTCGCACGTCATTTGAGTACTGTATTGCCTTAAGAATATAACTTGTTCACTGGTTATTAAACACCAGTTCATGCTTGCCTACCACACACATTTCTCCAATCTCAAGAAGTCACCCTTCAAGCTCACAAATGTCTCAATCATGCCTGTTTATGTCTTTAGTGAAAGAGGAGTATCTACTCTGAAGCAGAGATACCCAGATGTGACTGAAGTTCATATAGCAAAAAATGTGTCTTGCAGTGTTATACACTACAGTGAGGGGATGCTTGTTGCACAGATGGCCTTACTTTAATAGGATCATTCAATTGTGCATTCTGAAGGAGAAGTTGTGCTTTCTAGTGAAAGATGTGGACATGGTGGCCTGTTCGTAATGTAATTTATTTCATCCCCTTAGTACCACCTTAATATGCGCCGTACCTAACACCACGAGGGGTGGTAACTCGTTACATGTAACGCAACTGAGATTTAGGAACCGTTACTTTTCACAATTCTTTTTAAAACTGTCCTTTTAATCTTTATTTGAGTGTCTTTGGGGCCAGTAATCTACTTTTAACTTCCCTTCATTTGTATTTCTTCATTTCAAATGGTCTCTACTATGTATTTTGCTGCGTCATCATCCAAACTGCATGTGCACGGTAACGCTGGACTGCTTAAACCAAACTAACTGGCGATTAATGGAGGTGCCATATATTTAAAAACATTTAGAAAATCAGACAAATGCCTTTTCAGTTGAAGGTTTGTTTGTTCAACTAATTTACACTGGTGATGGAAACCAGCCTGTATAGCCCTTTCGCAAGCTGACAGAAATACTTCACTTTCAATTAACTTGGGCCATCTAGAATTTCCAGCTGAGTCAGACAGTCAGATTCCAAGAAATGCAGAGGAAACACACCCTTCTTCTTTAGTAAAGAAGTCGTCTGTAAGTACATTATTACTTTCACCTTTGCGTCTTTTGTTGTACAGTTTGTCTGAATTTTTTTGTTTTTCTGTAAATGACATTTGAATTAAGCGAGACTCAGAATAAACAAACCTGCTGTGATATGTTGACCTGGAGAAACTGAGCCAGATCAGGATCAGCTGTATTGCCAAATAGGTTTACACATAAAAAATAACTTTGGTGTCTTGGAGCTTAAAATAATCATGTAAAAATAAAAAAACTTTAATATGACAAGATCTTAATGAGGCAAGGTGCCAGGAAGTGCGCAACGCTCATCCGTTCTCATCCCAGGGCATCACATATGGCACTAGAGTGCAGCCGCATATTTCTGAGAAAGCAGTAATGGAGCCAACCAAAGACCATTGTTGTTCATTTTTACACTATAGGAGCAACCCTCCTCCTCCTTCGTACTCATTAATACAAGCTAGTGATGGTAAAAGTGACTCTTTTGACAGAATCTTCAAATCTCATTCATTAAGATGAACTAACCTTTTTTTGAGTCATTTCGTTCCTTTGAACTAGGCTGGTTATTGCGGTGCTGCAGCCCTCTAGTTGGCGATGTAAAAAACAACGCAGTTCTCAAACACGGAAGGCTGCCTGGCTTGTTTTAATTGACAAAGTATAATGCACAAATTCACCTCTTGATCACTCTCTATCATCTTTCTATAAAGCCCCATGGGGCCACGGCTAAATCCATTTTCACAATCTTTCCTGAGGATATCACCAGATCAGCCATATATATGTATGTAAATAACACAGTATATGTTTAGCTCTACAGAATAAATATTCTTGTTGAACAGTCATTTCAGTAGGCGATATTATGTATTTGACCTGGTTTAAGCCCTAGTGTCTTACTTCCTGTTCTGACTAGAGGTGCTTTTATTTTGAAAGCCACCCGCTGGCACCTTAACTAGTTTTCCTGCTACATGCGACGGAAAAGAGGAGAAACAGTAACATGCGGACACGGCTGAATGAACAAAAGACACCCATGTGGACCCATGTGAGTGGCTAACGAATAGTTCATTCCTGTTCCAAAGTGGCCGAGCTGTCACGTGAAAAACGACTCAAATCTAGAGACCCACAGTTGAGAGTCGTGAACTAATCAAGTCTGTTTCCTGTGCTGACGGAGACCATGCAGCTGTCGTCTGACGAGTAAGTCCAAGACTATTCACTCATGCATGAAAATGAACAAATTACTCCCTCAGACTACTCGGTCCTCCTGAATCACATACAAGATTGGGTCAAATGAACGAAGCGTTCTTTGAACGACGCAGCACTAATACGAGCAGACTGAATGTGTAATTTTGTGTAGTTACTGAAATACTGCATCTGACACTGACACTAATAATAATAATAATATACCCTAATTGTCAGATGCCTGATCAGAAAAATACTGGACCATGAATTCAAAGGGATTCCTGTGACACAAATTTATTTTAAAACTGTTTGTCAACCTTTTCCATGAAGTGGAGAGTCAGTATTTTCACTGAAGTGATGGTGCAAAGGCCTTTAAATGGTCTCTCAGTCTAGTTCTGTAGGCTACACAATCATGGGGAAGACTGCTGACTTGACAACTGTCCAAAAGACGACCATTGACACCTTGCACAAGGAGGACAAGACACAAAAGTTTGTTGCTTAAGAGGCTGCTGTTCACAGAGCTCTGTGTCCAAGCACTTCAATAGAGAGGCGAAGGGAAGGAAAAGATGTGGTAGTGTAAAGTGTACGAGCAATTGGGATAAACGCACCCTGGAGAGGATTGTGAAACAAACCCCATTCAAAAATGTGGGGGAGATTCACAAAGAGTGGACTGCAGCTGGAGTCAGTGCTTCAAGAACCACCACGCACAGACGTATGCAAGACATGGGTTTCAGCTGTCGCATTCCTTGTGTCAAGCCACTCTTGAACAAGACACAGCGTCAGAAGCGTCTCGCCTGGGCTAAAGACAAAAAGGACTGGACTGCTGCTGAGTGGTCCAAAGTTATGTTCTCTGATGAAAGTAAATTTTGCATTTCCTTTGGAAATCAAGGTCCCAGAGTCTGGAGGAAGAGAGGAGAGGCACAGAATCCACATTGCTTGAAGTCCAGTGTAAAGTTTCCACAGTCAGTGATGGTTTGGGGTGCCATGTCATCTGCTCGTGTTGGTCCACTGTGTTTTCTGAGGTCCAAGGTCAACGCAGCCGTCTACCAGGACGTTTTAGGGCACTTCATGCTTCCTGCTGCTGACCAACTTTATGGAGATGCAGATTTCATTTTCCAACAGGACTTGGCACCTGCACACAGTGCCAAAGCTACCAGTACCTGGTTTAAGGACCATGGTATCCCTGTTCTTAATTGGCCAGCAAACTCGCCTGACCTTAACCCTATAGAAAATCTATGGGGTATTGTAAAGAGGAAGATGCGATACGCCAGACCCAACAATGCAAAAGAGCTGAAGGCCACTATCAGAGCACCCTGGGCTCTCATAACACCTGAGCAGTGCCACAGACTGATCGACTCCGTGCCACGCCGCATTGCTGCAGTAATTCAGGCAAAAGGAGCCCCAACTAAGTATTGAGTGCTGTACATGCTCATACTTTTCATGTTCATTTCCAAAAATCCTTTATTTGTATTGGTCTTAAGTAAAATTCAAATTTTTGGAGATACTAAATTTGGGGTTTTAATTAGTTGTCAGTTTTAATCATCACAATTAAATGAAATAAACATGGGAAATATATCAGTCTGTGTGTAATGAATGAATATAATATCCAAGTTTCACTTTTTGAAAAGAATTACTGAAATAAATCAACTTTTTCACACACAGGATTATAGTAAGAGATACACAGATTAAAGTTTTCCAGCCTGACTCCAGTTACTGATTTTTTAAAAAGGTCTGACCTGCCGATTCTGACTATTAATTGGAAAAATCTAGGATTCCCATCATCACCAGTATAAATGTTGGCTGTTCTCAATTGTATGGTCATAATGAAACACTGACTATAAAATAACATTTTCACTGGAAGGAGCTGAATATAAATTGCACACCAATTTAATTCTCCAATTTATTTTTGTGTTTAATCACTACAGTAATCTGCTCACCTTTCTTTTGGCATCACACACACAAGAACACACCTACGCCTGTAATCTCTCTCTTTCTCTGTCTGATCTGACGTTAGATTTCAGCATTTTATTTAATAGAACTCCTGTTTCTTACTTTTCACCCGCGATTTCGTTTTCACAGCAGCAGATGAGCCGCGCGCGGAGGAGGCTTGTTGTTAATTACCGATAGAGACCACTGTAGTATAATGACATCGTCATCAGCAGCTGTGTTCACTGTGTCTTTACAATATCCACAGCGTCTCTTTCTGTGTGTTTCTCTGCAGATGTAGTGAGCGTTGCGTCTTCTTCACTCTCATGAAAAACTTACCCTTATACTTTACACCTAAGCCATGTTTTAGTCTGTGTGTGTGTGGCTGTGCCATGAGGTTACTGTCCTTATTTGTAACGTTTAACGTCACCAGCACTTTTGACATTACTCAGCCGGTCACTGGTCGGAGCCCAGTAAATGAAGATAAACGGCCTATTTCAGCTGATCAATCTGTGCATCTCTAGCTGTAGAAGATGAGTTCCAGTCCAATAAGCTGTTAAACAAGCTACCAAATAAGTTAGGTAATGTTATAATAACAGAGTGGGCTCATAGAAAAGTAATCGGTTATCATAACTTTTTGTCATAATTAATATATCAATGACTCAGCATCATCTGTATTAAAGACAAAATAATCAGTTAATTCAGTGTTTATAAAGTGCATAAAACAGCCCTGCAGCCTGCTTAACTGGAGCTCCACAACTACTGACGGTTTAAAAAAAGACTGGTCAAACCTTTACATGGAAAATCTAAAAAAGATGATATTTACACAATCTGCAGTTGACGGACTTGGTACATATAGACAACTAATAATGTTTATATACATTATTCAGTTTTGTAGATTTCATGAAAGTTTGGTAATAATAGTTGCAAAATAACTTAAAATCTGAAAATTGACAGATTGAAGCAAAATCATAATTTGACTGTGGTGCCTCGCCTTAAGACATAATAAAAGTGATGGATTCTCAGCTTAAACGCTCACTACAAATATATCAGTGAATAGAAACAATGCCCAATATAATATAATTAGCATCCAACTGGAATTTGTCCTTATTAAATACATTTATTACAGTTAATATGTCTGAAAGTTTGAGTTCCAGTTAAAAGTGATCTCAAAAGTTGTAGTGATCATATTTCACAGCTCTGGTGGTTACAAACATGCAAACAAACCTTTCAGCTGGACACGGTGAACATGTTGCCTGTAAATGTGTATTTTGGTTGTGTGTTCTGTCTTTAGTTTCTGTTTTTATGAGGTGGCAAGATAAATGACTTCCTTTCCGTTCCTAGGAAGATGTGTCATCAACTGTATATAAGAGCTGGTGTTTCTCTGGTTCAGGACGACTGAAGCTACAGACGCTGAGAAGGAAGAAGAGAAGATCGTTCTGCAGCAGGTTTGCTCACAAACTGTCATTATATATTGACCTGACTGCCACTACAGGTGGTCTCTTCCTTAGAGAAGTATTACTAACATGTCCCTGTCTGTCTTTATTAAAGGTAATCATCATCTTCAACATCTGCATCATCTCCACCATGAAGACGCTGACTCTGTCTGCACTTCTTTGTGCCATGATGGCTCTGACCAGAGCTGCTGGTGAGTATTACTCCATATGTGAGTGTGAACGAGAGACAGCTTATGTTCATGTGTCTATACACAGCAACAAGGGTAGATGAAGACATGAACTCACTAGTGGGTCAAAATGTCCTTCCAGCTCTTCCAGACGCAGAGGATGGACCTGGGACAGAGGGATCTGCTGTCCAAGGTGAGTGCATATTTCTTTAGATTTGTAATGGTGCTCTCTTGTAATCTCATATATGAGACATGATTATTACTGCATGTACAGAAAAAGAAATTAAATGTATTCATAAATACATAATGAAAACAGCAGACAACTTAAATCACTAACTGCTATGTCAAACTGTGCAGTTCTTCCAGACGCAGAGGCTGGAAACTGGACCGACTCATTCACTCCAAGTTAGTGGATACTTTTCTTTTTGGGGGCGGCTGTGGCTCAGGAGGTAGAGCGGATTGGCCGTTAATCGGAAGGTCGGCGGTTCAATCCTGGCTCCCCCTGGTTGCATGTCGAAGTGTCCTTGGGCAAGATACTGAACCCCGAATTGCCCCACACTCACTCATACACTGGCGGCTATGAATGTTAGTTTCCGTTTGAGCACTTAGGCTCAGTGTATGAATGTGTGTGACTGGTGAATGCAGATGTAGTGTAAAAGTGCTTTGAGTGGTCGAAAAGACTAGAAAGGCGCTATACAAGTACGGAGCATTTACATTTATCAGAATTATATTAAAATACACTTTGTCATGATGTTCTCCTGTAAAAAAACAAGAAATACTGCACCTACTACTTCTTGTCTGTTTGACTTCAGGAGAGAGTCATGTTGTCAAGAGGTCCGCATCGTGTTCCGAGGTTTGGACTGCTTTCGATGGTCGCTGTTTCCTCTACGTTCCACGATCCATGAGTTGGGCTGCGGCTGAGGTAATCAGGATTATCTTTATTTTTCACTTTATTATAGTGAAGCTTCTACACGACATTTATTCTGTGCACTACTTTCTAGCAGTGGCATCATTTACAGCCTTGGCTTCTTTCTCCGATGTAGAGAAACTGTATGTCCATGGGTGGACACCTTGCATCTGTACACAACATCCAGGAGTACCGTGAGATTCAATCGTTGATATTGAGGGCCACTCAAAATCAAGGATTAGCATGGATTGGGGGATCTGATGCACAACAGGTAAATTATTCATCATTATATGATGTTCAACCTTTATTTAATTTAAGCATTATTGTCATGACTCTTTTATATAATATTGTCTTCTGTATTCAAGGATGGAGTTTGGTTCTGGAGTGACGGAAAGCCTTTCAGCTTTTCTTACTGGTGTCCTAGAGAGCCTAATAACACTGGCGGTCGTCAGAACTGTCTGCAAATAAATCACTCAGGTAAATTACGACACAATATTTTACTTAAAAAGAAAAGGCTGGTGAATTGCATAAATTTAAATATTTTTGGGTTTATGAAGTCACTTGAATGTTACCAATACATAACATTGTATCATAAACTACAAAACGTACAGTGTTGTTTTTTTTAGATTGATTAGTTACCTATTAAAGCAGCTACAAAAACTGTTGTGATGACAATAGTCAGGAGTTTCTGTCTGTAACTGTGAGTGATGATGTTCAAACGGACAATATATCCCAAGATGAATGATCTGTCTACATAATGATGCTTCATTCAACAGTTTCAGGTTTGCTGTCTGACTGCTGTGTTTTTGGTTCATACAGATAAGAAATGCTGGGACGACATGCAATGTGATTGGCAGCTCCCATCTGTCTGTGTCAGAAATGGCTGTTAAACACATGAAGAACGTGTCAAAAAAACAAACACTGATCAATTTGTGTTTGTGTCCACCAGTCTCATATTTGAACTGAAGGCTTTATAACTCATAAAATGACATCTTTATTTCTTCTCTATTGCTGTAACAAAAGAAAGCTTTTAGCACAACTTTATTCTGCAGAGTGAACTGTTTTTTCTTGTCTTATGCAAAATTAAAATCTCAAGCATTGAAACAAGCTGGTCTGTGTAATATCTCCTGTTTGTACAGGTACAATCTACCTGGATCTCAAAGAGCTTCAGCTTTAATATTGTTAAATAATACTGAACATTATAGTTGTGGAGAGCACCTAGAGAAAATGTTCCTCACATACAATCTACTGGATCTTTCTAGTTTCCAAAAGTGTCTGACAGCATTTGGTTTAGTTTAGACCTCCAATTGTGTTATGTTAATTGTGTAATTAAATAGAGTAAATAAATAAGGTGTAATTCATCTAAACCAAAGGCTTAATTTATTCCTCCACACTGGGCATTTTAATATATAAATATATAGTTATTACCACTTTCAATAACTTTTAATGGTTTGTTTGTTAATTTGAACTTTAAATGTCTGTGGTGCTTCCAGTAAAAAATGGCTTGAGACTATTTTATATTCAACCAGCAACTCCCCTATACACCACTATGCCACACACGGATCTTTTTTTTTTAGATAAATGTTCATTTATAAATAAACCGTCATGAATATTCTTTCTGAATGTCTGTGAAGGTTCTCAGTCATCCGGGTCATAGTTATCCAACGAAGGTTGAGGTCAAGGGCTGGACTGGACTGTCCAGTTGCCCTTGGATATTCTTTCTGAATAAAATCACATCAGTCAGGTTTTAAAAGATGTCCCTTACAGCTGCCACAAAATGGGACAAATACATTTTTTAGATGGTTTCAAAACAGCATCCTGGCTAAACAGATCCCAGTCTGTGATATATTTTCCTCTGGTCAAAATAACATGTAAATTGTACTTATTTTACTGAAAGACTTGAGATATTATTTCAGTTAAATGAGGTCTAAACTCCATAAATTCCAAAAATAAGTCCAGAACTTGTAATAATGATGAGACATTAAGTTAGTTAAAAGACTAATTTATATTTTGTGTTTAACAGTTTAAGGTTAAGTGTGTAAGTTTTAGTGACATCTAGTGGTGAGGGTTGCAAATTGCTCACTCACAATTTTTCTAGATCACACTGGACTTTATTTGTCTTCAATGAAACAGAGGTTGTTTTGGAGGGAACCGAAGGAAATTTAGTTATAGGTCAAATGCAGACTGGCTTTTAAATAAATATTATGATATTATTAGTATTTTGAGATGGAAGATGTGGAAGTGCACTGTTTAAAAAAAAAAACAACAAAAAAAACATTTGCTGCTTTGTATTCAATTGAGATGCATACGCCAACTTAAACGCACGATTGCAGAAAATGTTTCTTCATGTGCATTTTATGGGCTTGAGCCTATTGTCCTGATATTATGTGATAATTTTAACACACAGTTCTGCTCTAAACTCCTCATCCTACTTCATTGGAGGGACTCGAGTGCACACACAGTGTCTTCAGACTTGACTTGAGACTCGTCCTCAAAAGACTTCAGACTCGACTTGGACTCGAGGTGCGGGACCCGTGAACGATGTTTCTTTTTAGGAAACATCTGATGAACTTGCCATTATTCCCTCCCTCCGTTACCTATAACCTGCCTGCGTAACACGTAGTATCAGCTGCGCACGGCCATACAACACCATACATACAATACGTGCCATTCATCATAAACTTTGTCTTTAAAACTTCATACAACCCCCAAACAAAGACGCACTGAACGCAAATAGGTTAGTAGCCTGTGGTGAGTAAATATGTTTAGCTTAGCATTGGCCATCTAACGTTAGCTTGCTTCTTGCTTCAGCTACGACCTACGAGAGGTTAGCTCCGACTGTCGTTCATTATGAAAAGATGAACGAGCTTTTGTTTACTTGCCAAACTTGTGGTGGTTGATTAACATAATCATTATGTCCCGCTGGCTGCCATCACGTAAATTATTACCGCTGGCTGGAAAGAGGTTACAGGTTTATTGTTGATATTGTAACCTTACAGTTTTATTTAGTTATAACGTTACACTGGTTTGAGAGTGGGGGATGTGTTGACTTACAGTAGTTTAAACTGTCATTGATTGCATTCACATTACTTGGTTGTGCTCTGTAAGTTAACAGTTAACAGGTTTATTGTTGATTATGCAACGTCACAGTTTTATTTAGTTAACGTTATACTGGGTTTAAGAGTCTTGGGAGTGTGTTGACTTACAGTATTTAATAAGCCACCAATAATTGCATTGCACATTACATGGTTGTGCTCTGTAAATGAAAAACAGGTTACAGTTACAGAATTCCTTATAGTTATGCAGTTTTATAAGCAACCTCGATTGAACGCAGCAGCTGATACAACATTCGTAATAACCACGAGAGACTTGAGACTTGACTTGGACTCTAGCTCAAAGACTTGAGACTTGACTTGAACTCTGGCTCAAAGAGTTGTGAGCATCTGTGCTTCATTGTAAACAGTACATATGACAGAGAGCATTCACATGTAAACTGCAGTGGTGGAAAAAGTACAGGTCCCACACAAAAGTAAAAGCAAAAGGCGTTCAGTAAAATACTTCTCAAGAAAAAGTAAATACCCCAAATTCAAATCTATATCAGACACACAGAAACTCCCCTATATACTGGGAGAAATGCCCAAATGTCAAATAATTGCTGCAAAATATGTCTACTCATGCCATGAAGTGAGGACAAACAGTGGAAACTCAGACTGATAATTGTACAAATTTTCAAATTATTCTTATTTTGATTGCTTGATATTTTTGTAATTGTTTTGTTGTTACATTTGATACTGATTTCTTTAAAAATATATATTATTATTTTTTAATCAATTCATTTATTTTTGTCTATTAACACACACACACTCTCTCTAAGGAAGAACAGCTGACAGTGCAGGGAGAGAGATAAAAAACAAAATATGACCCCAGGGTCATAACATAACATGCACACGCTTACTGTTTTATTTATTTATTTTATTTTATTTTTTAATATATTTTAATTTTTCGAACACAAACACACACACGCTTTAATTACTTCACACTTTAATTACTTATTTAATGAAATGTATGGGGTTGATTGTTCTTATGTAGTTTGTATGATGCTTTGGCAATATTGTTGTTACACATTCATGCCAATAAAGCTAATTTGAATTGAACTGAATTGACACCGCTCCGCGAGCGCTCTATGGACCATGGCAACGGCTTCTGTGCGCTACACAGCCGTAGCCATTTTAACTTTAATTAAAATTATAGTAGGAAGTATGGGGGAACACTTACAAAACAAATACATACCCAATCTTCATCCTACAAAAAAGAGCTATACGAATCATATATAAAACTTTATACAGAGAACCAATAAACCCATTGCTCATTAAACTCAAAATTTAAAGATTTGATTGACCACAAAACTATTCAAATTGTTTTTAGAGCACATAATAACCAATGTGAAAACACATACAATTTCAGTGGAATATCAATGTTTAGTAAACCGTTAATTCGAACAAATAGTAAGTTCCACTGTATCCAGGGTGTTATCCTGTGGAAGAACAGTAATAATAATTTAAAGTTATATAAAAACTTATTGCAACTGAAATTTCTATTTAAAAAAGAACCCTTGACAGCTGGAACAGTGATTTTCTTTTTTGTTGATTTTTTTTAGTTTGAATATCTAAATTTATTAAAATTTAAAAAAAAACAATTCGTTGTCTTTGTTACAGTCAACCCAACAGATTATGGACTCTTAAGTGATACAATTTAAGTAGCTAACATATATCATTGAAGTGGGGGTAGTACAAGAAAAGTTATTCCAACTTCTTCCTACCCCCTTTGAACATGACTATTGTTTGGATCATCTGCTGATGATCTTTTTTTGTTGTTTTTATTTTGCTTTTTTGTTGTTGCCGTCTTTTAACATGTTCAACTACGAGTTTAATTTTAAAAAAAGTCTTACAGGAAGCATGATTTCAACCACCAAATAGTATACAATTAATTGCGTTTACTAATCGATTAATCCATCAACAGTTTCAGCTGTACTTCAGTATAAACTTTTGGGAAGTTTATAAACTCGTCATGTTTTGTATATAATATATTATAAAGTAACTACTAATTAAACCTGTCAGATAAATGTAGTGAAGTAAAAGTCCAATATTGTGCTTAGTTACTGTCCATTACTGAAATGTAAACTATAGGTTGATTGAGATTGATTAGTAACCTGTTAATGTAGTCATCAAAACTGTCAGGAGTTTCTGCCTGTAACTGTGAGTGATGATGTTCAAACATACAATATATCCCAAGATGAATGATCTGTCTACATAATGATGCTTCATTTTCAGGTTTGCTGTCTGACTGCTGTGTTTTATGGTTCCTACAGATCTGAAATGCTGATAAACAGCTGATAATGGCAGAAAGTACCTGTCAAAATCACAAACACTGATCAATTTGTGTTTGTGTGTGTGTGTGAGGAAACTCACCTCTCTTTACTCCACCGGTCTCTTATTTAATCTGAAGTCTCTATATCTCATTTCACATCTTTATTTCTTCTTTTCTTTCTTAATGAACAAAGCAACAAGTGCCATGAACAGCAGCTGGATTGTCTCTTTCCAGGGGTGTTACTAGACATAAAGCTCTATTGGGGCACAGACCCCTTCATTACCCATGTAAATTTTTGATGATATATTTTTAATTGGAGTGTATGAAATGTTTAAGTATGTGCCTTACCAGCTTCCCTTGCTTAGCAAATTAATATTGGCACTGTTATATCAGAAAGGGCTTTGACCAGTATGTTTTAGAATACACTTTAAAATTGTATTGATTACTTTTAAAGCTCTTCATGGCCTCTCTCCCTGTTATATCTCTTAATTTTCAGTCCTATACGCACCAGCATGTACCTTGAAATCCTCAGGCAGAGGTATTTTGTCTGTTCCAGAGTCTCAACTTACTAAAGGGGACAAAAATGCCAATCACATGTGGAACAAACCCCTTTTTTCACATAGTTACAGATGAAATGCCAAATAAAATGAGAATCATCAAAGATATTTAAAAGAAACTATGTAAATGTCTTGCTATACGACCTAAGAAACAGTTATGATGACGATATTACTGCTTTCAAGGGTGGGGAAAATTACTTGGCCTAAAGGAAACATGTCATTTTGACAAAAATGGCTGTTAAAAATTTATCAACACAATAACTATAACTAATAATCTCTTACAGGTATATAATTTCTGGACTACCTGACATTGTGCTCTAGAAATGGTTAAATACAGTGAGTTTTACAAACTGAACACTTCCTGCTGCTGCTTCACCTGACTTTTATTTTGAAGATGTATGCAATCTTTTTGTAAGATAAATGCAATCTTTTTGTAAGTGAGATCAGCGCTGACCGCTGTCATTGTTCAAAAATGCGGCTACACAACAAGACAACCATCATTTTCAACAGTTTCCTGACCGCGGACCAGTTTGAAATATATAGCAGTGAGTAATGCAGCAGTCAGGAGCAGCAGACACAGTGAGCTGTTAGATAAAGAGCTGCACACCTCCACCTCCAGCTCCTTTCACTTTCGCTGTTTGCAGCAACATCATAGAGTACGGTCTAGACCTGCTCTTTTATGAAAATCGCTGTGAGATAACTGTTGTTGTGATTTGGCGCTATATAAATAAAATTGAATTGAATTGAATTGAATGTACTCAGAATAAAGTCAGATCATGACTGCTGACATAATTATGGAAACTTCTGTGCCTTGTGGTATAAAAAGGTATCTGCTGTTACTACAGGTGTCTCATGCACAATAATGGCGCAGCTGCATATTAGCGAACTGCCTCCTTGGCTGTGTCTGAGAGCATTTTCTAGTTAAGTAGGCTTATGTAGCTTTATCCTTATGGATTTAGGCCTACCGTGTTTTTTAGCAGTCTGTTCACGCTAATATAAGCTAATAAAAACTTGTTAAAGTTGAAAATATTAAACAGTAATATATTATTTTTGAAAGTCCGACCCCCACAGTGTCTAACTCAGTGGTTAAACTGTCATATAACACAAAACAGATGGCTTTCACAAGATGTTTACAAATGCGTGTGTGATTATTTTGCGTTCTTGTTTTAAACTGATTATGCATGAGGACACCAAAACATAAGGCTCTCGAGGAGACGTCAATCGATATGCATATTATTACAGGGTTGTTATTATAGCTTTGATGGGTACAAGAATAGGATACGTCCCCCACATCTTATAGACATGTTTTCTAGTGATCCATCCCTAATGTGTTGTGTATGATTTCTGCAAAGTTTCTAATGGAGTGAGAGAGTAATGCGCCTGTTCAGCCTGTTGAAAGCAGGTGCCTGTCGGCCTGCGCTGAAAGAGCAAATCTTGAATGTGGAAAACCTAACATCCGCCTGATCAAGGTAATATCAGACACGGGGTAAATCCCTTTTTTATCTTACGAGGAGCAAACGGTAGCCTATAGTTAGTGAGAGGGACGGATTTATGTGTGAGAACACAAAAAAGATGTCTCTCACATGATGTTTACAAATGCGTGCGCGAGTGTTTATCATTCTTGTTTTAAAACTCTAAGTAACAAATATTAAGGGGGCTGGTTCCCTTGGCGGATTTCGCACAAGAATGGCGGAGCCTTGTGAATATTTCCCCGTGGGTCCTTTGCACCATAGTGGATGGCTACAGGCTGCAGTTCCGGGTCCGCCCACCCGGATTCAACGGGGTGGTCTGGACTGCGGTGCACTCAAGGCGGAGCCAGGTGTTGGAACAGAAAGTTCTCTCTCTACTGGACAAAGGGGCCATAGAACGCATTCCCCAGCCAGTCAGGGAGTCCGGGTTCTACAGCCGGTACTTCATAGTTCCCAAAAAAGACGGAGGATTGCGTCCGATCTTAGATCTACGGTTCCTGAACAAATCTCTGAGGAGATTTAGGTTCAAGATGCTCACCATCCCCGCCATCGTCAGTCAGATCCAATCCGAGGATTGGTTTGTCACGATAGATCTACAAGACGCATATTTCCACATCTCCATCTGTCCCTCTCACAGGAAGTTCCTGAGGTTCGCCTGCCGTTCGGCCTGGCACTCTCTCCTCGCACGTTCACCAAGTGTATGGATGCAGCTCTGGCCCCAGTGAGGCTCCAGGGCATCCGCATATTGAACTACATCGACGACTGGCTCATTCTGGCCCAGTCTCGAGAGTTAGCGGTTTGGCATCGAGATGTCGTCCTCGCCCACCTTCGGCGTTTGGGGCTGCGGCTCAACGCGAAGAAGAGCGTGCTGACGCCCGCCCAACAGACTACGTTCCTAGGGGTGGTGTGGGACTCGATGACGATGCGGGCCCACCTGTCGCCTGCATCAGGTCCATTTTGTCCTCAGTAACCAGAATGAAGCTAGGCCGCTCCATCACTGTGAAACTCTTTCAGCGAGTGTTGGGTCTTATGGCAGCAGCATCCAGCGTAATCCCGTCTGGCCTGCTGCACATGAGAGCCCTGCAGTGGTGGTTGAAATCCAAGGGATTCTCCCCAAGGGGAAATCTGATACAGGTTACGAGCAGGTGCCTTCGTTCCCTGTCAGTATGGAAGAAACCTTGGTTCCTGTCCCAAGGGCCCGTGTTGGGAGCGTCATGTCGCCGGACAATTATTTCGACAGACACCTCACTAGCGGTCATGGACAGCCGCTTTGCGAGAGGCTCCTGGCAGGAGCATCATTTCTCTTGGCACATAAATTGCCTGGAAATGTTGACGGTTTTCAGAGATCTGAGGAGTTTTCTGCCACGTCCTTGTCAGGACCGACAACACGGCGGTGGTGGCCTATTTGAATCACCAGAGGGGTCTGCGCTGGCACATCAGATCCTCCTGTGGTCCCAGCAGAGACTGCTGTCCCTCAGAGCGATGTATATCCCTGGGACCCAGAATCAGGGAGCAGACCTGCTGTCGAGACAGGGGCTGAGGCCCGGGGAATGGAGACTCCACCCCGAGGTGGTGGAGCTATTTTGCGAAAGGTTCGGCCCTGTAGACGTGGACTTGTTTGCGTCTCAAGAGACGACGCACTGTCCACTGTGGTTCTCCCTCTCGACCCCAGCCCTGCTAGGGCTGGATGCCATGGCACAGACGTGGCTGAGGCTGCGAGTCGCTCTGCTCCCGGGGGTTCTGGAGCGGGTCCATCAGGACGGTGTCAGCCTACTGTTAGTAGCCCCGTTTTGGCCGGACCGAGTGTGTTTCTCGGACCTAATTTTGCTCCTAGAGGGCCCGCCATGGCAGGTCTCTCTGAGGAAGGATCTGCTGTCTCAGGCGCAGGGCCAGGTCTTTCACCCTTGCCCCGCCCTATGGAAACTGTGGGTCTGGCCCCTGAGGGGGCCCAGTTCCTGGAGACAGGAAGACAGTCGAGACGCTGCTCAGCTCCAGAGCCCCGTCCACGAGAAGGATGTACGGCCAGGTTGGCAGGGTCTACGGTGCTGCAGGCGTTTCATCCCCCACCTCATGTGACAGCGGAGGACGGGAGACTTCATCTGCTCTGCCCTGTCAGAGCACTGAGTATTTACACTCTGAGGTCTTCTCGGTGGAAAGCAGACCAGTTGCTGGTGTTTTTCGGGTCCCCCAAGGCTGGGCTCCCCGCTTCTAAACACATGATCAGCAACTGGATCATTCAGACTATTTCCCTGGCCTATCAGGTGCGCGGGTTACCTTCACCTATGGCCGTAAGGGCGCACTCTACTCGAGGCATGGCGGCCTCTAGGGCCCTCCTCGTAGGGTCTTCGCTCCAGGATTTGTGTGAGGCAGCTGGCTGGGCCACTCCTCACACTTTCATCCGGTTCTACAGTCTGGACCTTCCTTCTGCACCCGACAGCCGTGCGCTCTCCTCCTAGTCGTGCTACAGGTTGCTGCACGCTGGGGGGGCAGGCGGGGTTTTCAGCGCTAAGTGGGTTTCTCGTTCCCATAGTGTCGTCACCAACGCAGTTCGAGTTCCCTCAAAGGGAAACATCTCGGGTTACATATGTAACCCTTGTTCTCCGAGAAGGGGAACGAGACACTGCGTCAGACCGCCACACCTCACCTCGCCTGGAGTGCCTTGCTTCATAGCAAAAGGGCTAATGTGTCCGGTCTGCCGGCGTGCTTATATACGCCTCCAGTTAAGCCGTCACACGCTACCCTTCTAGCAACACCAATAGGATTGGAGTAGTTTCATTCATGTTCAGCCCTGCCACGCCCAGAGGCGTTCCCATAGTGTCGTCACCGACGCAGTGTCTCGTTCCCCTTCTCGGGGAACAAGGGTTACATACGTAACCCGAGACGTTTCCAGTGCACTTCCCTAAAACTCAGACCTCTGATAACCACAACAGGAAACAGCTTTTCGTGTGTGTATATTATTGTGTAGTTCATGGAAATACTGGAAAATGACATTGATCCACTCAGTTTATCTGGTATGTGTGTTATAATTTCTTCAGCAACATTATAAATTATTATTAAATCACGATCAGCCATAACAGTATGACCACTGAGGATCTCGTTACCATGACACCTGTCAGTCTGTGGAATACATTAGGCAACTATTTGCCATAACAACAACAGCTGTTTGAGTCTTAGGAAGCCTGAAATCTCATGAAACTTTGCACACATCAAAATGGATGTGTTGCGTTGTTTGATATGGTTGTGGGGAACAGGAAAAGGAAGCCACTATAAATTAAATATGCAGTAATATCACAAAGAGTACCGTCTAGACCATTTTACTTTTAATATAGAAAAATGCAATAAGATAACTTTTGTGGTGATGTGGCCCTTTGTACTTAAAATTTAATTCAACGACGCAGCCCCAGCAGCAAATTTGAGAGGCACATAAAGAACATTGGAATAATGATAATAGTGGTCTGATTTCCACAATACTTTTTTGCTGTGTTATGATATTAATAATAATAATGGACCATGACTTCAATAAGATTGCTGTAACACAGATCGATCTAATCTAATGTCAACTTTTTCTCTGAAATAGTAAATTATTATTTTTACGTTCTTGACTTAAAACCTGAAAAGGTTCTGACATAAATTTATTTCGTCACTGGAGTAATATGCAGGAGGATAATCAGTGTGGCGCAAATAAAATAACAAATGATTTACAGTCTGTAACAACAGAGAATTTACAAGAAAATAATTTAGCACTTAAGTGGGCGTTTGTGCTGTAAAAAGGCAAAATGAGTCTGGTCCTTTGGGCCCTCGTATCTGACTGTTAAACAAACCACATAAACAATTTGCCATTACTACACAGTCAAACCTGACACCGCAGTGCTCTCACTACAATCCTGCCTCCTTTAAAACAGTCTGTCTCTATAATAAGCCAGAGTGACGGTACGCCTTTCAGCTTTACTCCCTGGTGTCGTGGAGAGCCAAATAACGGTGGTGGTCGTCAGCACTGTCTCTGAATCATTCAGGTAAATCATAACACCTTATTACTTAGGAGCTCAGTGTATGATGGGTGTGAATGGTACAGGATCAATACAAAGAAAATGTTGTCAATGAATTGATGATGAATGCTGATAAACAATTTAAATATGGTCGTTATATGCTTCCTGGTGGACAGTGAGCCCAGATTTTTTGTAGTACCTCTCCAGCTTCCGCCCTGTGGCCTTCATGAGCCGGAGTTCAGCAGTGACAGGAGAAGGAGACATATCGAGTGATGAGGGTTGCAACAGAGTCCAGACTATGTGACAGGGCCAGGTTGTAGTGATTAATCAAGTCATCAACTGTGCAGTTTGGGGGATAGCTGATAAGATGGCCTGCAATGGTACAGGATTGTTTAAGGCATGCACACTTGTTTGATGTTTCTATATGTAATGGTCCTTTTCACACACTTCCTGTGTGTGTGCGCACAGAAACAGAGAACATGACGGCAATTGTATGACCTTTAGCATGTGTGGGGCCGTTGACGTGAAATTAAAACAGTCCAGTAATGATAAAAATTGTGCAGCGTAAACATCACTGGAATCAACATGGATGTTAAAGACACCAAGCAGGATGGTAGCTGGAGAGGTGGGGCAAATCAGAGCAAGGAGGTCAGAAAGCTCAGGCAGGAAACTAGCAGATGACTTAGGTGGGCGGTAGACAAGGACCACTTGTAGCAGGAGAGACTCAGACAGAGCAAAGTGAATGCACTCAAATGAAGAGGCGTGTACTGGAAATTCTTTAATCTGGATCTCCGCATGATGTATGACAGCCAGTCCCCCACCACGTCCAGAACTACGGGGCTTTTGAATGTAAGTATATCCTTGAGATGGGGTACCTTGGTTAAGCGCAAGAAAGTCCATTTGGTTCTGTCAAGTTTCAGTCAGACACAGGAAATCCAGTTTCCTGTCAGTTATGATGTCGTGTATGAGTGGCGCTTTATTATTTAGTGAGCGAGTGTTCAGCAGTATAAATGAGGCCGACTTATGGACAGATTTCTAATCACCTCAAGGCTAATGTAACTCGGCACGATGTGAGATTCTTGAGTTCCAAAGCGGAGTACCTTATGAAAGCCATGACGCCGGAGGAGACCGCTAGCTTGTCCAACGCTAGCTAGCATTAGCTTACAAGCCACAGACCATCCACCAGAGAATCACGGTCAAGCTTCAACAGTGACTACTGTGGAGGATCAAGCCGTTGTCAGTGGTAATTTCAGCTGTTGGCCAAGGTTTGGAAGTAGCCTATCGACCACTCTGCAAAGTAGCGTAGCAGCTGGAAAAAGCCACTTGTTTAGGAGATCCGGTAGCGTAAACAGAGCACACAGAGAAAAAGTAGCAGAGTGTGAGAAAAGGAATCCAACTCGTAGCATAACGTAGAAAACCAGCTTAGTGAAGAAGCAGGAGTAGAATCACAGTGTAGCTGGAGTTTGAGCATGAGAAGCGGTGACAGACACGCCAGCGTCCTCTCACACACACACTCTATGATGATTGAACTGACTGACCCGCGCCGCATAATACCCATACCGTGCAAACCAGACTAAACGTGAACTGATGAAAGAAGAGGTGAAGTATCTTCTTCAAAATGGGTTTGCTGAATCCAGTTCTAGTTCATGGAGTTCACCCTGTCTTGTTGAAGCAAAACCTGACCTGACCTGTTAAAAGGTTATTGGCAAGTACCTTTGACTGACCATGCTGCAGTTATTTTGGCATTTGTCACTCCCGACCACTTTGCTTATACTCTGTCATGGCGTTCGGTATGTGTTGTGTGTTGGACAGAGAGGATCCAAAAGCAACGCTCAGGTGAAAGAGGATTTATTAAGGGGAAAAAGGGGTTGAGGAAGTGGAGGTGAGGGAGAGGTGGATGCCAGGGGATCACGGGCACAGGGGACTGAAGAGCAAGTAGGGCAGAGGGGGCTGTGGCAAGGGAGCCGAGGAGCAGGTGGGACCGAGGAGGCTGGGAAGAGGGAACTGGGAGGCACCGGGTACCGGGGAAGAGAGGAGGCACGGGAGAACTGACCGGGGGGGTTGGTGGAGGAGTGTGGTGGCAGGCTGACTGTGAGGCACGAGGGGGAACCGAGAGGGTGCCCTAGAGGAGAGGGCAGGTAGGCAAGCCCAGCTGACTCAACGGAGGACGGAGGTGAGTGGACCTGGGGAAAGGCAGACAGACAGGGTTAGTAACAGGGAAGACTGAAAACAGGGAACAGATGTGGCAAGATCAAAAGGCTTGAGGCAAGCAGTAGCACCAGGTTAGGAGCAACGACGATCAAGCAGAGATTGTGTGGAGAACCGGGGCCGAAGTACTGGCAGAGATGAGGTTGATTGTCGGCAGGTGTGGCAGGCAGAGGAGGTGGCTGATGAGGTGCAGGTGCGGACTGTCAGCTGGGCTCAGGGACAGAGAGAGAGGGAGAGCAGACACAAACAGGCAGGCCAAAACACAAGGAGAAAACAGAACCACAAGAATTGGAATGGCAGGTTACTACAGAACCTTCTGTCGTAACTTCTCGACTGTTGCTCAGCCACTAACTCGTTTAATGAGCCCTAAGATGGATTTTGTGTGGTCTTCAGACTGTCAAGCGTTTGATAGTCTCAAGGCGCCCCTGTATCATGCACCCTTGCTTGCGGCCCAAGATTTTGCCAGGCCGTTCAAGTTCGAGGTGGATGCCAGCGCGGTGGGGGCAGGCGCTGTTCTCTTACAGGAAGATGCAGAGGGGACTGGTCACCCAGTGTGTTACTTTTCCAGGACGTACAACAAACACAGACAGAGGAGAACTGCAGGGCTTATCAAGCAGGACAGATTTACATGATACGAATCAGGTGTGCCAATCAGTCTGCCAGACAGGTGTGTGAGCCAGCCCCATGCGTCCCCACCAGTCACGCCTCCTGCCAACCTGCCAAGGTAGAAAGTAGGTAGAGCTGCAAGGAAGAGAGAGAGAAAGGCAGAGCGACAGGAAAACCAACACACTCAAAAACAGAAAGTAACAAAACATCCACACACAGACCCTCCCAGCTTTGTCATAGTTGGGACGTTGAGACACAGCAATCTTTTTTAACTGTTAAATTAAACCACATGATGTGTGACATCTTTTAACCAACTTCATTTCTAGTCATTTTTACAAGTTCTGAACTTATTTTTGGTCAGATCTGCTGGTTAATTAGGGTTCAAACCACAAAGCGGTAGAAATCTTCTGTTTTTGTCTGTTATACTTATTATTTTTTATCTCTCTCTCCCTCGGCCTTGTCACTTTGTCACTCTCCTCGTGCTGTCACTCGCCTCCTCCTCTGCCTGGCGGTGGCCACGGCTCTCCTTTAATCCTTCAGGGGCCTGTGCCTGCACTACGCAGGGTCGCGCATGTCGGTTATTTTCACACAACGAATAAACAAAAATGCATGCTCAGGCAGGCAATTAGTCTAATTAATGTAACGTCAATCTTGATTATGTCAGGATTCATGTGTTTATTGTTGTTGTTGGAGAGGAGACAAATGTAATGGAGACAGCATGGGAGCAGAGAACAGCAGGAGAACATGTGTCTTAAAGCTGAAAAAGTTGCGACATCAAGTCTGTCATCAAGAAAATAATCAGCAGATCCTGAAAATGATAAATTATAAAAAATAATAAATTTTTTTTTTTTTTTTAAATCAATCTGGGAATGTAATATCTGTATCCCAGAATGCCTTTCTTTTTCTGTTCCTCTGCTCCTGCAGAGGTGATGTCACATGCAGTTAGAGGAGTGACCTCCAGGTGGCGGTGTTGTCCTGCCAGCCACTCTCACTCTGTGGTTCTGAGACAGAAACTCAAGGGCGTTGACTTGTCTGTATAATATATTAATATTAATGGGAGATATCTTTTAAAAGTCAACCAGTGTCATTCAAATTATTGATTTGAATTATTTGAATATTCCAAACATAAACATAAAGAGAAAAAAGCTCTACTTCAAATGAATAGACAAATTTGTGATATTTATTTTGGATAAATTAATTGTTATATAATTATAATATAATCGATATTAATCAAGTAATACAAGTAAATATTTTTAAATAATCATAAATAAATTAGTCATCCATTCCTCTACAAATTGCTATCCATTTGAATGTATGTAAGGTTTTGAACATAAATTTAACAGTTTTGAAAAGACTATTTTGGCTGTGTTGACGTGTTTTTTCTGGTGGTTGACTTTGAGTAAGAAAAGAACTCTTAAATTTTGAAGCTGTGGTCATTGAATGTCATTGGTGTTAAATCAATGTATTTTGTATTACAGCAGGGCAAGAGTCAGTCTCAGTTTGGTTCACATAGACTTCTGTTGTGCTAACAGTGTGAAGAGTTTTGAAAAAGTGAAAACTCATTATTGAAAAATGCTTGTTAGCAATTGTAAAAACTGTAATAAACGTAAACATAAAATGTACGTAGATGTTCTGCAAAGAGTGTTGGCATCAGGCATCGAGTCACCAGGAAATAATATGACCAGTTTCCACTGAATGTTGAAAACAGCTGGTTTCAGCAGTACGTGCACTCCGGGAGGTCAGACTTAAGTCTTCTAGTTTACTTCTTCTTTTCCAAATTACTCAGAAACATCCCCACACCTCATCTGCCTTTTTGTGTAGTTCATTGAAATACTAGCAACTGACCCTGATCCTCTTAGTTCATGTGTGTGTATTATAATTTCTTTAGCTACATTATACATTAGAATCACATATGTCAAAATAATCCACCAGACAATCATCCTGAAAAAGTGAAACAAAAAGCTCATTAGAATAATGATAATAGTGGTAATGTTTTAAAATCAGTCTAATTTCCACGTCACTGCTGTGTTGTGATAATAATAATAATTGCCCCCTTGCACGCCTCAGGTGGAGCGACACAACATACAAGCATCAAATACACCAATGGCAATACAGGTGCTGGTCATATAATAAGAATATCATCAAAAAGTTGATTTATTTCAGTAATTCCATTCAAAAAGTGAAACTTGGATATTATATTCATTCATTACACACAGACTGATTTATTTCAAATGTTGATTTCATTTAATTGTGATGATTAAAACTGACAACTAATGAAAATCCCGAATCCAGTATCTCTGAAAATTAGAATATTACTTAAGACCAATACAAAAAAAAGGATCTTTTGACATGTTGGCCAACTAAAAAGTATGAACATGAAAAGTATGAGCATGTACAGCACTCAATACTTAGTTGGGGCTCCTTTTGCCTGAATTACTGCAGCAATGCGGCGTGGCATGGAGTCGATCAGTCTGTGGCACTGCTCAGGTGTTATGAGAGCCCAGGGTGCTCTGATAGTGGCCTTCAGCTCTTCTGCATTGTTGGGTCTGGCGTATCGCATCTTCCTCTTCACAATACTCCATAGATTTTCTATAGGGTTAAGGTCAGGCGTGTTTGCTGGCCAATTAAGAACAGGGATACCATGGTCCTTAAACCAGGTACTGGTAGCTTTGGCACTGTGTGCAGGTGCCAAGTCCTGTTGGAAAATGAAATCTGCATCTCCATAAAGTTGGTCAGCAGCAGGAAGCATGAAGTGCTCTAAAACTTCCTGGTAGACGGCTGCGTTGACCTTGGACCTCAGAAAACACAGTGGACCAACACCAGCAGATGACATGGCACCCCAAACCATCACTGACTGTGGAAACTTTACACTGGACTTCAAGCAACGTGGATTCTGTGCCTCTCCTCTCTTCCTCCAGACTCTGGGACCTTGATTTCCAAAGGAAATGCAAAATTTACTTTCATCAGAGAACATAACTTTGGACCACTCGGCAGCAGTCCAGTCCTTTTTGTCTGTATATCATTCTTGTTTTAAACTCTTAGTAACAAAAGTGATTCAGATGTGTGTGAAAGAAAAGGATGGGATCACAGCTAGACAGCTGTCGGTTTGACATGAACGTGCGAACGCACACAGCCATTTATCTCTGCATAGACCATAATGTCAGACTAACAGGTATAAAACTGAAAGTAGAGCGTTGATGTTTTATCTTTATCATTGTAATATAGGGTATATTAGTCTATGTGATGCAGTGTTGTTATCAGGAGCTAGAAGTTACTAAGAGCTATCGGTAGAGTTAGTGAAAGGGATGGATTTACACGTGAGAACACAAAACAGATGTCTCTCACAAGATGTTTACAAATGTGTGCGCGAGTGTTTATTTATCGTTCTTGTTTTAAACTCTGAGTAACAAATATTTGAAATGCATGCGCTCATGCAACAGAGAAAAAGGGGCGCCGGAGCTCCACGCCCTTTATAACCGACATGCAGGAATGGGGCGTTCCTCCTGAGTAGTGACGTCACTGACCGAAGGGGGGACACACATACGCGAGACGGGATGACCCCGGTACTAATTTGGATTCCCGCCGTTTGAAAAGAGAGTAAACCAAATGCATTCCACCTGTGTTTAAACATGTATTTAGATTACACAAAACAGTCCACACTCTTAACAATGATGGCGATGAGTTAAAAGAAGCTTGTGACTTGTTGTAAACGACGATGAAATAAACAAACAGCGCATCACATCCATGTCAGCGTTTGGCTCGATTAGGAAGCGATCATGTGATAACAATATAGTATGAATCTATGCACTAGTATTTGCGCGACTGACGCACTGAAAACGGTATCAATTTAAATGTAATTATTCCTCCTGTTCATCTTGAGAATAAATTGTACTGCATACAAGTAATTAATACGATTCCTGATTAAACGGTGCAACACCTTCGAGGTGTTCTTTTGCAGAAACAGAATCTCCGCTTATATTTATTATCTTCAGTCACGGTTCTTTTTGTGCGCCGCATATTATCTTAAATTATGTTGGGGTTTGTTTGTTTGTCTAAATTTTTTTATAGCGAACTTCAGGGAGAATCAATCAAACAAGTGTCTGATTATTTAGAAAGGCTTTAGGCTTTAAGCTATACTACTCGGAGGTAATATTTCAATATATTTTACACAGATGTAGGACTATTTACTTCAAACATTTTCATCCTTCTGCCATGTGAGTCACCATTTCTCATTTCTCCTCTTTATGTGTGTACACGTGGTTCATAGTTTACTTACAGGATGCACATTTTCAACGTCTTCAACGAGTTTGTTTTTTATAGATCACAACCTTTGCTAGGGAAGTGGCGTTAGTTGTTGTCACCTATATTGTAATAATATTTCTTTCTACTTACAGTATTGTCCTCTTCTGTGTTACTTTCTTAGACCGATCATGTGTTTTGCCTGCAACATTTTAATTATTAGCTAGTAAACAAAATATGTCAGGGCCAAAGTCTTTTTTTTCCCGGTTTTGCAACACAAGCGTCAGACATTAGGATGTGATTTAAGCTGACGTAGATGTCATATCTACTATCCTAACAATAGGAGACAGTTTTAAGTATCTGAGATATAAAAAGGCTTTCGAACTAAAAAATAAAACCTTTGCCACAAGACTTAAAGTCGTGGGAAGAGTCATTTTTGATGGATTGTTTGGACGACGCCGGTGTTCCTTACGGTTACTTGATGATTGATTTTAAAGCTAAGACACCTGATGAATTCAGACTCAGAACTGACTTGCTTTCAGACCTGCCTGTTGTGTATGTGCCTAAGAGAAAGTAAATAAACATGTCTGATCGCATTAAAAGAAACCTGTCTTTACTGCAAACTATGCACGGAGCATCTCCATCTCAGAGAGTGAATATTATTAAATCTGCATCACCGGACCTTTTGGTAGCGTTATGCGAAAAACAATGTTTTAAAAGGTAAAATTCCTTAAAATAAGACACAGTATCAAAAGTTTAAAAAGAAGAAGGCGGGGGTTAGACTGCTTGCCAATAAAAAGGTTTGCGCTTCAAAGAAAAAGAAGACGTTGCTTAACCCTTGTGTAGTGTTCATATTTTTGTTATTGTGCCAGTGTTCGTGGGTCTGGTGGACCCGCTGCATTTTGGGGGTTTTTAATTCAACACAATCAAACAATTTTATGTTAAAATACTCAACAGATGTTTACTTCATCCCAATTACAAGCAATATAAACAGCATATATTAATATTTTCTCTTTACCTTTGTTAGATCACATTTAAGAATTAAAGTGCTACTCGTTTTTTGGTTTATTTTTTACTAAAAATGACATAAAAAAAAGAAAATCAATTATAATCAAGGTATGAGTGGAAAAATTCAACAAATTTACAAATGAAGCAAGGTTTTTCATAACTATTGACTTTGGTCCTGTGGCTCGTCTTCGTTTTGGAACTAAGTGATGCTCAATCTCATCCTCTTCTTCAAATTCACTGTCAGACTCTGAATTGTCAGAAATGATATCTTCACATTCTGAAACCTCTTCTTGTACATCATCAAAATCTTCTGTCTCTTCCAAAATCAATTGCAAGGCCCTCTGAGCAGTTAATCTTTTGGCCATCTTGATCAGTTGTGATAAGAAACCACACTGGTAAAACTATATTTATTGTGTCCCGCCCCCAATTTAGAGAAAATAAATATTGGTTCCCACAAGACAGAGGGTAAAATGTGCGGGAATGTGAGAGCAGACGGTGATGGTACTTTCCACACTTTTATTAGCCTCGGGTCCAGTGGACCCGGACATCCTGTGTGTAATGTAAATGTATAGGGGGGGGGTACAGTGTGTTTTCATTGAAAATGTGTTCTGATATATATATATATATATAATAATCGTATAATTTTTCTTTTGATAAAAAAATGGAAACGGGTCCAACAGACCCGAACACCATACAAGGGTTAAACAGTCTGCCGGTTTTCTTCTCCCCCTCCTGAGTATCGCTGCGCCTTTTATATCGAGTCTTATTGCTTCAAGACAAACTTAGATGACTATGGAGTATGCACAAAAAATGTTTCTGGTACCTAAACAACAGCTTGATCTTTGAAGAAGACCTCCGGCACACGAGTCTATTCGAGAAACTGTTGAAAATGAGCTGGATCGTAGTATTAAAGACATTCTACATCAAAAGACTGAAGATCTTCATGAAAAAGCAAAATTATCCATATATTACATTGCATTGCAGAGATTTCTCACAATGGTAAAACAAGGAGAAAAAGACCAGAACACACTAACTTTGTCAATGCCGGTCGCTGAGGATTTTCACTCTTCAGAGCAGAAGAACCTATGTTTTTACAAACCAAAGATTCAGTTAAGCAGTACCTTACATCAGCAACATCGACATGTTGTTTTCCGGTTAGCGTTAAAACATACAAATCAATGCTAAAAGTACAAAAACAAAACACATGACCCATATGAAACAGGAAAAACATTTGCTATATTGCGTAGAGTAGGTTTCACATCTGCATATTAATCCGCTGTCATTTGCTTAGTTAATGCCTCATTATATCTGTGATATGTTGTAGCACAAACACATATACTATATACTCTGATCTGCCTGACCCTAAGGAGGTGAATGATATTATACTAGAACTCAAAAAATCTGCTCAGGACATGATGAAATTTCCTCTCCCTAATCAGAGAAGTCATTACTCATATTATTGAGCTGTTAGCATTTCTTTATTTGCATCGTCAATGGAAAATCCACTATTTAAAATAGGTGATCCAGGATCCTTTACAAACTATCGTCCAATGTCAATATTGCCTTGATTTTCTAAGATATTGGAAAAAGTTACTGTTATAGAATAGAAGAAAAATCGTTCTACTTGGCATTATATATGGCATTTTTTGAACTTACTGACAGCTTTGGATAATAATGAGGCATATTTTTAGACCTTTCGAAAGTTTGTAGGTCTGAACAACAAAAGGAGCACAAACAACTCTTTTCTTTTATTAGAAATATTTTCCATTTCATTATCTATTGTTTCTATCATTAAACTTTGGATACAATTAAAGTCAGAGAGAGTGTTCTGTCAGCCAGAGACACTTTTTTACATGATTTATCATCATTTCCATTCAGTCACATGTGAGGCAGATTTTTCCTAAGTGTCAGCTTTGGTGTGGTCATTTTACTTTCCACTGAAACATTTAGGTTAATAAATCATGATGTTCAAAAGACACCATGATTATTATTCCATAATGAATTCACAATAAAAAAAAACAGCTGCAAATAATAAATAATATAAATGCATTTAGCCTGTAAATTATCCTGTGCATCTGAAGAGCACACAGTACAGAATTATTTTTCAATTTCATTAGTCTGATGATATGATTATAATCATTCAAAATCACTTTTTATCACTTAATTAATATAACAGATTATTTATCCAAAACAAATATCACAGACTTCTTTTCAACTGAAGTTGAACTTTGAAAACTGAACTTTTTTAAAGATCTCTACTATTACGACACAAAAGACAACTGAAAAAACTTCAAAATCAGAACATTTCTTTCCCCGAATCGCTCTCAACATATCAAAATATCACCAGTTTCCAGTTAATGCTGAAACTGCTGGTTTCAGCAGTGTCACTTCGGGACATTATTAAGTCTTAATTCACTTCTCCTTTTCCAAATCGCTCAGTAACAACCCAAGAAGCCCAAATCTCTGATGACATCAAACGGGAAATATCTGGCTTTTTATGTGGTGGTCATGTGTGTATATTATTTGTCTAGTTATTGAAATACTGCAGACTGACACTGATTCTCTCAGTTCATGTGTGTGTGCATTATAATTTATTTAGCTACATTATACATTTAGGTCACATTCAGGACTGGTGGACACAAACACAAATTGATCAGTGTTTGTGTCCACCAGTCTCATGTTTGACCTGAAGGCTTTATAACTCATACAATGACATCTTTATTTCTTCTCTATCGCTGTAACGCTACTTAAGGAACAAAGCGACAAGTGACATAAACAGCAGCTGGATTGTCTCTGTCTCTTTAATACGAGCAGACTGAATGTGTAATGAAAAGAAAGCTTTTAGCACAACTTTATTCTGCAGAGTGAACTGTTCTTTCTTGTCTTACGCAAAATTAAAAGTCTTAAGCATTGAAACAAGCTGGTCTGTGTTAAATCTCCTGTTTGTACAGGTACAATCCTCCTGGATCTCATAGAGCTTCAGCTATAATACTGTTTAATAATACTGAACATTATAATTGTTGGGATCACCTACAGAAAATGTTCCTCATATGAAACCTAATGAGAGATGGAGCGATGTGATCCAAACCAGGAACGGTGGTTTAGTTTAATCCTCATTGTGTTATTGGCAAGTTAAATATTGTATATTTATATTGTATATTACTGGTTGAAGGCATCATGTGTTCCTCCACACTTAGAGGAACACATGAGAATAGATGAAATGGAATTGGTCATATGAAGTAGTGAACACTGTCATTGATTTTTAATGGTTTTATTCAAAGTTTACCCATTTATGGCATTCCAAGTAAAACATGACCCTCTATGTTTTTAGAATAAATGTTCAGTTAGAAATAAGTTGTCATGAATACTCTTTTGCCCTGCAATGGACTGCCGACCTTTCCAGGCCAGTGGAATTTAAGTTAAAAGTATACTGCGGAATTTTCTGTAGGCTACATGTGTATTAAATGAGACAAACATCTTTAAAGAATATTAAAAACACATTTTGGCTATATATTTTCGAAATAGAACTACACAGTTTTCTGGACAACACTAGACTTTATTTGTCTTCAAAGAACAGAGATTGTTTTGGAGGGGAACAACAGGAAATGTAGTTAAATTTCAACTGCAGACTGGATTTAAAATTAATTTGGGCTGACGTGGAAGTGCATTGTGTTTTTAAAAAAAGAAGCTTTGTATTGCAGTGAGATGCATACGGCAACTTAAAGGCAAGATGGCAGAAAATATTGATTGAATATTTTATGGGCTTGATCCTATTGTCCTGATATTATGTGATAATTTCACAGTTCTGGTCTCCTTTGAAAGGTCAGAAGGTCTATTACAGACTACATGGATATGAAATACAGAAAAAATATAATATTTTCATCCTAACCTGGTAAAAAAAGCTTTATTTTAATGCATCAAAACCATCATAAGGTAGATTATAATGCACCTGAATATCTTCTAATACACCTGGAATATAACTGTAACCTTAATTTTGATGAAAAGAAACTGATTTACAACAGCTATTACACAATCTTTCAAAAATATACCAGGTGAATGTTCATGTTTTGGCCATATTTACTGTTTATGTGTTCACTTTTATTGGTAGTTATCTTCAAAACATTATTTCTCTCCATACAACCACGTTCCAAATAACATAAAGCTTCCAAAACATTGAAATATTGATAAAAACAGTCAATACATATGACCACAAGCACTCCCATGTTTTACAGGTCCACAGCTTGAGAACAGAACACTCCATCCTGGCTGTGGGTGGTCTTATTTTGTTCGGCTCGGTGAGACGATTTCAGACATATCCTGCAGGTCTGTGTAACTCCTACGGGTCGCCAGCAGAGGCCGATAAAGATTGACGGAAAACAGCTAGAACAGCGAAAATCGATTACGTCCCCCTTACCGGGTCAGTCTGTTCCCTTCAATGCTACTCAAGGAAAAGTAAAAAGCTACCCATCTTTTTAAATTCACTCACAACAGGTTTTAATGTAAGTGTAGCAATGTAAGTTACAGTGGCTCACAATAAGGAAAACTGAGTTGCAAGAAGAAAAGTAGATGTTTCCTATAACCAGGGCTGGACTGGGACAAAAAATCGGCCCTGGCATTTATGGCCCAGGCGGCCCACCAAAATCGGACGGACACCCCTCACCAATACACCATCCCTCCATTTAAGGGCTTAGATTAAGGGTGTGATGAAACACTTGAGACATAACATTGCACAAGATTGGGATCATGACAAAGAGACAATAATATCTTTTAATAGGCTTACAATTTAGGAAAAAATGTATTGATGAAATACTCGATAGGAGGGTCTGGGGGTCCTCCCCCAGAAGATTTTAAGCATTAAAAAATTAATTTCCTGCATTCTGGGGACATTTTCTGCACCGGGGAAGAACAAAATTCAGGTGGCAGGAGACAATTCAGAATATAAAAATATATTAGAATAGAATGCAGTAATGTTTTTAGCCTAAGTTAATTTATTTGGACAACAGTTTTCTTCTATATTTACATTGCATTGCAGCCTTGCAAATAAACCTTTTTCATAGCATTTTAGACCCTCCCTCCCTTCTCCCTCCCTACAGGTTGAGCTACTCCATGCTTACCGCTTCACCTCCACTGTCCTCCTGCTTACTTTGTCACTCGCTAACACACGCCTCCTCCTCTGCCTGGCAGTGGCCTTGGCTCTCCTTTACTCCTTCAAGTGCCTGTGCCTGCTCTACGTTGGGTACTGCAGCTGATGTTGAAACTAATGCAGTCCCGGCAAATATATCTGTTATTTTCATGCATTTGGCGGCATCCGATTTTTTGAGGGGGCATAACGCAAGAAACAGAGCCAGAGGGGTTGGGGGCTGGTATAAAATGTGATTGGGCCAGCCCAGTGTCAGTATAAAAACTGTCCATGTTTTATGGGCCAGTCGTCGGCCCATTTTTTAAAAAACAGTTAGGCTATATAAATACATAATTTACATTACATTGCCCAATATGCTAGATTAGCAGTCCAGCCCTGTGCAGACCCAGTAGTCATTTTTGTAGCTCTGGACTTCAGGGATATCACAGATGATGACATTTTGACCAAATGTTACAGCTGAGATCCAGAGACAGATATAAGTCTGATGAGTCAAGAAACATGAGAAGCCAAATGATCAGATGGGTGGAAACAAACAACTGATCTCCCAACATGGTTGTAAGTCATCAGCCAGAAAAACTCACTAATAATGCAAAAAGCAATGGTGTTAGGGAGCACTATTTATAGGACTCAAAAGCACGACCGGAGAAGGGGGAGAAACTGAGTTCTGAGTGTATTTACAGACAGGAAAAGGATCGGAGGGGAGGTTGAGCAGGAGTCGGTCCAGGCAGGGAGAACAGGTGGAAAGCTCCACTGGGATTTCGTGGAATCTAGGTCAGTGGAGAGAACAGAAAGGGTAATTCACGGAAACAGAAAACACGAGGAAAAAACACTGAGAGAACAACTCAGAAGTTTCAGCCATGACTAGCTACCACATAGGTGAGCAAACGATCTGGCGAATACTGGAGGGCAGGACTGCAATATATGAAGGAAGCAACTTATTACTGACAAGGAACCGGTGATGTTGTTGGCCTCTAAAGAATAAAATGGTTAACATTAGGATCTATAATGTACGTGAGCCGAGATTAACCCTACACATTGTCTTCTGGGACAAACCATATTTGGAAGTTCAACTTCTGTCAACTTCCATCAGGTCTGCGGGCTGCAGCTGGATATACTTGCTTTAAAATAGCAGATAAGCTGTGTAAACCATTCACCAGCATTTCCTCCTATTCATCTCCTTACTTCTGGTTTTGCTTTTCATTCTTTCAAAAAAGAAAGAACACATTTAACATTTTAATCAGAATCATTATTCATTAATTTAATTAATGAATAATGTTAATATTTGACCAAACTACAGCTGCAATGTTTGGTTGATTAATCAATTAGTCGACTGACAGAAAATAAATTATTTCCATCCATTTTTAAGCAAAAAATTGCAAACATTTGCTCTAATTGTTCCAGCTTCTCAGATGGTTTTCTTCGTCACATTTCTTCGACTGTTGTTTGGACAAAACAAGACATTTGAATATTTCGTATAGAGAATTATAAGTCTTTTTCAATAATTTAATTTAATCTATTGAAAAACATAATTGTCACATTAATTGATTATGAAAATAACGGTTAGTCGGCAGCCCTACTCTTAGTCTTGTTAACAAAATGTATGAACTTGAAATGTATGAACAGAAAGTCATTAAGACTCGTTTTGTAGACAAAAGGACTCACAGAGACAGGCAGGCTGAAATTAAAACAATCTTTACTGTCTGTAATTCAAAACAGGATTCATTAGCATTTGTCAGTCCCAACAGGCAAAAACAGATTAGAAAAAGGACAGAAACTAAGACAGAATACACAGAAGGGAAAAGCTCCTGGTAAATATTTTTTGCTTGGGATAAATAAATAATATTCTATCTTATATGCTGAGGAGCTGACTGGGGTTGCTGGGACAGGTTGGCATGGAAGTTAGGTGATTACTGAAGACAGGAAACATTGAGGAAAGTACTTTAGGGCAGGAAGGGAATGTTAGGGAGTAGTTGCTGACTGGAAGAACTGATGACAGGAAATATGATGCAAGAAATGTTGAAAGCTGGTTGTTGCTAGACACTCAGGACTTGTGAAATCTCAGTGTCTTTGTTGGGCCTGTATAGAGGGACCTGACATGTGACAGAAGGAGGAAGGGTGTTGTGTGCATCTCAAACCCCAATATGACGCCAGGATGCCCTCATTTAGTGTTTTCTCACAACTATAAACCTGAATTCCTGAGTGTCTTTTAGAGGAACTTAATGAATGAGTGATTTATTCTGATTATGCTAATTCTGTTTGTTTGTCTGTCATGCTACTGTTATGCTACTCTGCCCCCCTGAAGATGACTGTTTGTGAGGAGGCAGAGGAGGTCAAAGCACCACCTTCAAGATTCAGCGGTGTGTCTCTGAAGAGTGACCAGTCCATGGGACAGCCTCTAGCATTCACTAATGAACCTGCACCTCCTTCACTCACAAAGTAAGAGGACTGCGCACACTTTAATGTCATACTGAAATATGACAAAGGTACATTTGTTGTTCTTGTTTTGCATTAAACTTTATTTTTTCAGAAGTTCACAGAGATCAGAGTTGTTGGAGTCTAGAGGTCAGTCTACGTCGAGTGACTGCTGCCATGAATCCCCTCCAGGCTTCAGTAATACGTCTCAACCCTTGTGTACACAGTAAGATTGTACTGTATTCATAAAACCGAACTGGTAAGATCTCAGTATGCTTCAAGTGAACTAATTCCTCTGCTCGTACAATATGTAGCTTTTGTTACAGAGGAAATATAAACAAAAAATATAAATCTGAAAAAGATAAGAACACATAAACAAGAGCTGTAAAAGTGAATTAGTACAGTAACTTTGACAGTGGATTCACAAAAGTAGAAACTAGCCCTAAAATTAGTTAAAGAGCTTAAGATACTGTTAGACTGTCCGACTTGCACTTTGTTTGGAACGTACTGAGGCCTTTTAGACGACATGGGTGTTTTCAATCTGGACTACATACCAAGAAATCATGAATATGAAAAACAATTGTGTGAGCTAGTCAACTGTTATTGATGAAAAAGGTTTCAGGAATATTTAGTGAAGCCTGGCCCAGGAGACTGTCAAAAGCAGTACAGAGATTCAATTCGCATCCAAATAAGTTTATTCTTCACCTCTGTATAGATGTGTGAAGATTCTATAGGATATTGGTTCAGTATCCAAGACACTATGCTTACCAAAGTTAGTCACAGTTTGTGTCAACCAAGTCACATGCAGCACTTTCTAAAGAGCCACTCTGTCTGTCTGTGTAACCATGGGTTGCCTAGGCAATTTATGCTTGCATCCTTATCAAGGCAGTTGCATCAGTCAATCAACCAAACAGACAGAAGGGAGAGGAGAGGAGAGACTGGGCCTTTCCGAAATTAGACCCTCGCCACTTCCACTCCAACACGGAGTGAACTCTGGTCGGAGTCACCCTCACAGCCAAATCGAGTTCCCTAACACATGTAGTGTATAAATACAGTGGCCAACTTTCGGACGAACTACCCTCTCCCCAGTCTAAATAGAAGATTCAATAAAAACAAGAGTTGTATTGTGTAGCAGACCTAAAATTTTTTAGTCTAGCATTTTAATAAATTTGTGAGAATTGATACCCAATTATGAATTTTTAAGATTCATAAAATCAAAATGTATTCCTCGTTTCAGGGCACCACCGGAGTTATTATAATCCTAGAGTCTCCGGACCTCTAGGTAGTTTTGAATTACTATACAATTATTACTAGTGATCAGTTAGTTAATAATCGCTCAATTATCTTAAATCAGTCAGTCAGTCTCATATCTAAAGGGTCAATTCTCTTGGCAGGAACTATAAATAGGCAACACACACAGCTCTTGATTATATTACAGTGAATTTATTCTCTAACTAAGGTGATAAAAAGATGGTTGGATACAGGGAACATAAACATTTGCTGAACAATGAGCCTGGAGGTTCGATTGTGGGAAGCATTTGACTCATACGGCATAGAAGAGCTACTGAAAGTAAACTAATGCTATAGTTTAGGAGTTAAAATGAACATTTTATCACTGAATGTGTGTTGAGTCTTACTGCTTGTCGACGGCCTGCTTTTGGCCTGTTGCACGGGTCCCACGGGTTTGCCAACAGCAAAGAGAAGAGAGCGCGAAGCGAGGTCGCGTGTCGCTCTTTTGTTGTCTGGGGCGTGGCTCCCCAGGGGGCGTCTCAGGTTTCCCAAGGGACTGCCTTTCTAAACTTAATGTCTAAAAGAAATCTATTTGCACGTATTATAATCAAATATTTTCCACAATCGAACCTCAGTGGTCGAACGGTTGTACTGTTCTAAGCATTTGGTAACAGGAAACAATTAGTGGTCAGGATATTTATACATTTAACGGCATTTCCAACAAGGGCATGTAATACTTATTTCGTCCACTTGGTGGAGCTCAGGTTACATGAGGAAAGTCCTTAGCCATTCAAAGTTTGGCTGTCCTGGATTGTGTCACACTTGGGTGAGACAAGGAGTATCCCTTTGATGTGGTAATAAAACAAAGAATAAGGTCAGTTGCCACGGAAACATGTGTGGGGGGCCAGTTTTGATAGGCTGTTCAGGAAGATGCCAATGGCTGGCTCGTGTCCCTTTGTCAGTTTAACAGTCAGGCGTTATCAGCTTCGGAATCAAAAAGGTGCCAGTTTCATGGTCTGGATAGCACTTAGAGAAAGCAACTTTGACCCCTCCCCCTTCTTCTCTGGGGAGGAGAAAGGAATTTAGAGTAGCTCCAAATTTATTCAATATAAAATGCACAAATCCACACCGTTGTTCACTACAATTGTCTATCAGACAAGAGCATTTTTTTATTAAACACAATATAACTTTTGGGCAATTGCTTTTGCTTCTTCTGCATGAAATAAAGGTCTACGGGAAATTATTGATGGACATAAGATCAGTCTGAGAAGGAGATGCGGATGTGTGACTGAGGGAACTGATGAAACAGGAAGTGGAACCCTCCTCAACAGGATCTACACTGAGCTCTACATCACAGAGGGACAGAGTGAGGAGGTCAATAGCCAACATGAGGTGAGGCACCTTGAGACAGCTTCCAAGAAGACCCTCCATCACACTCCGATCAGGTGCCACGACATCTTTAAAGCCTTACCTGGCCAACAGACTAGTGGTGTCGCTGGCATTGGGAAAACCTTCTCAGTGCGGACGTTCACTCTGGACTGGGCAGAGGGCTTGGAAAACCAAGATGTCAGTCTGGTGATTCTGCTTTCATTCAGGGAGCTGAACTTAATAAAAAATGAGCAGTACAGCCTTCTCATGATGCTCCATGTTTTCCATCCAACATTACAAAAGATCACAGTAGAGAAGCTCGTTGTCTGTAAACTGTTGTTCATCTTTGATGGCCTGGATGAAAGCAGACTTTCATTGGATTTCACGAAAAAGAAGATTGTGTCTGATGTCACACAGAAGTCACCAGTCAACGTGCTGTTGACAAACCTCGTCAAGGGAAATCTGCTTATCTCGGCTCTCGTCTGGATAACTTCCCGACCTGCAGCGACCGATCAGATCCCTCATTTATGTGTTGACAGGGTAACAGAAGTACGAGGCTTCAATGATGCCCAGATGGAGGAGTACTTCAGGAGGAGAGTCAGTGATGAAGAGCTGTCCAGCAAAATCATCTCACACATTGAGACATCCAGGAGCCTCCACATCATGTGTCAAGTCCCAGTCTTCTATTGGATCACTGCTACAGTTCTGGAGCACATGTTGATCACAGACCAGAGAGGACAGCTGCCCAAGACACTGACTAACCTGTACTCACACCTCCTGCTGGTTCAGACAAAAAGGAAGAAGCAGAAATATAATAAGGGGCATGAGAAGAGTCCACAGGAGCTGACCGATGCTGAAGTGAAGTTCTTCTGAAGCTGGAAAGGCTGGCATTTGAACATCTGGAGAAAGGAAACATCATGTTCTACCAAGAAGACCTGGAGAAGTGTGGTCTTGATGTCAAAGAGGCCTCGGTATACTCAGAAGTTTGTACAGAGATCTTCAAAAGAGAGAGTGTGATCCTCCGGAAAACAGTTTACTGCTTTGTTCATCTGAGCATTCAGGAGTTTCTTGCTGCAGTCTATATTTTTCATTGTCACACAAACAGGTATACAGAGATACTGGAGACATTTCTGGGGAAACCTGGGGTAGGTATCTTAGCTGTGAGCCATATTTGGATAAGTTGCTGAATCAAGCCTTGCATGAATCACTGAAGAGCAGAAATGGCCATCTGGACCTGTTTGTCCGCTTCCTCCATGGCCTTTCACTTGAATCAAATCAAAGACTCTTAATAGGTTTTTTAGGTCGAACAGAGAACAGTCCAGAAAGCATCCATAAAGCAATCTACAATCTAAAGCAGATGAACACCTATGACATCTCTCCCGACAGAAGCAGCAACATCTTCCACTGTCTGGTGGAGATAAATGACCACTCAATACATCAGGAGATCCAAAAGTACCTGAAGTCAGAGAACAGATCAGAGAAGGAACTCTCTGAGATCCACTGCTCAGCTTTGGCCTTCATGCTGAAGATATCAGAAGAGGTCCTGGATGTGCTGGATATGAAGGCATACAGGACATCAGAGGAGGGGCGACTGAGACTGATCCCAGCAGTCAGGAACTGCAGAAAAGTTCGGTAAGTCCCAGGCCTATATTTAGCAAACATCTCACCCTAGAATTTGTGCTGAAGGTGAAACTAAGACTAAAATAATTTTATCTAATAGTAGGACTTGTCAGGACTCTGTGAACTATGCTGTAGAATAACCATTGTTTGGCAAGTTCAGTGTTTCTGCTGCCTCACTTCAGGGCCAAGCTAACGTTACTGCATAGCAGTTGCATGGCTGTCAAAGTGGCTTGCTAGTTTTCAGTACAAGAAGACAACAATAATCTAATATTGACAGGCCAACAGGACAGCAGTGTGTCAGGCTGCATTTTTGGAATTCCGCCTGCTCGAGAACAGTTGCACTTATACTGTCTACTAAGTATTTCAAATTTGAAGAGATGATTACAGATCAAATATGTAAGTCTTTTCCATGTTTGGTAGTGAGAGTGAAAGCATAAACTTAACTTGCAAATGCATTTGTTTTTGGCATCCAAATACCAAAATCTCAAACGTACCAGTCAGTGTGCAGCTGAATTACGACAGAAAAATACTGTTGTAGCGATAGTTTACCACTAATGTAATATTCATATATTTTAAAAACTGCTATACTGTGTTGAAGTAAACCATGCTATTTACATAATCAGTTTTACAACCAGATGTGTTCATTTTAATCAAAGAAAGCATTAAAGTTATGATCAGAATGTAACACATGCTCTACTTTTTTCACAGTGTAAGGTATCTACTTATCTATGTGTCTGGATCCTCCAGTTCCAGCAGTCTAGGACAAAGGTCAGGCAGAGAGTTCTGTTGCTTAGCAACAATTGCAATAGCCCATGATCCCATAATCTTGCCCATCAGAAAGTTTTCTTGTGTAATAGCACTTCCAATGGGGTAAAAATGTAATGGCATACAATCCTGTCTTTCATTCATAACCAATCAGAGATTCTCAGTGATATCTGTGTTTTGATTACAGACTAATCGGGAATATTTGAACCCATCAGATGAGATAAGATGAAAATCAACCATGACAGCTGCTATACAAATTATACTAGTCATTTGTTTTCTGTACAAATAAAATCTGATACTTTGTCTTAGCTTAGACTCAATAATCACTTACTTTCCATTACATCTGCAGACTTTCTGACTGTCGACTTTTAGAAACTCACTGTGAAGTCCTGGCCTCAGCTCTGAAGTCCAACCCCTCCAATTTGAGAGAGCTGGATCTGAGCAACAACAAGCTACAGGATTCAGGAGTGGCGCTGCTGTCTGCTGGACTGAAGAGTCCACACTGTAGATTGGAGACTCTCAGGTCAGACTGCTTAATTTAATTATTTCTGCATCCAGGTCCATAGTATGCCTTAGCTAGAGGTACTAAATGAAAGGCAAATAGACTTGTTTCTTAAAGGGGCTATATGTAAGTTTTTGATTTTAATAAATCAAATTTTCATTGCCTTATTGTCAATGGGCTCAAAACTCACTCAGAAATGAAGCACACGCCTATTTTCTCCGTTGCTTGCATCAGCCACTACCCTGCTTTTAATGTGAGGTCTCTGGGTCGGATTCAGATTTCTGTATGAAAGTGGTTGTGTTTCGGATTATGCTCGCTCATGAGTTCAAGCGAGCATGTGTATGAGCACACGCCTGGAATCAATCTAAAAACCACACCGCTAGTGGCCACTTGAAACTCCATAATGCCCCTTTAAACAAGTTTTTTGAAGACCTCATCCAAAAAGCTTTTTCAGTTTTCAAATTCGGGAATCTATAGTAGATCAAATTCATTTTCCAATGGCCATTAAAGAAACCCTTAAAACACTTTCACCTTTGCTTCAATTCAGTCCATATTCCATGAAATGTTTTTATGTTATAAAATCTGTTTTAGGGCATAGACCGAAAAACTGAAAATGTTTCCTTATGTCTCACTAACTTTCAGAAATGAGGATGTATGTCTGCATTCTGGCTGGGCTATGCTTTTCTAGTCTTGTTAGCTACATGCTTTATTCTTTGTTCTTTTATTCAGACAAATTGATTGCTTGCTACCAGAGAGCAGCTGTTCTTCTCTGGCCTCGGCTCTTAAATCCAACTCCTCCCATCTAAGAGAGCTAGACCTGAGTAATAACAAACTGCATGATTCAGGAGTGAAGCTGCTGTCTGCTGGACTGAAGAGTCCACACTGTAGACTGGAGACTCTCAGGTGAGGCAGCTCATTTTTAGTTCTGTGCTTTAATACAAATGTGAACAAACATCAAGCCCATTATGCTGCTCCCCAGCCTGTTTTCTAACATGGATTATTAATAGCATTATGAGCTACACATTTAAAGCCTAAATATTCTGTAGCAAAGGAAACCTCCTAACTCACCCCTCTGATATGTTTACAACTTTATTTAGAGCATATACTTTAACTGAAGCTAACTAACATTTTAAAAGTGTTACATTAGTATTTGAAAATCCATAAAACTTTAAATCTAGATCTCAACCTTCATCAAAAATACATAGTGATAGACATTTAGAAATGAGAATTTAGAAAAGAAATATTGGAATATTGTAAAATTCCCCCAAATTCTAGGATCAGTTCAGGATCTATATTCAGGCCAATTTAACAACGTTTAATAAAAAATTAATTACACTTTGTTGACATACACTGCTAACTAAGAAAACTGCGTGTTAAAAATTATTGGATTTTTGTTTTTATATTTTATTTTAATAAAACTTAATTTAGTTTGAGGCACTGTGGTTTGTCAGAGGGCAGCTGTCCTTCTCTTGCCTCAGTTCTGAAATCCAACACCTCCCATCTGAGAGAGCTGGACCTTAGTTACAACAAGATTCAGGGGTGAAGCTGCTGTCTGCTGGACTGGAGAGTCAATATTGTAGGCTTGAATTTCATTATATTCTTTGTTAAATAAATATTATATCTTTTATTTGTAGTTTTTTAAATCATTCTTATTGGTTATGATAAGGTTTTACCTACAATTCCGAGATCAGTACAGATCTCAGATGCTAGCAGTAACTTTGCTAGACAGTTCAACAACTTCACTGCTTGTTAGCTAGTTTTCAAAGATTCTCAATTGCAAATATTTTTATTGCCTAATTAAATGGTAAAGTTAAAAGTGAATTAATTACTTTGAAGTTTTTATATCTTTCTTAAGATTTGTTAAACATGCATATTTATTCAATTCTGTATTAGATTCAGTTTTCTGTATTTAAAACCTCCATGGCGGTGGTGAAATTATGAAATGTTGGATATTTTCTATGTTTTGTTCTTTGTTCAGATTGAGTTTCTGCAGCTTGTCAGAGGTCAGCTGTGTGTTTTTGGCTTCATCTCTGAAGTTCAACCCCTCCCATCTGAAAGAGCTGGACCTGACTGATAACAAGCTGCAGGATTCATGAGTGTTGCTGCAGTCTGCTGGACTGGAGAGTCCATATTGTAGACTGGAGACTCTCCGGTTAGCAGTCAGCATACTTGTTCTTGCAAGAATATAGTTTTTATCAAGTAAAAGGTAGGCCACAGAGCCAGCAAGGTTATATATTTGCCTTGACCTTGTTGTTGTGTTCTTCCTTACAGGGTGAAATAAGCCTTGAATGCAGCCAACAGATTTGAAAGATGGAAGTTTTGAGAAAAAGCCCTCACTTAAAGTGAAAGTGTTATTAAACGATTTTTAGGATTTTTTTATGTATTAAGAAACACAATGAACTATGTATTGATGTGTTTAAGTTCTGAGACACTATATATCATGTTTTAGGCTCTCAGCAGTTTTTCTCCTCTCACTCTCTCTGTTGTTTTTTCATAAAGTTTTGTCAACTAATTTTGTTAATGATCTCTAAAGGGGCAGCAGGAAAGGTGCCTAAGTGTACCACTCAGATGGGAAAGGTGAACTAATGAGTGTATCATACCGTAAAAACCTGTATGATACACTTTAGATGGAATATCTAAGAGTCAGAGATACAGAAATAACATAAACCTGCCTGAATTGACTTTTCCAGCCATTAAACACTATACGTCAACTGATAATCATAGTTAATAGGGATAATATTGCGTTTAGTAATATTTTAATGAAGGTATCTGTGTGTGTGTTGGTGTACCAGAACGAAATGAAAGTGGAACATTGCCTGCGTTGAAAAATGTTGAATGTCTACGAATGGCAATTGTGGTTGGTGAGTGACCACCACTAGCCTGGTAGAGTAGAAAGTGACCTGAAAATATAAACTTAGGTAAAGGTAAAGTACCTCAAATTGATACTTAAGTACAGTACTTAAGTAAAAGTAACATCACTGCACTTTTCTCTACACATTGTTGATCATTAGAATAGCAAGAAACAAAATGATGAGCCACTGATTAAAACATTGCTACATAGCGCTACTAGTGGCCATGAACTCCACAGGGAACCTTTAATATACATTAATCCCAAGGGTGTGCAGATTTGGATGACATCAAATATAATTTTTCACCTTTTTTTTTTCCTTCATTAATTAATCTGCTATGTCTTGGTATTTAGAAAATATATACTGTAATACATATGAATAATTTTGATGATTCATCCTACACTTAGGGGTCATATAGGCTACATGCATTTCTATAAAGTATTTAGACAAACAAAGTTAGCTGTAGAAACAGCAATTTCTGTTGCTTCAATACATGTAAAACAGCATTTTATTGACAGTTGCTAGCTATAGAAACACATCTCAGCCTTAAAAACAGTAAACAATATATTTTAAGAAGGTAGTATTTTAATACTGATACAATCAGTAAACAAATAATAGGCCATTTAAAGTATGTAATTATTTAAAAATAAAAGCACTTCAGCTCGACTCCTTACAATTTCAACTTTAATTCACAGTAAACAAAGTGTCCATCATCACACAGCTGTAGCCAAGGTAAAGGTCTGAGAAAAGACTACTTTAATCAACAAACAACTATGACTGGTGAAGTATTGAAAGAGTACAATGTGTGTGTGTGTGTGTGTGTGTGTGTGTGTGTGTCATCAGGAGTTGAACCTGGTGACTGCAGGCCACCCTGTATGAATTCTGATCCACTCAAAGTAATGAGCAACCTGTCAGTGAGAGAGAAGGGATTCATATTAATGTTATGTTATCATTTGTGACATTATTTGTGTAGCTGTGTGAGTGAAGCACTGAATATGAAACTGAAATTTTTGTCTTGGCAGTGTTTACGTTGTGCTGTGTGGCTGACTGTTGTTTTTTAAATGTATTCTTTTTTTCTAAAGAAACAAAATATACATGAAAACGTGTTCACACTAATGTCAGAGAAATGTGACATTAAAGCGATTTAATCTTATTTTACAAGAAAGTCGTGTGAATTCAGGATTCTGGAGACTTTTTGTATTAGACTTTATACATGAAAGCTGTGTTCATGTTTCTTTGTTAATATCATTATGAAGAAAAAAAACAAATCATGTTCTAAATATAATATATATATATATAATTTAAAACATTTTCACATTATACAGTGACATACAGTAACTATATATAACTGCATAGGCACTATCTCTATATTGCATTACACTGTATGCTAAACCATTATAAATCAATCTTCCCTGTTTATATAATAAATAAATACTTTTTTTACCTGTGTATAAACTCCAGGGAATCCTGGCTGACCACATCTCTCTCCCCAGCTGACAATGCCCCACAGGTAGGAAATCCCCAGTTCATCTTTACAAACCAGAGGACCTCCACTGTCCCCCTGACAGGAGTCTACACTGCCATCCAGATCACCTGTGCACATACAAATTACCACCTGCGCAATGTCTTTAAAGCAGTTGGTTTATGTGTATGTAGCTCATCAACCAGGTACACACCCACCTGCACACATCATGCCAGGTTTGAAGCGTCCTTTGTAGAATGTCTGACAGTTGGCGATGAGGGATACGTTGGCCCAGAGCAACACCTGAGCTGCTTTGCCATCTGTGAAAAGTCATCAATATTTAAACACTGACGTTATCATTTTCAAACTGACAAATCTCATTTTCCTCCATTCAAGCTCATTTACAATCTGAATGATTTGTATGCAGGTTTCAGAGCATTTAATTAATTTAGATATTTCATAGAAAGCATTTCATGCCACAAAATATGTATGTTGATTTTTGAATAATTATGATGTAATTAATATAATTACTACATTGATTTGTAACACTTTGTTCCACAAAATGCAATTTTGTGATATACATGATGTGGAGGTAGGGTTCATTATAAAAATATGACTAAAATATTTGCAAATTAGGTTACAATCAGATTATTAAAATACAATGTTAAGTGTAAACCTTGTGAAGTTTATTTTCTAACTTATTTTAAAGACGTTTTCAGCCCATTTTCCTCCTCACTTTGTATCACCCCAGGCATTTTCTTAGCAGCCCACGCCTCCTCACTTACAGTGTTACAGTTGTTGTAGTTGGACTCCACTTTTGAGGGAGTGGTGACATAATGCACATACCAGCGGTTCGTCCCCATCCAGAGATGCTGCAGGTGTGGTTGGGTTGAAAGAGTTGGGTAGACCAGGGAACACAGACGGCACTGACTGCTGGGTTGTCCACCAAACATTTTTCCTTGAACGGAAGCTTCTGCAGTTGAACTAGAGCAATGTCGTTCTCGTAGGTGCTGGCGTTGTACCTGCAAGTCAGTTATTTTAAATTTTTGCCCATTCTGTTACCATTCAGTTAGCGTTAATAACTACAGTCATGTGTAATGATTGAGCTAAGTAGGGTTATCGTTCAGAAAGATAGACAGATAGATAGATAGATAGATAGATAGATAGATAGATAGATAGATAGATACCTGGGGTGGATGCGAATGTCTGCAACAGGAACAATGTCAGTCGTGTCCTGAGCTCTAGACTTCTTCCAGAGAGAAAACTTCACCTTGAACGCTGAGGGGTTGGGCCTGGTAAAGAGAAATGGGTGAGAGACTATTATTATTATTACATTTGAAAGAGAAAGTGAGTCAAGAGACTACTTCTCCTACAACTTGTGCACAACCACTTCCCAAACAAAAGGTACCACCACTATTATTACAATTTTCTTAGTGGCCCAAATAGATGATATTTCTTTCTGGAAATTACATTTGAATAAGTGGGAGTTGTATTATATGTTATATCTTATGTTAGAGGATTAGACAATTATGTGTTCATGACATCAGATATTGGAGAGAGAGAGAGAGAGTCCCAGAGTGTTGCATTGTGAGCGGTTTGCAGCCTTAATGTTGGTGGTATAGCAAGTTTATACAACTCTATTTATAGTGTGTTTTTTTGATTCAATCAGTCCTGGTTCAAGTGTTTAGTTACTCCATTTTAATATACACGAGTTTCTGAAGGCTTGTGTTTTGCTGCCACAGAGGAAATTAATTCCTGACTAGTGAAAACATGTAGAAAGCGTCACCCAGCGTCTTTACTGCAGAATCATCTGTCAAGCAGCTAAGAAATAATGGTGTCACACTGTGTCATAATGACACTAAAGTAGCATTATTTCATGTTTATGCCTTTACAAGAGAAAAGCCTTCAAGAATGAAAACCCCCTGTCACTCTCTCTGGTAAATGTTGCCAACATGGCTATTCTGAAAGTGTGCATGTCTTCTCAAAGTCTTTTTCCAAAAACAGCTGTCAGAAAAGACGGGTCTTCTCATGATGAGGGTCGTCTTATATGCGGGTCAAAACCATAGACTGCGTGAAATAAGTCAGTGTTGTCACCATGATATCACCCATTGGTTTGTGGACTACCATTTTGGAGCCTTAAGTTTGGCATTTAGGCCGTCATCATCTTTTTTGGACCTGAATGTTACAGTTACCCTTAAGTTCATTGATTGTTAAATGTACACAGTGCAACAGACATGATTTGCCTCTCTCTGGAGTTTGGTGCTTGGCCAATACGTACAATAACTAACACTTCATGCTAATGGCACTGCATCGACATTTACTTGAACACTCATCTTACCTGACGCAGTGAGCAGCAGTGAGTACCCAGCATCCTCCGATATAAGCTCCTCCACAATCGATCTTCCTGTTCTCCTCCAGAGCAATCTGCCACTGGATCTGAGTCTGCAGACAGACAAACAAGGCAGAAAAGAAACAGTGTTCACAGGAACATTGAGTAGGTCAGTGGCTTCCCACCATTGTCTGTCTTTCCACGTTTTGAAAGTTGAAAATGCGGTGGCAGCACATGACCAAGGGGAAAAGAGTTTGGGAACTGAAATCAGAAATGATAATAGTAATAAACAGATGTATTGTAATTACACAGACAGTGAGTTTCTAACTGACCGGGTTTGCTGGGACTCCTCCCACCACTCGCTTGACTCGGCTGGTCCTTCCTCGTTCTTCCACTTGCACATGGTCCACTGTGGTAATATTGGGAATCCCGCAGTATAACTTGGACTCCAAATGCACCCTGTTGGCCCTAATTTCTAGACACACGTACAGAGTTGTTGAAATTCAAATCCGGCTCTGATGAGATCTGACATGGTCTTGGAAATTAAGGATGTAACCTGACTTGAGGTAAGAGATCACCTGATCACACAAATGGACACCTGACCATTTTAGCCATAAGTGGTAGTTGAACAAGACCATGGGTTTAATCTGTTTTTATAACAGCCTCCACTAGTTTGAGTCCTTAAACCAGATGTAAAAAAATAATGAGGTCCAACACTGATGTTGGGTGACAAAGTCTGGGGGTGGTGATGGAGCAGTGTGAGAGACCAGGGTTCAACTCCCCACTGTGACACCCACCAATGTGTCCCTGAACAAGACATTTAGCCCCTAGTTGCTCCAAAGGCGTGCAAACTCGGACATAAAAAATAGCAACTGTACGTCGCTTTGGATAAGAGCGTCAGCTAAAAATGAGTACAATGAAAAAAAATAAACAATGATAATACCATGCTGTAAAGTGTTACTGTTCATGCCACATACCGTTTTTGGGAGAGATGTACTCTGAAATAAAGAAAAAAAAACAAATGATCATTACCACCACCAACAACAACAGTTTCCTATGAAAGGTCCAACCAACTGGTGTTGATGTTGACTTCAGTTGCAGGCATACCTGGTATCAGGGATCTCTGCACTGGGTCTGTGGAAAATAGAAATATCTTACAAAACTGTCAGAATCTGCCAATAATGCCCCAACACTAAGTGGTAAAATATAACTACAAAATTACTACTGCACTGGGGGTGGTGTTCCTGAAGTTGGTCAGTGTTGAACACGTATTGGTTTCATTGGGCTATACTTTGTTAACGACATGCATACACTAAAGAGAAGACAAAACATCTGTTTCCCAAAGTGTAATAAGCTTGTCACTTTTGCTTTTAAAGTTTGCCCTTGATTTCGCTTTGGTCTGTCTGCTGGATTAACTGATTAATAAGAGGTGGAGTCTAACAAATGACAGAGACTGTCAGTTTAAACCTCAAGGGAAAAGAAAACTGCAACCGCACACAGAAAAGAAAGCTAAAGTTTCTGTGATTTCCAAAATTAAATAGAAGAAAATAATGCCTGGGTAAACTAATAAAAAAAAATGTCTCACTGTTGTACACTGATTTGAGTTTCTCTGATTCATCCTCGCCATCCAGACAGTCAATCTGTCCGTCCAGGAGTGCATCTTTATGCACACAAACACCCGTCTTGCAGCGGAAACTACCGTTCCTGCAGTCTGACAAACAAAATAATTCACATTGTAAAAGACAAGACATACCGGGTTATCAAATCTATTTGTGTGTGTGTGTTTTACTTTTGCAGCACATCTCATCACTGCGGTCGCCACAGTCATCAACTCCATTACACGTCTGGTTCAGAAGCACACACTTTGTGTTTACACATTTGAAGCCACACTCCTCCTCTGAAACACAGAGAGAAAAATGTCACAATCCTGGAAAAGTACACCAAAACACAAGAGACAACTTCTCAAATTGAATCCTGCATTATTGGTCCTTGAAGACAAATACTCAGCGACCCAGGGAACTCCAGGTCTTAGGTGAGGGCCAGACAGATGGTAGGTTATGAAGACCCATTCTGACTGATTGTAAACAGTCACAGACATTCAGGTAGCCTGCTGCACCTGGCTGGTCACAGATGAGGATCAGTGTTTTTTTGTGGAACAAGAAGATACTGCCAGAATTAGGTTTAGGTTTTGTGACTATGCACTGAATATCAGCTTCACCTTCAAGCATCCAGGCCAGCTCCTGGATATCTGGGCTGATACGGGTACCGCTGACACAAGTCTGCAAGCCATAATTTACCTGGGGAACCTCGCCTTATTTAACAGTTGCTTGGTGCTTGATAGCTGGATTATTTCCCTTTTCCACCGCATGGTACCAGATCGACTCGCCTCTACTCGCCTTTTTTGGTTTCCCATTGGGAAAAAGTTGGACCTGTATCTGCTACCTGGTACTTTTTTTTGTATCACCTCCATCGAGGTTCCAAGTCAGCTGCGGTGATACCAAAAGGTGACATGAAAACACTGCAGACTACTGATTGGTCACTATTCACTGCATCGTCATTGCAAGCATCAGACAGGAGCCAGCAACAGAATGTTTAATATTTTACAATTTTCGTATGCTGTTTCATAACTAAATCCACTTCTGAGATGTTTGTGCTGTGTTGAACATTACGTCGCAGCAATTTTGTGCAGCGAAACAAAGGGTTGGACTATATTCAGTGATGGCTGACAGTACCAAGGAAACCTGGCTGCTACGAATGAGTAAGTTGATGGCCATATGTTTGAGGATACACAGGACTAGCTTTCAATCAACCACCAGATTGCTGTAAAATGGATGAGATGGTGGAGAACGCTGTTGGACAGGCCTGGTAGATCCAAATATTTGGCAAGGGATTGCTGGAAACTCCAGGTGAAGAGAAAACAGATCTTGTTTATAGCCTCCTTGTGGAAGAAGCTGCTAAGAGCTTTTGTCAGAAGTTCAGTGTATTCACGTCTTTCTTTGTGATATTCCAAGAATCCCGTGGTGGCAAAAAGGGCTGCCACTGTGGTAGTTACAGATTCAAAAGACAGGGAGAGGAAAGACTTTAATGACTGAGAGAGGCGGATTATTGGGAAGCCTCAGCAACTCAGGGGTGGAAGGAAACACCTTGCATATGCTGTTGTAAACAAGTGCAGTGGAACTGCGGACCTTAATCAACAGGTATGCTGTGTGGATAAGTGTCAAGATTTGAGGGCACGTCACTGGCAGGACAGCAATAGCTACTAAAGGCAATGATAGAAAAGAATAGAGTAGAATCAGTACACATTGACCTTTTGGTGGTTGTGACGCCTCATAGCAGGTTGCAGTCGCGACCATCCTATAGCCAATCTTGTTGATCTTGTTGGAGATTACACACTCAGCGAGGGAGTTCTCATAACCTTGGCAGAGGATGCTAACACAGCTGTCTGGGTGCTGCTTGTCATGGGATGTTGTCAGGGATTTGTATGGAATGGAAACAGCGGCCACGGCACCACTGTAAGCACACACACAAGTCACATTGTGGCTACTGTATACTGTCACTGACAAAAAGCCATATAACAGCTTGTGGAAGGCATGTTTTTCATTTTGATGGTGCTACTGTAGGGTAGCAGTGGGTGGTCTACTTTTTGGCATGTTCTTCATTTATGCCAAACTGTACACATGCATATTGTAAAAATGCAATAAATATGTCTCCTCTCACAGTCGCTGCCCATATTCCTTGCAGATCACGTTAGCAGCTGCCATGTTCCAAAACTTCTTACACACCAGAAACTCCATCCCATCTTCAGTGCTCCTATTGTTGGGAATGGTGACCGTGACCACTCCTGTGACTTGGTCTATTGAACTTTTGAACTTCTGATGATTTTCTAGGGTGAGAGAGCGATAAAGGTGACAGTTACTATGTCTAGAAATCTAACAGTGATATTTAAAATAATGCACTGATTGTATCTGTGAGATTGAACCTCCGCAATTTTCCCCAAAGTGGGACATGGCGGGTTTCTTGGTCCGACATGAGAGAGCCATCATCTGGAAAACAGATCACCGTTGTGAAAATTCGGTTCCTGAATGATACAATTTCCATGTCCAAAAGCAGTTACATTCACTAATGTACTCTCTTGAAATGGTTGCACTATTTTATACTGATTTCAAATCAGAATCTGTTGGTAGTTTTTGCATCTTTTTTTAAGGGTTCTGATTCTTGACAAGATACATAAATGAACTATCTATCAATAGCAAATTCCTCATTCGTGTTTCTACAAATGTTCCAATTCCACACCAGCAGTCGATACCCAAACCTATACATGAATTACCTGGCAGTAGGAGCGGTAATTTCTATTGTCCCGCCCACAGACTGGGGTCGTGCCCTCAGTGGGACACAGATAAGGTGGTTTACATGAGCATTGTCCTTCGATGCAACGCTCCCAAGGACGACAAAACACCAGGTCACATGATGCACGCGTTAACCTGAAAAATGTTAAAAGATAGATCATAGAGACTACAAACACAGGTTAATCTCACATTACTTATACACAGATTATTACAGTGAGCTAAGAAAACACAATTAACTCTACTGACAGTAAGCCTTAGACAAATGGCAAAGGACAAACAGCTCCCAAGGACAAGGATTTCCCCAGGTAGTCAACAGTTGTATCTTTAAAAACTGAATATAATTAGTTGTTAGATTGTAGTGAACACAAACCCATTCATTTTGGTCTGATTCTGCTGCACTGACAATTCAGAGTCAGTGTTTATGTCAAACAAGGCAGCCTTAATGTGCATTACTGACAAACAGGAAGAAAAGGCAAAAACATAACAGACCACAGAAACTAAGAAGGAAAATTAGACATCCAAAGGAGGCCCAGCCAATTATAATATACGTACTTCTTTTCCAGACACTCAGGCGGACCCAGAAAATCTTCTCTTTCAGGGGTTGTGGTGGCCAGAGGGGTGGGGGGTTCGGTAGTCAACTCTGGTTCCTGCTCATCTGTAAATAATAGATCCTCATCGTCTAACTGCTGCTGCATGATTTGCACATCACCTACAGCTCTGGCTGTCTCCTGTTAAAAGTGTTGTGCAGAAGTTAAACTTATAACATTAAATAACTAAAGAAAAAGCTCTCTTGAAAAACTTTTAAGCTTGGGTAGGTAATGTCGATGAACCTAGCAAGAGACAGCTAGATTTTGAAGTATCTTACTGGAAAAATCCCACCCCCATCCTTCAGGCCTCCTTCCAAAGCCACTCCCCCAAAACCCATTTTCATGCGCAGCGAGTGCCCAGACACAGGTAGATAGGTCGCCAGGTCAGTAAACCATGCTTATTTAATTTTTGTGTCAGAGCATTTGATTTATTGATTGCTGTCCGGATCTAATAAGTAAAGAAATTCAACAAATATAGTAAAACATACCTCTGTAATACATTGCCTACCCAAGTTTAATACAAGTGATAAAAACACATACAAGTCCGACAAATAAAGACAAAAGAAAAATTGATTGATTGTTTTTAAACAATTAAAAAATAAGGATAAAAGACAGCATGAGTGAGAACTCACCGTTTCAGAGTGAACAACGAGAAGAAGCAGCAAGAAAAGAAAAAGTCCGGTCGATCTCATCCTGACAAACAACAAGCAGTCTGGGTTTACCAACAGCTTGTCACAAAAATGTTTTCTTCTTTTGTTTCCTGTGGTTAAAAATGCTGTTACTGATTGACAAAGGAAAATAATTACTTAGACTCGACAACTGCTGCAGATACAGAGAGACCTCTATTCTCTCTGTAAGGGAGCGCTGTGACTGACAGTCTGATATCTGCTCTGTCCACTGATGATGTCATCAATCAATCATTAGCTTGTCTTGTCAATGTTGACACACATACACACACACACACACACACACACACACACACAGACATGTGAACACAGGCCGGACTGGAGATTATTTCAGCTGACTGATCACTTACTGTAATGTCACATAATGAGTGGACAATGAAGAGACGGGGGAAGAGTTGTTTATGTGCATGCGGGGAAAGCCAGATTCCTGTAACCACACAAACACAAATATGTAGGTGGCACAGTGGGTCAGTACTGGAGGTTGTGGTTTGAACATGATAGGTACAAAAGTACAGGTGTAAATATCAAAATTGAATTCTACTCAGCTGCCAGCGGGGGACACTTTGCGTTGTCATCCTTAATGTTATTAGTAACTCCTGTGCTTTGTGACAAGTCAAAAAGCCTTCTGGGAAATGGCATGCTGGGACAGGCGACCCTGAATAGGATAGATGAATAAATGGATGTACAAATAAGTTAATGTTCAACATTGTATCAATAAAAGAGCATTTCAAAATCACTGTGTACTTATCTGTGAGACTTTGAAGTTTCAACTCTGTTCATTCTGATGATATTATATATTTTTCTTCTCGTCAATAAATCTCGTGCTCAGAGCCATACACTGAATGTATCTACTAACAAGTAAATCCTGATGTCTCTTCTCACTCTGAGCCATAGTGCTCCGTTGTTTCCAAAATTCCATTAATAACACATCAGTTAGCCAAACTGCTGAACTGGGTGACTTGTTTCCTTCATCACCATGAACACACACACAGTGAACACATACACTGTCCTGCTGACTCAGATAATCACTAATGCACCACATGTGGATTCATCAGCCAACAACAAACCCAACAAACACACTATTTCGCTGTTTGTTTGATAATGATTACAGCTGTTTTGGGGGAATTGGTGAGCTGTTTTAAAAGATTTATGTCTTCAAATGTATTATTGTTGTTTCAGGTTACCGGAGTCTGGGTTTTCCTAAATGTACACACAAACACAAAAATGACTCCCCCCTCTCGCTACACACACACCTACACACACACGATCGATAAGATGGGGAGAGAGAGCAAGACAGATGAAAGATATGCAAGATTGTGTGACCAGGCCTTAACAGCAGAACAAGTAGGGGACTCATTAAATATCAGTTACACAAAATGTTTTTGACTTGATAATAAATCAACGGACAAGTAGGGTGTTTTTCTCATAGACTCCAATATAATCAGACTTGCAACCAGCAATCTGCTGGTCATTAGATAGACTGAAGGTTTAAGGAACTCACGCATTGGCTTCACTTTTCAGACCTGGAGGTTGCCGCTTGGTCCTACCCAATCCAATGAGCAGCAGTGATTACCCAGCAGCCTCCGAAATAAGCTCTTCCACATTGAAACCTTCTGCCCATGTCTACAGCAACCTGCCACTGGATCTGAGTGCGCACACACACAATAAATTTACTGCAGACACACAGTTTATTGGCCAGATGTCATTAAATAACAGCTCCACCATGCTCTCTGCTGGTTTAGTCATTAGCATGTAGTTTATGGGGTAATAAAGATGATAAAATCAGATTAGACACAGATTTGCGTGTAATTGACCGGTTGTGTTGGCAGTCCTCCCACTACTCTCTTAAAGCGGCTTCCTCTTCCTCGCTCCACTTCTCCATCATCATTCACTCTAGCTGTTCAGGAATCTCACAGTTGAACTTGGACTCTGCGCGCCGTCTGGTGGCCTTCGTTTCTAGACAAAAACAGAATTGAAAGCACTGCTTCTGACAATAATTCAACTGAAATCATAATAATCCGTCTCCATTTTAAAGAAAAACATGCCAAAATGATCTTAAAATATACCTTCTTTTTTTTTTTTTAATAATTTAAAGTAGGGATTCCTGCAGTCCATTATATATATTTGTACAACAAAAGAACAAAGTGATGTTGGCTAACAATACTATAATAATCATATCACAACATATAATTATATGATTATAGCTATGTTTTACCATATTGTCAATAATGTGTGGTTGTTAATAAACCTGCTACAATCCCATAATGACCATATTGCATAGCCCACCATAAATATACCAACGCTGTTCATGTCATATTTATAGCATCTGTATATTAATCTTGTTACTGGTGAAATCTTCTGGTTCTTTAGTTTAGCTGATATTGTTTTATCTTGCTATTTGGGACAGAGATTACACTCATACTGATATCTGACTTTTGCATAACTTGGAATAAAGGTAGAGGTCTGGTTAACTTTCTCATTGACAATGTTCGGTGACCCCTGCACACAAAAGAGGATTAGAAGAAAATAAACATTTTTAAGTAAAAAAATAAATAACATAATAACAAAAGACAACTCTGACTCTTAAGGTGCATTTTGAACAAGGAACATCCAATCACAAAGTTTGAAATTATATTGCGTGCTGCTAACAGCGATCCCATGATAGCACTTTGTAAATCAGATTAATCTAAGATATTGGGTTAATTTTGGATGAATTCAGCAAGTATGTTTAACTGCAACAATAAAGGCCTCTGAATTTACATTTCTAATTCGCACCTCTCATTGTCATCTTCTCAGTAGCAACAGCAGCCGAGACTCATGGGTGTTGTAGTACATTGACATATCTAAGATGCCAAACTGTGGAAAAAAGAAAACAGAATTTTCCAAAGGTATGGAGAATAATCCACGGGAAATTTAACATACACAATGTGTGTGTAAACACTGGGAAAACATACACTGTTTTAAGAAAGCAGAGTTTCAAAACCCTGTGAGTTTTACTGCTGAAAACTGCTTATTCATATATATATATATATCATATACCATATACAGGTAGAAATTTAATCACAAAAATCAACATAGACCACCAGTAGCTAACTATGAAATAAAGTTAAAATGTTTAAACCAGATTCATAAGAGACAGAATGTTTTTTTTAACTAGAGCTTACGCTCAGATGACTTTTATTTAGTTCTGAGTTTGGAAAAAACAGATAACTGAGGAGACTTCATGCTGACAGTTCAGCTGCGTATAACTTCAGACAACGTGTCAATATTATAATGTTAATAAATCAAAACCAAATGGAACCAGAAACCATTCATTTTCATTTAGGTTGAATGTGCTTTTGACAGGATCTAAAATATCAAGACACATTTACACTTCAGACCCGTTTCAGCTTGAAACCTTGAAAAATTAATTGCGGTATTTTCTGTTTGCATTAGTTGGTACAAGCCAGATCTGGAAATAAATGGAGACACAGAATTCTGACAGACATTTAATCACACAGTTAAACAATAACAAGTTCCTAAAACGATCAAATTGTAGTACACATTGTAGTACACGTTCCTGATGTACAAGCATGATTGTTATATGAGTATAATACTTCAGAGAACAGTGCAAGCTAACTAGAGGTCAGATGGGATACATCTGTGTAAAAGTCCTGCATATATGCATTGATGCCACAAATGCACCGAAAGCATCAGTCGTGCACACTTATATCATCTCGATGTCTGAACTAGAGCATTATCCAACAAGTTGAGACAAATATACACTTCAAGAGTGCGTCCAGTGCATTTTTGGCAAAAAATGCAATCAATAAGACAGTACGAAGAGAGAAAAGAGGAAGGTATTGTGTCCTGGAGTGTATAAAGGCAACTAGCAAAATAATTATGGCTTTCAAAATGTATTGCACATATTTGACATGAAAAGTTTTTTTAGTAATTTTGGACAATACATTTTATTATGTATCACTGCTATAATATATGGTTCAATAATTTAACGCACACAACAAGAAAAATTAGAAACAAGAATCAGTGACTGCACAAATCTATCTATATTTCACTACTTTAGCCAGTTTGATGTTTGCAGTCCAGTCAAAAATTATGTATTGTCTTTCTACAGTTATCAGTAATACGCTCGTTTTCTTGTGTTAATTTCCTAAAAACTATTTATTCAGCAGCTAAACGCTTTTGTTCATGTTTGCTGAGTGTTCAGTTTAGCATAAGTATTGGGGGTTAGGCTATCGGCTATCTTTGGTGTCTAAAATCCTTCGGTTCAGGTTAGCTAACGTTTAAGTTTCATTTACAATAACTGTTTATTGCTATCCATCCTTCCTCCTCTGAATCCTTTCCTGCTTTTCTCTCAAACATTACGCTCATTTCACAAAATTTTTGGAGCCCTCAGCCTGTTGTTATTTCAGGATGACAAATACCTACACTTTGTCACGTCCTCACATGGCACTCTTAAGTGTCATAGTTCAACGCTAACAGGCCTATTACAAATAACAGAAAAGGTGGGAAACAAAAAGTCAACGTTAATTGTTTTTAAGTTAAGTTACATTACTTGACGTGACTTAACTTATGTAAGTTACATGACGTAATAATTTTAACCCAAAACAATAGTCTTTTCCTAAACCTTACCAAGTAGTTTTGTTGCCTAAACCTAACCAAATTACGGCGTTTCACGACGTTAACCACAAGTTTTATTTTGAAAGTCTAACTGAACATTGCATATTTATTATTGCTAACCTGACCGTGGAGCCCTACACAAAAACAACGCTAAAGGGGTCCCCAGGGCGTTAAAAAGTGATGCCAAGGGGTCTTAATCAAGTGTCCATATGTGAGGTCCTGGCAGGACAATGGGTTGGACCTACCTGGCAGAGATAGAACATCTACCAGTGTTTCCTGTTTTGACTGGAAAGATTAGGTACGCTGATAATATTGACTGGAAAGTTGTCTTTTTAAAGCCGTGATCCAAACATGATTGTCAAGAACAGTTGACGTTTGATAGAGCTTGACAGCTTCTTGTTGAATCAGTAGGAACGTCTTGTTTGTGACGGTCATAAAAAAAGTAATATAAAGTTAAAATAAAATGTTTTTTTCTATTTGGAAAGCAAAAGATACAAAAGACAGACTACAGGACTAGTTACAGGGGGAAAACATTTTCTAGGGGAATACGTGCAGCGCTTCTCTTTTAATGATCATACTTTAATACGACCAATCATTATGTGACAAAACTATAACTGCAAATCCTGGATCTGGATTAAAAATCTAAAAATAATAATAATACCTGAACAAGACAACTAACTACAAGTGATACTTATTTTGTTCTCATTATAAATGTAAAACACGTAACATAAACAAGGCCAAAGAAATAAGAAATAAAGGCTAAAGATTTACACACAAAGAGGCACAAGCATAGAAACAGTGCTAATAAAAGAAAAACGCCATGTCAGTCAAAATGAACAATGAACAATTATTCTTCTATTTTCATTTTATTGCACCACGTGGATCTCCATCTGTAACCGTGAAGCCCGTAATATTGGGTTGTATCGCTTCCTGCCGTAAAGCACATACAGTCACTTCTCATAATAAAAGAAATAAAGAGAATAACATGCAAAGCAAATCCTATAGAAAACCCTATCAATACATACAGCTTAACGCAGAGACACACAGAGGCACTGACATGAACAGCTGAACGAAACACATAAACCAAAGCCTTCTACAAAGAAAGGTTGTGACAATGAAAGGTTGCAAAGGGATTTTTAACAGATTTCTTAAATACTGCCTCTACTTCTTAACACAGATGATGGCCAGAAATAAAAGCATATTGTGAAAAAAAAAAGCTAATATATTTGTATATAATAATGTTATATTCCTTTATTTCATATTTCCATAGACAAGAATTTCCAGATCAGAAAATTGGGTTAAAAATCTTGTTACCATGCTGTGACCAGAATATTTTTATTCAGATAGACAGTCCTTGAGGATTCTGGAAATACCTTCAAAACTGCTTTAAGATATTCTGGGTTCCTGAAAGATCGGCAGAAAATTGTCTTCCAGAAAAACAGATGGGTCGCTCTGTGACACGAATGTAATGATAATAAATGAGAGGCATAAACTTCTTATGTATGCATACATGAGCGTCCGTCTTGAGCAATAATGCTGAAATAATTAATTGATCTATGCCAGTAGGCACATTAAATTAGCATATTTTAAATACACACACACACTATTATATATAATATTATAATTATAACAGGCAACATGCTAACAAGCTAGGAGTGTGATGATGAAACAGCACACTTTGTTAAATCAATCGTGTAGTAGCATACTGACTGACTGAACATTTTAATGATTGGGGCATTATCTATAATCACAGTTATAGTTAGTTAGAGTTCAATTTTGTTCTTGTTGTATAACTAGCAAAATTAGTCAACAACTCCACTGGCAGTTTCCTAGCATTAGCAGTTGATCTCACTATAGTACAGCCAGGGCACTACTGGGCCTTTACTGCATTTATTGCCACAACTCTTTTACATAGAGGACTCTGGTCTTTTGAGTAAAACTATTAGTGACTTTACCAAGAAACTCCTGAACATTTACTGCACTTGGCGAATTATGTTGTTCAAAAGTTTCCCATCACACAAGCACATGAAGAAAATAACACCCAAACTCTTAACAGGCACAAAATACACACAAAAAACAAAAAGGCACGTACAGCGAGACACACATATAATTTGGTCTTTAGGTTGATACATTCATTATGGGGAGAAGGCTAACTGTTACCACTGTCGCATTTAAGTCCAGGTTTACTGGAATCAATCCAAAAAAGTGCATCCTTCACCCCGGTGTTGGACATGGAAGCAAAAATTTGTTTTTAAAGATGAAAGCATTTCATCAAACCATGTCCCAAATCCACCTGGTACAAAATAAATGTACCTTTTTAGTTCGTGACAGTAAATACTTACACTTATACTTGGATATAGATCATGTACATATTAGTAAATAGTATCAAACTACTTGAAGCAAAAGGAGAACAGGCATGAAAGAATGCTCTCTTCTTCTGTTTTTATTGTGGTATTTGGAGATCATAGACTGTGCTTTTTAAGTAACATATTTAAGTTATATAATAGAATATTACTTAATATAACAAAAGGAGAACCAGCACATCTCCCCTGTCAACAGTCGGGATGTTAGCAGCTCAAACAGAACAGCGACTATTGAGATTAACCTTAACCCACCAATCCTTTCAGTATTTTATCAACAGAAGGTTGAGTAAATGCAGAGCGAATGTATTTTTAGTCATGCAAACATTTCTCAAAGGCAGACATGCTCTGTTTGAAGATATATTTTAGCCAATAAGGAACCATATTTCTTTGGCCAAGTAATGGTTAACTGAAGCTCGTGCCCAAGGCCTAGAAAACCTGTGTAGTTAAACTTTAAAAGACAGAGTCTGGTGATAGTGTTTGTATCCCCATTGTGTACATTAATATAGATTAGTCCAGTTTTAATAGAAATTTAGTAAAAAGCAACCTGCTGCTCTGCCACTGAGAGATAACAGAACTGAAACTACAGCCTGTTGAACATGGACACACACCGACTGACAGAATGACCGCAAAGTTGACTGACTAACAGCACAAGTTATTTTAAACTGTGTGCTAACTGTGTGCGCTTACAGCGGTTTGTGTGTGTTTGTTTCTCTTCTCTGTGTGCATATTGCCCAGTATGTGCAAGCTTGGAATGAGTAAGTAATGTTGTGTGTGTGTGTGTGTGTGTGTGAATAAGCCACAGTTGGTGAGAAGGCTGTGATTGCATGTGCACAGACATGTTTGTGTGCTGTGTGCACATGTGGCATGATCAAAAAAGGTAAAGTAAATCAAATGCAACGCCTATACACTGTACCTCTCCCTGCTGATAACATGAATGCACTCAGTTTAATCAGTATTCATGAGTACTCATCAGTAATCATGTTTCAACATCTTTGAACCTGAAATCCGTCAGTATTTATGATTCTATCCTAAAAAATATACATAGCTTTTTGTGAGCAAAGGTCTTGCAATGAGTGCTAACTTTGATACAAAATTATAATCTACTTTACTTTAAGGCCATGATTTGTTTGGTACTAATGCAAGTCAGTTTTTGGAACAGTAAAGATTAGATTTTGGGGCCCGTTCAGACAGAGAGTTGCAAGGCGACAGAAGATGCTAAGCATACAGCAAGACGACTGTAATCAAAAGGGTTAGGGTTTGTTGGGAATACTAATTGGTTTTCTCAGATCTCTCATCACTTATTGGTTTCCCCTTTGTGTTTTGACAGGTGATCCATACCGCATCTTCTCAAAAGTTTAAACATTTTCTTACCTTGTGCTTATATATCAAAAAGTGCAGCAGTGTTGCAGCACTCTCCCGCTCCAGCTGAACGCCTGAAGTCAAAATTGTCCCCTGTGCAAAGCCTCTGAATGAACACGCCCTAAAAGGAAACTCCTCAAATGTTGGTGTCTCCTTACTGACAGTAAAGGAGCCATTATTTACTATTGGTATGTTAAATAAATTGACATTTGCCGTTGAACCGTGGCTCTGCATCTACTGATAAAATCTCAGTTTTAGCTGGTAGACGTTAATAGGAAGCCTGAGCCTGTTTGAAAAGAGGTGCAAGTAAATAAATAATCTCATCTGAGAATAAATAAGGAAAAATAAAATATATGGTCGCGCGCGAGCAATGAAGAAAAAGGGAGTCCTGGTGGACATGTGATCTCACACTTAAGCTTCTTTGTAAAGTGGCAGTCACAACCGATTCATTCACAGCAGCTGAAGTTTGAGGGGAAATCCCCGGATGTTTCATATACTGTTGTTTTTACGTTGTTTTAGAGTATTACGGGGTGCCAACTGGTGATCCTTTGAGGCTGTTGAGGGCTGCATGGATCCTGAAGTGCAGTCTGGACTCCATGGAGTAGTCCTTGTAGTTCGTCCTGATGAAGAACACAAGAACTATTTCAGAATCTTTTTATAAACAAACAGAAATCGGTTTCCCTTTCAAGTGAAAACATTTTAGCCTCAAACTGGCATGAGTGCCTCTGTCTGTTCCATACTATTAAAACATGGCTGTAATTCTAGTGTTGTTGTGAGCCTCAAAGTGCACCTGAGGCTGTTTGGTGTTATGCTTGTAATTTTCCCTTTGAAGAAATACCAAAAATACATTTCATAACAGAAACCAGTTGGACAAGTGTCAGACCTTTTGACAAGGTGTACAGCAGTTTCAAGGTGCAGTACATAAAGGTCAAGTATGTGAAAGTATATAGAAGTGTATAAAGGTATAAAGTTATAAATACCATAATATGTATATTATGAGGTACCATTTGTATGTATGAACATAACTTACTTGGCATTTTCGATGTATGTAGTGGCCTTGGTGAAGTCTCCCTGATGTTTATACAACAGACCCAACTCATAGAGAGTGAAGGGAATCAAGTAGTGGTCATATCGGATGCGACCCTCGCTGTAAGTACACACAAACGCACAAATAGGAAAGTTTATCTTATCAGTCTCTTTCAATAAACACACCTGAACATTTCTGTCTGTGTGTCTTTGTGTGTGTGCATGTGTGTGTCTTACCTGGACAGCACCTGCGTGAAGCAGAGCTCAGCTTGCAATAACCTGCCCAGGTGTTTTAGACAGAGTCCCTTCAACATCTGGACCAGGCAGCTATCATCTGTATGAAACTCTGAGGGGTCTGAATGAGATACACAAGTAATGTAATTTGGTTGTATCTTAGCAGCACGTTAAAATGCAAGGCTTATCTTAACTGCGTGTTGAAGTTTATTCCTTGTCCCTTAATCTTTAAATGGAATGTATGAACTTCTAACTTCTGAAGAGGGCTAATCCCTGGAAGAAGAGCTAACTGAATGTGTTTCTTAAGTGTTAAACATGAGTTCAAACAAGTTCAGCGAGTCAGGTTTTAGATCAACCCACTATGACTAATGTCACTCCATTACTCAGCAACCTCCACTGGCTTCACATAGCCACTTGAATCTAATTGAAGTCACTAATGCTTGCATACAGAGTGACTAGTATTGATGCTTTATTGATGCTTGTATGCTGTTCCTCAAATGTAAGTTCCTTTGGATATCACTGTCTTTCAAATGAGTAAATGTATTGTAATGAGTTTTCAAACAACACTGCTATAGATTGTAAGTGGTGAGACAGCTGGGTAGAAGCCGATGAAATAGCTGTACCGGATAAATATATAATAGCATCATTAATATGGATCTAAAAACCTTTACATGGTATGATTCTGGTAAGTCATTTACAGTATACAGTTTGAACAGAAGAGAAGTAGGACAAGGAGAGAATCCTGTGGAATCCCTGTTTTATTCTCTAGTAATACCTCTACTAGTAATAGTAGTAAAAGGTGTTAGCAGTAGCGCTAGTAGCAATGGTATTATTTTGAACTTACTGGGGTCGTTGCGAAGCTGCTCCTCGGCCGCCTCTATGGTAACCAGCAGGGCCTCGGTACTGTCGGCTCTCTTCCCGAGGATGGTGAAACCGTTCCAAACGTACATCATCTCCTACAGAGAGAGAAAATATCATCAGTTACTACTGCAAACTTATTTAGAGGATATTCCCATGCTCAGTGCGTTCATTCAGCCAAAGCTTTCTGATAGATAAGAGATGATCATTTAAAAATCCCCAAAGGTGGTTTATCTAAATGTCCACATCCTTGAATTAAATACCCTGAATAAATCTGTTCAACTGACTACCACAGATGTGCGTAAATGTGTGTCCGGGAAAAATGTTTGTGAGTATACCAGTGCTGGGATGACCAGGGGGATGGGTTTAGCAGCTTTGTAGCGTCTGGACTTCCTCACTGCAAATTTCTCCGTCGGTATCGATTTTCCTGCCAAGCGCTGTTTCAGCCCCTCCACCTGCCTGCATACACAAATACACGTGTGTACTACTATAATTGTAAGGACCCTCAATAACATTATACATTCCCTTGCCCCTAACCTTAAACTAAATCTAACTTGTATCTTAACCTTGAAACCAAGTCTTAAACTGAAACAGCTCTTTGAAGAACAAAGCATCGGGAAAACTCTCCTCACTTTCTAAAATTGTCCTAGCTTTCTGAAAATGTTTTCACTTTCTAAACTTTAATCCCTGTCAGGTACTTCTTTGTGTATTCCTACATTTTTGAAAATATTTTTTAACCACAGATAATGCTGATTATCCCAAATTCAGTTTAATGTTTTAATGTTAAATGTGGAGACAAACTGACCTAAAGAGCTCCATGATGTCCTCCCCTGTCTTCTTGACTTCGTCTTCTGACATCATACTGAGGATGGCTGCTTTCTGGTACACATAGATAGCCTGCAGAGGGTTAAAAATTAAGATGGGATTTTGCTTACGTGATCCTAATTACGCTCAATCTTCTTTTTCAGTGTACAGTAACAGGATTTCTGTCATTTATGGATTAGTTGACACTCCCCCCCCACACATTTTTTTCCGTCCATGGATGAATGCATTCATGCAGAAGCACTTAAAGATCAAATATTGTGAATAGTTTTTGTAACAACTTACGACAGCACAGTCTCCATTTAAAAAGCCCTAAACAATAAACCCAAATAAATAAACCTCCCAAAAAAATGTCTTTTTAAATAAAAACCACAAGAAAGTCTCAATGAACCATTCAGTTTTATTTGTCTCTGGATTTTTTCCAAATAAGGCCACAAGGACAAATGGGAACACTGGGAGGTGCTATCTATAACCTGTTGGCAGAAGTTATCCATGTTTTACAAAAAACAATAAGGATTCTATAATAATAAAAATCGCTTTTTTCTCTTTATAATTAAATTATATGGTGTATTATCTTTGCAGGGTGTGTTTACCTTGGACCAGCGGCTTTCCTTGCACAGCAGGTCAGCGTAATGGTATGCCTGTTGCCACTCCTGCTGGTAGGAGTGAACCCACATTAGCTCCCAGTAACACAGGTGGTGTATCTGCTTCCACTCCTGCTGGTTGTTGATACACTCTTCGTACCTCGCCCGGGCCTGAAACACACACAGTAAATTTTATACACCAACACTGAGCAGGTTTGTAAATGCAGCACAGGGTCAAGTTAAAAAAAGAAGTCAGGTGAAGACAGGAAAGAGATAATTATTCAAACTTGAAATTCATAACTACATTAAAATTCCACATAATGTAGGTTACATCATAATTTCACTTCTTAGCTGCAGCTGTATAACACTCACCTAAAGGATTATTAGGAACACCATACTAATACTGTGTTTGACCACCTTTCACCTTCTGAACTGCCTTAATTCTACGTGGCATTGATTCAACAAGGTGCTGAAAGCATTCTTTAGAAATGTTGGCCCATATTGATAGGATAGCATCTTGCAGTTGATGGAGATTTGTGGGATGCACATCCAGCGCACAAAGCTCCCGTTCCACCACATCCCAAAGATGCTCTATTGGGTTGAGATCTGGTGACTGTGGGGGCCATTTTAGTACAGTGAACTCATTGTCATGTTCAAGAAACCAATTTGAAATGATTTGAGCTTTGTGACATGGTGCATTATCCTGCTGGAAGTAGCCATCAGAGGCCATAAAGGGATGGACATGGTCAGAAACAATGCTCAGGTAGGCCGTGGCATTTAAACGATGCCCAATTGGCACTAAGGGGCCTAAAGTGTGCCAAGAAAACATCCCCCACACCATTACACCACCACCACCAGCCTGCACAGTGGTAACAAGGCATGATGGATCCATGTTCTCATTCTGTTTACGCCAAATTCTGACTCTACCATCTGAATGTCTCAACAGAAATCGAGACTCATCAGACCAGGCAACATTTTTCCAGTCTTCAACTGTCCAATTTTGGTGAGCTCTTTGTAGCCTCTTTTTCCTATTTATAGAGGAGATGAGTGGTACCCGGTGGGGTCTTCTGCTGTTGTAGCCCATCCGCCTGCTTTGCTGCATACCTCGGTTTTAACGAGTGGTTATTTCAGTCAAAGTTGCTCTTCTATCAGCTTGAATCAGTCGGCCCATTCTCCTCTGACCTCTAGCATCAACAAGGCATTTTCGCCCACAAGACTGCCGCATACTGGATGTTTTTCCCTTTTCACACCATTCTTTGTAAACCCTAGAAATGGTTGTGCGTGAAAATCCCAGTAACTGAGCAGATTGTGAAATACTCAGACCGGCCCGTCTGGCACCAACAACCATGCCACGCTCAAAATTGCTTAAATCACCTTTCTTTCCCATTCTGACATTCATTTTGGAGTTCAGGAGATTGTCTTGACCAGGACCACACCCCTAAATGCATTGAAGCAACTGCCATGTGATTGGTTGATTAGATAATTGCATTAATGAGAAATTGAACAGGTGTTCCTAATCCTTTAGGTGAGTGTATGTGTTTGGTAGTCATCTTCATGTGGACTAATTGGAGTTTTAGACTTTTGTGAGGATATCTTTTGAAAATTAAGACACTTCTGGAAATTGATAACATTGTGTGCGTTTCAGACCTTCTCAAAGTTTCCTCGCAGCGTAGCAATGCGAGCAGAGTAGAAGAGAATGATTGAGCCCTGAAAAAAAAAAGAAGTAGTTTTTAGATTATTGATTTGTATTTGAACATATTTCCAATTACTTTGCAGCTTTTTGTTTCTAACTTTCATTTTTCTACAATTGAAACATAAACACTAAAATCATAGGTTTTAATTTGAGTTTAAATGTCTTTATGAGTCATTAGACTGGACGTGTATTATTTTCTTCAGAATTAGACTTTGTATAGTGGTGTGGATAGTTGGCTCACTTTGGGGTATTTGTGTTGGTACGGCTCTAGCAGAGCTTCAGCTTCCACAAGGTTCCCCTCTCCAGTTCCTGATCAAACACAATATCAACACCATTGTCTTCAGTCTTAATGTAATCACAAGCGGCCTGTACTGAGCATGAAAACACCCTGAGGACCTAATATAGTATAAACATTGTGAATACAGTACTTGTGCCAAAAAGGATTGGCCGCCAACCTTTGAATCGCTCAACAGAATTCAAGATACAGCTCTGGAGCTTGACTACTGTGGTGTAGTTAAAGTTTGATCTATCTATGGCAAAGGGCAAGTGCGTATGTGTGTTTTCCTACCAAGTATCAGTGACACATATGTGTGGTAGAAGAGCAGAGTCAGAGCGCTTAGGATCGACCTCAAACTGTGACTGGAAGCGCCCTCTCTCAGCTGAGACAAACCAAACCCCTGCAAAGAGAAAGGATTATTAGAATATTGTCATATTTTACAAAACAAGAGATTTTCACAGCTGCCTTTCTACAGGGTGTAACAGTTTATTGGGTGGAGTATCACTTTAAAGGGGATATACTGACCCTGTTTCCTGAGAATCCGATGAACTCCAACAACCTCAAAATCCTCTGAGGGAGCAGAGACAACATCTGAAAGAGAGATACAGATACAATACAAACACAATTGAATCATAATGATGAATCATTACACTGTATCTGTTTGAGTATTTCTAGTTTTGATTTGCCAATACGCTGATGACATACTCCTAATTTTGTAAATTCGGAAAAAGAGCAACAAAAAAACTAAAACATTAAATCACTAACTGACTCGATGACCAGTCATTTTTAAAACCATAAACAATATGTAACCACAAGCAAAGAAAATTCATAGAAAACATCTGGAGGTGAGTTTATTTAACTTTGCAGTGAGTGAACTTCTGCAGTGAAACTCCTCCCATCTGGGACTTCAGGCGGGGGAAAAAAAACAAATCCTCTTTGAAGACCCACCAGGTTGAAGGATCCGATGCCCAGCTTGACTCCGCCTTCAAATTGTTTGAACAAATCAGACTGGCCAGCCGCGTCCTCAGTGACATTCAGCACATTCTGACAGTCCCTATTGGACCACATGAAACATGATGTCACCATCAGGACAAGACAGAATCACAGTTTTATTTAAACTCAAATGTTAAACCTTTAATTTAAACGTTTCCATTCAGACACAATGTTTGGAAGCAAGATAAGCTTAATTTAAACAGAAGGATCTTTCAGGCTTTTTCTAATGTTACAGTGTAACGCTTTTAATCTTCACCTTGTTGCTGAGCCGAAGTAAATGACAAATATTATACAGTGGCTGATGGCCTTAAACAGTTACTCACTTGTAGATTTGGTAGCTTGTTCGAATCTTGATCCCTCCTTTGATAAAACTGATCATGTTCTCATCCTGGAAGAGAGGCAGAGAGGGACAAAATTACATTTTATTTAGTGACCTAACAGACTCATTAGCATCATCCAGAGCAGCGACTCCCAAAAAGATCTTCAAGTTCTCAAATTATTGTGGTTCATTAACTGGATGTAGTGTATTGTTACATTATCAATATGCCAAATTCTGTCCTTTATGTCCTGTTATGAGAATTAATGATGATGATGATGATGATGATGATGATGATGATGATGATGATGATGATGATGATGATGATATTCCACATTGAAGAATATCACCCTTGACAGACAGATAAAAACACACACAGTAGCTCTGACCTGTACAAACGTTAGCGTGGCTTTCTGCAGCAGACACTCAGCATAACAGATCTCTGCGTGCATCTCCTCTGCAAACATACAAATGCAGCACAGTGACTCTCTGCTGCTTTTGATTGTATTTTGTGTTTTCTGAGCTGCACTTCCTGCAGACCTCAGATATCAGTCAAACTGAGTGGGTGGGACATGTGTTAATGTACCTTCCTGCAGGTTGGACTGCTTGCTGATCAGACTGGACAGAGATCCAACTACAGAGTTCTTCTTCCTGAACCTGCAGAAACAGTTTGGTTTGAAGACTTGTTACTTGTTTTAAAGACACATACTCTTGTCCTATGGTCACATATCCACACAAGGTGAAATGCCATGAAAACACCCTAAATAAACACATTCAGTCATTATCTGCAATTTTAGTGAAAACTGAAGTGACAATTTTCCAGCAACTGCTGTAGTTTGAAGACAGATTAAAATGTGAAATTTGGCAAATTTTAGTTGTTTGCATTGGGAGGTTATTGCTACAATACAAATTCCACATGAACTATAATAATATATGATTCATTGAACAATATAATAAAAGGCATTTTATTGGAAAATGGAGGAAAAGTGACACCTGTAAGAGAGGTAGACGGTACATTTTTGACCAAAAACTTGCTTGCTTTGCCACATTACAAGAAAATGAACACTTCAATTAAAGATCACTCAAGTCAGTAAGATCAATCCTCTGGGAACAACCAATATCCGAACCAAGTTTTATGTCAATGCATCCCGTAGTTATTAAGATGTTTCTGTATTCCAAACTTTACGGCTCTTGGCTCTTTGAGACTGACACAAAATTTATCTCTCACCTCTGACAGGTGTTTAACGCCTCCTTGATGGTTGCCATGGCAGTCTGGATGTCTCTGTGCTCGAAGGTCATGGTCGCCTGCATCACCAGGATGCTGCTGTAACCCAACGCATGGTACATACTGTCCCTCCACCTACACACACACAAAGTACAGCGTACGAAAACCAAACATGGTAATTTGTAATACGTAATTGTAGGAATAACAGTGGCAATACTAGTACCAGCACTCTAGCTCAGTGGTAGGGATCACAGTAAAGTTGACAGCACAAATAGTAGTAACAGTAGTGGCAGTAACTGTGGAATGGGTAGTACTAGCAGTATCATTACCAGCAATATTAAAACTACCAATAATATTAATATCAGCACTACTAGTAGTAATTACAAGTAATTAATAGCAATAATAGTGCATGTGGTGGCACCAGTGTCAGTACCAGTGTCAGTTTTAGTAGTAGTTTTAGAACCAGTGGTAGCACCAATGGAAAAGGTACCATTAGCGGTAGTGAGTAATAGTACAAGTAGTATTACCTCTGTTAATGCTACCAGTAGCAGTATCAACAATAATAATAATAATACCACTTGCTGTACCAGTAGGCCTACCAATAGTATCAGATTGTAGGACCAGCAGTAATAATACTATTTGCAGCATCAGTGGAAATAACACCAGTATCAGTGCCATTTATGTTACCAGTAGCAGTACCAGTACAAATAGTACCAGTAAGAGTGCCATTAATGGTACTAGTAGCAGTACCAGTAGTAATATGGCGCTTTTCCATTACCAGTGCCAGTTCAACTCGCCTCGACTCGACGCTGTGGTAGTACTAGAAGTAATAACACCAGCAGTGGTAACACCTGCACAAGTAGCAGTAAAAATTCCTGATTACATTAACGAGCGCTGTAGTACAAATTGTGTTTTTTAAATAAAACAATACACTATAGCATGTATTACATAATAAACACACACATACACACAAACACTTGTTGCTGTGGTTACCATGGTTTGAGGAGGTCCAGGGCTTCAGAGAACTTGTCGTTGAGGACCAGATTGAGAGCGCACTGAGTCTCCTGGATGGCTGTCTGCAGGTCCATCTGACATGCCCTGCACACACACACACACACACACACACGTTTGTTCTCTCATTGACATTAATGCATTCCCTATGTAACCGACCCCGAGGCTGTACTGCACAGTCCTGACTCAAACTTGCAACCCCAGGCAGACGCGCTAATGAGGACGCTAAAACACTTGGGCGCTAGCGTCTTGTGTGCGTCTCTTAAGGTGTCGGAGAGTGAGGTTTACGCTCTGCACACAAAGTTACACCTAACTGTAGCTGTAACCCTCAAAAAGCGTCTCTACCCATGGGGACTTCAATATCCCATCAAGTCCCCATCGGTAAGTGTGTATTCAGGTTAACCACACCAAGAACATGAAACACACACACACACACACACACACACACACACACAGTAAAGATAAATCCACCAATCAGAACAGGAAGTGACTAAAAGCGAAAAGAGACGTAAAGAGACAGGAAGCTCACAGGAAATGATCTGTAAGATCATCTTCTCACACACACACACACACAATTCTAGACATCTCTACTCAGACACATCAGGCATGTGTGTGTGTGTATGTGTGTGTGTGTGTTAGTACTCACGCAGGTATTCGGTCGTAAGCATCTTCAAAGCAGTCCTGAGAAACACAGAAACACAGTCTGGTTACAGTCATTCTCCAAACAACCACAAATCTTAGCAGCTGCCTAATTGGATGACTGCTTGTGAAAGTAAAGTTAGTTACAGCTCGGTGTGACTGACGGATTCTGGAAAACAGGACTCATCAATGTTATTCTTAGTCATCCGCAACTTGTCTGGGTTATTCATTCCTTTCAGAACTATTCAGTGAGCTTATTCACAAATTTTGATGGTTATTCTAAACTTATCGGGGTCCTTTGGTCCTGGTAATTACAAATGAACCTGGTAACAGCTGATTTCTTGTTTTTGCCATTTTAGAGTTATTCCTGAATTTCAGGGATATTTGCTAATTATCAGAACTATTGCAGACTGTTTGACTGATCAACTTGATGTTGCTTTCCAGGCTTCTTAGGATTGTTCCCTAATTTCCAGTGTGATTTCTGATTTTTCAGGGTTAAATAAATTACTGAGAGCACTTCAATAGAGTCAGTTTCCTTGGAAACACCACCTAGTGGCCGCTAGAGAAACCGCAGCTGTTGTGGAGCCTGTTGACTGATTAAATCAAGTTTCTCTATGATTTCAAAGGTATCAGCTCTGCCTGAAGTCACACTGTTTGTTCAAGGAGTTTCCGCTTCATGAGATAACATTTTATAACCACACATACACGCACACACAGCCTCGTAGTACTATCCCTAACCCTACCCCTAATCTAATTCTACCCAGACCCTTAAACCAAGCCTTAACCCTCAAACAGCCCTTTAACCTGAAGGGATCCAGCATTTTGGTCCCCACAGATATAGTGGAATCACAATTTTTGGACCCCACAAATATAGTAAAACAAACACACAAACACACACACTTACAGAGTACTCAAAAAGACTATATTCCAACGCATTTTCTATTTTTGCATCAACATGTGAACTATGTGAAGTAACAGCATTGATTTGACACACACACACACACACACACACACACACACACAGTCTGTCTCTGGAGCCTCAGTAGCAGGAGGTTAATAATAGCATCAGTGGTTTCTTACATAACAGCGTACGGCTGCAGTCGCACACGCTCAGAGTGACTCTCTGCCTGCAGGCAGCAGCCATCGACCTACAACCAGGCTTCAGCCCTGTGACCCAGTTAAGCTCACTGAACAATCTGCTTCTCACAAAAGAGGCAATACCACTTCTTAAAATGTGATTATTTATGTATGTAACGTGTCATTAATGATGTGCATCAGAGCAAAATGTTACAATAATAACCACATGGTTAGGGCACAATGGCGGCGATGGTTAAAAAAATACAACAACCTAGACTGTCAGTTGCAAACGGCAGACTCTCATGTTAAAGTCCAGTGTTTTGTTGACCCATCCATCTACCCCGACCTCCTCCCACTGTGGACTTTGTGTCTCTATAACAACGTCAAACTACTTCCTCTTTTGTTCCCAGTGTAATGTAAACATATGCCGTTTTTGGCCATTTGAAATGTCCAATGTTCTAAATCTCAGGTCAGCCATTAGTAAACTAAAGGGTTCAGTATGCTTGAAACCAACTACTGTAGTTCATCTCATCCGACCACGCTTAAATGCAAAAGTGTTTCTACCCAAAAGGCCTGCTGTCTGCATCCCTAATCTCTAAACAACAATCCTGTGTCATGCATCCGCACAAAGCCTACACGGATTGGATGCTGTCTACCATTGGGAAATAAATATATATATTTCAAATTTTAAAGCCCTTAATCATCATTGCTCCTTAAATGCTAGGGTTGGATGTTCTGCTTTGTCCACATGTAGATCTAATCATTGGCACATTTTTATTTATGAGGCTATTCTTGGTCTGCTTTCATCATACAGATCTATTCTCCTCCCTGTGCCTGGATTTACCCAAATCTTCGGAAACTGGATGCATTCAAAGTCACACTGAACAAACGCAACACTTTTGTTTCTGCCCCCATTCATCATGAGCTGAACTCAAAGATCTGAGACTTTCTCTATGTATACTAAAGGCCTGTTTCTCTCTAATACTGTTCACAAATATGTCAGAAGTGAGCCCTTCTCCTTTGCCGAGATAATCCATCCACCTCAGAGGTGTGGCAATTCAAGATGCTGATCAGAGAGCATGGATATTGCACAGGTGTGCCACAGGTGTGCCATAGGCTGGCCACAATAAAAGGCCACTCTAAAAAGTCTTAGATCTTTGAGTTCAGCTTATGATGAATGGGGGCAAAAACAAATGTGTTGCGTTTATAACTTTGTTCAGTGTATGTTAAACGACTCGGAGGTAGGCACATCTGGCTGTAGATGTTCTGACTCATTGATCCATTTGATCCCTGATGTTGATGACTTGTGACAAATATTAATGAATATTTTTGACATTTTATAATCCTGTAATTTATTATTTCTTTTCACTGTAAAAGGTTTATATTTTTATATATTTTTATGTAACCGTGTTCATTTTGCTGCTGCCCGTCTCGGCCAGGGCGCTTTTGTAAAAGAGATTTTTGATCTTAATAAGACTTTTCCTGGTTAAATAAAGGTTATAATAAAAAATCTAATTAGCTTTATTGTCACATATCCAATCACTACAATGTCCACAGTACAACGTCTGTAAAATTTGTTCTCTGCATTTAACCTGTCTTAATTACCAGCAGTGGGCAGCAACTGTGCAGCGCTTGGGGACCAACACCAGATCTAAGCCAGTGCCTTGGTCAAGGTCACGGACTGTGACCTTGGGTGTCTTTGTGGTCTCGATGTGATGAATCATACAAATGTGGATGAGGTTGCAAGTCAAATCTGAGATGTCTCGAGACGAATAACAAGGTATTTTCATTTTTTTGTGCCAAATGAAACGGGAACAAAAGGAGCAATAAATGCCTGAGAGTCACAGTTCATGGCACGATTAGACTGAGCATACTTTGTCACAAAGATAAAAACCAGGAAGCAGAAGTTTTGATCTGTATCAGTTAACTGACTTGACTTTTGATAACTGAGTAGCTATTTCAGTTATTTATGAGGTACAAAACATTCAGCATCCAACACTTGCTTATTATTGGTTGTAGTTTGAGCTTTTCTCTGCTTATATCATTGTTAAAGTATCTTTTGACTGATGATCAAACAGAATGAGCAATATTTAAATATCACTCTGGTCACCTCATAATTATTGATTATTGAAAAAGTTAGACACAGAAGGATGCAGCTACAAAAATCCCTAAAGTTTAAGGTGTTGAAAAAATGAGTCATTTCTTAAAGGACAACTAAGAGAAATTCAATTGGAAACCTTAATGCTAATTCTAACTTCCTTTTTTTTGCTTAACAAGGCTTTAAACTGTTTTACATGATCCTGAGAAAGGAAGGAAAGAAGGAGTCAGAGGAGGAAGGCAGCGAGGAGGTAAAGAAGGAGGGAGTGAGGAGATGGAAAGCAGAAAGAAGGAATAAAGAAAATATGGAGGATGGTTGAAACCGGCAGAAGAATCTCACAAACGTGTGCAAACAAATGTGTGTGTAAATCCAAACAGACGCTCTCTGCGCACACACTCGTCCTCTCTTTTCACACTTTCAGCCCTCTCTCTCTCTCCCCCATACAAACAGATGCTCTCTCCGACATCGCCTCACACTCTGTCACTGTTTTTGTCAGTTTGCAACATTCACAGCATTCCAGACAGAAACGCCATAAGCTCCCGCTGCGTTTGTGTGTGTGTGTGTGTGTGTTATTATAGATGAATGCAGTTTTAAGCTGCCGGTCCAGTACATTAACTCACATCACAAATAGAAAATGAACATGATGGGCGAAGTTTGGCAGTGTGGAGTGTTGAGAAGATACAGGATTTTCTGCAGCTATAGTTTAACAAGATGTTTTTAATAATGGGATTATAATACGTAAAAAGCAACTTAATATAGGTCTGCAAGCAGCGGTTGAAGAAGTATAATATAAAAGTACTGATACTGTGAAAATACTCCACTACAAGTAGAAGTCCTCCATTCAAACCATACCTAAGTAAAAGTATATACATTTTATCAGCAAAATGTACTTAAAGTATCAAAGTAAAATAGTACTCATAGTGCAGTAACATTTTCAGTGTTTCACTATAATATCTGATATTTCTGGATAATAATAAATAAATTAATAAAGCTGCTATGTTAATGTGTATGTTGCCTTTTACGGCTGTAGATGTTTACGGTTGAGCTAATTTTTTCTCCTTTATATCCTGTTGGGTAGTTTCACACACAGCAATGCATCATGGTTGCACCAATTCACTGACACACAAATTAAGAAAACCGTTATCTGTGGCAGGACTGTAGTAAACACGGCCAATTATTTAATTTGGTCCTAATTTAAAGAAAAAAACTGCCTCAAAATCCAGAAAGTTTTCTGTGGAATTTCCATTAAATTAAAAAAAATTTGACATATTCATTTTCTAAATATACTACATCTCTTGAATTATGTTTTTAATGGCAGTAAAAGTTATAAACCACGATTTACCTTATCGTGTTCATAATCCTGAAAACATTACAACCTGTTAGCTTTCCAAACAACTGCACGCAAAAATCTAAATGTCATTGTATTTTACACTATTTCCCATTCATTGTATATTATACAAGTGTTTATGCATAATTAAAATATTAATCTGTCATGCTTTATTTTATTTGGTATTCATAAGTGTATTCTATGCCACTGTCTTAATATAAGTTGTATTATATAGACTTAAATTTCTAATGGCTTTTTACTTATTGTGTCGTATTCTTAATTAGTACTTTAACATAGTTTTTGTCTATCCTATCGGTTTCATTCTATTTCTAGCACTGCTGTAATGCCTACTGTCTCACCTGGAAATAAATTAAGTCTTATATTAACTCTTAATCAGAAGTTAGCAACATTATACACCTAACCAAATTTACGTAGCCATTTGCAGTTTGATGTTGTATATCTTGTGGTTTTTATGTGTGGGTGACTTTTGACTGTGAATTTTAGTTAAATAATCATTTGACCTGATAACTGACAGAGAAGCACAGGAGGAAAGTAGTATAAAACAAGCTATAGATCAGCACAGGCAGAATTTTTTGTGTTTACAGTCTACAGTAGGATGAAAACATGATATGTGGAAAAGAAAAAAAACAACTACACCGCTGTATGATATTACACACAAGGAGAGGTCAATGTCAGAGAAGCTTCTCTTGTGACAGCAGCTTTCTAATCAATTAGTCAAGACCTACACACTGTGTCCTATTACCAAACAGGCACACTTAAACACATAAGCAACCCAACTGCTCTCAAGGAAGTCTGGAAAAAAACAGAATGCCCTTACTGTCCTTTAAATCCCCCTCAAAGACAGCAAATCCCCCTTAGGAGGCACTGAAACTCTGTCAGACCACAGAACCATCTGAGGGACCTCTGCAACCCTGATTAATGACCACTACAAAACCACGAGAAAGGATCTAGAGCTGATTAATGGACCCATGGGAAGCCCCCAAAAACCACAAACATGCTTAATAATATACTGAATATCCCCAAGAAAGTCCATGCATTGATTTGAAGGTCTATGAATATCAAGATGTCTCTGAGTGTTTCAGATGCTATGTAGAAAGTCGAGAGGTTTCTTAGGATTTCTAGAGTTTCCAGAGGTTTCAGATGTCCTTGAGGAGGTTTTAGGAAAGGGGCTCAAGAAATGGGTCAGTATGCTAAGTGGATCTGTAACAGGGATTAAGGATTCTTTGAAGAGGTTCCACAGATGTGTGGAGGTTTTAGAGATCCTTTAGTGGTTTCTTCTGGCTTTCTAGTCCTAGGGATCGGAGAGCTCTTCATTGATCCAAAGTTTCTCTGAGTGTGCTCCATAGATTGTGCCAAGGCTTCAGAGGTTCTTCCAGATGCTATGTAGAGGATGTAGATGTTTCCAGTTTCCTGAGGTTTCATAAGTCTTTAAAGAAGATTTAACAGACTGGGTTTGATTTTAGATCTGTAATTTAAGGGCCTTAGCTCCGTGAGTCTTTGTGGAGGTTCTAGAGATCCCCTTCCCCTTACAGATTTCTGGATGTCCTTTGGTGGACTTGTGGTTCCAGCCATGGCATCTTGGACCTATAAATGGATACAATATTTGCAATAGTTTTCTAGGTGTCTAAGAGATTTATGAAGGGGTATGTTTGCGTTTTAAGAGGTTCTGAAGGTCCCTGAGTAGGTCTAAAGGATTCCAATGATTCCCTTAAAGGATCGTAGTTTCTGAAGGGTACATGGGGGGGCTGATTAGGTAGGGCCTCTTTGCCTCTGAGGGGGTTCCAGGGTCTCCAGGGGAAATTATTCCAGCTGAATAGTGAGTGGGGAGAGTGTTTCTTGGCATCTTGTCTGTAGTAGCCAACCGAGGGACTTTGTGTTTACAAGCCCACTGCAAATATTCAGGTGTGGGCTGGGTCTGGCTGTTTAGGCTGTCCTGCGTCATTTCTCACCAGTTCATCTCCTCATCTGAGCTCACAAATGCTCCTCTGTCAGCCTCCAATCTAACTCATTACATTACAGAGGAATTCAGCTGACTTCGGTTGAGCTTTTAGGAATGCAAGACAAACTGTGTTTATAAAAAACATCAACACAGTGGAAGGTTATCGTCCAACCTCACTGCTCAGCAACGCAACAATAAATAACACAAACACAGACAGAAATTATTGACAATGTCTTCTCCATTTTGTTGAGACAAAGTCTGATATCCAGCGAGGCATTAAAGTGTTTGCTATGACCTTTGACGCATGACGTCTATTTTTTTGTAATGTCAATCTAGGACCTGAAGAGAATTCTGTAGTTTAGTTATTATTTCCTTTAAAACCCCTCAGGCATGAAGGGAATGTAAATAACACCATGGGATTTATTATTTATCCTGCTTCACATCCATACAGTTCTCCTTTGTTGGCCACTCACTTATTATCTATAAGGATTAAAAACGGTTCCTTACTTAAGGACACTTATTCAGTATTTAACTACTGAATCATTCTGTTAAGTCCACTGATTAAAGCCAGGAAACAGTCATTTAGATTTACAGATACTGGACAAAGGCATTTAAGACATTTGACTTATGTTAATATGATTTAATCTGAATGCACATGTTTGCAGATGAGCTCCATGACATAAAAAACATAGATACCCTTTCAAAGATGTCTCAGACCCCTAGAAAACATCTAGCCTCTCAATCTGGACAGAACCATGAACCTTCTCCATGGATCTCTAAAACCTCCACAGAGATCTGTGAAACCCCTCTAGGTTCCCCTAAACCAGATCAACTGAATCTGATGACCTATCTCTAGAACCCCTTTAAAGAAGTCATATTAAAAATTAATTTAGGGGTTGTACCAGAACACCATATTTTTTGTCATACTGCACATTGCTGCAGCTCCTCTTTTCACCCTGTGTGCTGAAGGCTTCGTTTTAGCTATGGAGTGATACATCTTGTCTCCACATGATCTTTGTTGGGAGTTGCACATGTGCAGTTCCTAGTTAAGGACTACTAGCCAATCAGAAGCAGAGTAGGGCGGGTCGTGAGAAGCCGGTAAACACGGCTTTGGTTCAGCTGTATATGTTCCCCTTACCAGCTTGGCAATATGGACTGGAGCAAGAGTTTCAGAGTGGTGAGTTATTAATCTGTAAGAAAAGTTTCTTTCATCCATAAAGTTTTAACTGAGCTCTGTCTCTACATCACAGTAACAACTTTATGTCCATTGATTGCCTGGAGTGTAGCTAATGTTTGGAAGAGAGAGGAGATGGTAACTCACTTTGGGCTTTTTCACTTTGCAAACCTATTACATGCACAAAAAAAAAAGATATAAACTCAATACAGGAGAGGGGGAAAAAGCATAATATGACCTCTTTAAAAAGCTGAGAGCTTTGAACCTCCTGAAGCACTAAGAGCCTATAACAAAGACCACCTCTTGTGGACTGTTATACTAAGGCACTCACAGTTTGAATAATACAAACAGGGATGGGCCATCGTGCTTTACTGGAAACATAACTGTTAAAAAATAACCCTGCTAGCTCACTTTGCATCTTGTTACCAGCCAGAAACCAGGATTCCTCGACTGATGGCTGTGCCGTGACTGTGAATATTTTTTTAGTGACGTCAGCTTTACTCATTTTGGATCAAAATGAATGCAATTACGTTTAAAAAAGCCTTCCTCATATTCTAATCCTGCTTCCTGTGTTTGTTCTGCAGAGGAAAGCCTGTTGAAATCTGATCTGTCATTTACATAAACCCACACGCAGGGAACTGAAAGTGTCATCCCACTTGAAGCTGACTAAACACTGCAGATGGATTAATACAATCACCAGTTTGCTCACAGCTCATGTGTTGAACCAGGAAGACCTACAGTCCAATAGCTCTACAAATACAATGCATAATACACTCCGGGGAGAATGACTGTGGAAAAAAAAAAAAGACAAACTAAAGTCGCTGTAAATGCGTTATATAATTCCAGAAACACAATCACTGTCAGTACAGCTGTGTCTGTAAATTAAATATGTGAATGTGAAAATGAGCTGTAATTGAAGAGAGCAAGCGAAGCAATTTGAAGGAAATCTGTCTGTGAAATATAACAAAGACGTCCAGGTACATGTACTGTACCAAATAAATATGAATGGATAACTTGGGTGTCACAAAATAATAGATGTGTACCACAGTCACGCCATATACTGTCACAGAAGGGAGAAAACATATGTACACTATATAAATAAGGTCAATATTTAGTATTACAGAAACAATATAGATCACCATAGAAATAATGTAGGAATTCCCAAGGACCCAGTGTAGGTAAATGTAGCACTGAAACAATAATGGGTTAACTTTACACAGGGCCAAAACCAGCCAAGACCTACTGAAATGTTAATTTTAAGCACTTCTGGATCATTGTAAGAACATTTTGTTAATAATGTTAATTTAGAAAAATATAAAAGTCACTTTACACTCAATATAGTGTAGGTTACGGTGGAAACCCAATTACAGAGGCACTATGGAATTAATGCAGGATGATATTATAGGAGATCACTAAATCCAATCTTAAACACTACAGACTGTATAAGACTAAGGTTCCCTGACACTGATAAGCACTTTTGAATTACTTTAAGAACAATTCATCAATAGATGTTTAGAAAAAAGCACTGTTCAGATATATAGTGTTAGGGGAGACCGGGTATGGTTGTAACATGGGGAGAGTTGTAACAACACCAATTCCACCAATCATAGATTAGATTAGGAGTTATGAGATCATTTTAGTATTTACCTACTTCGTCACCAATCAGGCATGGTGGTTGTCAAGGCTAGAAACAGGCACATTCAGAATACATAGAGAAAAACTGATTTTGAGGTCAGAAAGTAATTTTTTGACCCAGACTATGTTTTGTTTATCTATACTATTGCAGATAAAATTGTTTGACTTAGATTGAAATGCAGTTTCTTAGGCCACCACTATGCTAAAACAGCTAACTAAACACTGGCTGACAGGGGTGGTCAGGGGGGTGGGGTGGGTTGTAACCATAGACTGTATAAAAGAGGTGGACGCAGTCATTGTGATGTCACCTGTTGGTTTGTGGACTGCCGTTTTGAAGCCTTGTAGTGACCGTATTTGGACGAGACGGTGGAGCTAAAGGCCGCGTGTGGAGATAGCTATCTTGCTTAGCTAGACGTGCATCTGTAATTCACCTTAACTGTCATTTTAACAGGGCTGACAGCTTTGTCTAGCAAAAGCAGTCTTAAAACTAAATGTACTCACCACAAAAAGTGAACCGCCAACTCCTGATAAGTCTTTTCAACAGCACTGGTTAAATTTACACAGTGCCGTGGGTACGAGTCACTCTAGCCTGACTGACAGGTCGCCATGGTAACGACTTGTCAATCATAGATAATCCCGTCCTGAATTATTCTCTGCTTTATGGTCTATTTTCCCGTAAATAGGACCATAATTTACTAAATGAACATCATGTTGTGTTGAAGAAGACTTAAAATAAGCGATTGAGACCATAAACTCATTAGGAAAGTGTTTACTGAGGTAATTATTCAGCTGAGAAGTTTTTTGCAAACATAAGAGTCGCCCCCTGCTGGTCGATGAGTAGAGTAAAACAGGATTAAGGGACTTCGCATTGGATTCACGTTTCCCGCTAGGTTGTAACACTTCTTCACAAAGTGTTACAACCATCCTTTATACATACAACTAGGGACTTTCTTGATTTTAATATTTTACAGAGTGACCTTTGCAGTCTGGGCCCACCAAGCCTGCACTCCAGGGTTACCAGCATTCATTTGTCAGCACTGTGACCAGTACTCCCCATTCACATGTTGGTCACAAGTTGTTCACATGTTGGCGTGTGTATCGGCACTTGAGCTTTTCCTCATTCCGTCTCCGCCGGTAGAGAGGTCAGAAAAGCGTACAGGCAGCCTATATAGAAGTGCTGGTACTGTGTACCGGTGAGTACCGGCCCACTTCAAGCACTGACTGGGACTCTGATTAAGAATTTACACACACTGAGACACACCTTTTTTTTGTTAGACCTAAGGATGTACAGAGATGTTCTTTAATTAGGTACATTTTAGTAGTATTTATTAAGTATACTTTAAAGTATGTTTATTCTATAGATAAATTTAGATACTGTACATGTGCGCGAGTCATCAGACATGGTCTGTTAGAGTGAGAGAGAAACATTGTTCTTTTATATAACTACCTGTTTTTGAAGCATATCATATATCTATTTTTGCTTCTTTTGTCTAACTGTTACAACTTACCTCAGCATGTGTTACAAACTACCCTGGTATTTGAGTAGGTTGTGGAGGACTGAATTGGTGCAATTTGTAGTGAACAGATGTGGGTACTTTGTATAAAAGCTTGAAATTCAGTGAGTTATAGTTGCTGATGCAAAAAGTGTTACAACCATACCCGGTCTCCCCTACCATGGATGATAAGGTCACTTAAAAAAAGAAACCTATAGAGGACAATAGACCCACTAAAGTTCATGTCACTATAGGAACACAAACAAAGAAACACAACCATAAAATTACTATGATAAGAGATAAAGTTACTGTAACCATGAACAACTAAAATCTGTAGGAAATATGACACTGTTTGTGCAAGTATAGGAACCACAGAGGAACTACGGAAATATAGACTAACTGCAGGATGATATTATAGGAGATAAACTCAATATTGAACACCATAAACACAATTTAGATGATAGAAACGAATATAGGGATATAATACGCGGAGCACGGCATTTGAAATAAACTAAATCCTAACATACTAAGTCATTATGGGAACAGCGGTATAAAATCACTAGAATTACTACAGAATGATATCCTAGACTCTGAATATCACAAATACAATATAAATGAGTACAGGAATATATGCGTATGTTCTAGGGTATTAGAAATACCCTAGAATTAGGTAACTGTGTAAAACCACTACAGGAATACGATGCATGTCCCACCTCCTCCTCGGCGGCCGCTCCGTTGCCTACGTGGGCCATGTCTGCGCCCGGTGCCTGTCCTCCCTCCGGTCCGCTGGGTTCCACTGCTGTTCCGTTCCTATCAGGAGAACCACAATCCCATTTCTGTCAGACACTCCGCCGTGCTGCTGCAGAGACAAAACCCCGTGCTTTCGTGCGACTGCTGTATTTTGTAATTTTCCTCTTCCTGTTTTCGCTCTTAGTGTTTGTCCCCCGGTTTATTTCCCCTGACGCATACGGTAACGTTGCTCGGTTCGACCTTCTCCCTGTCGGTCGCGGTGGTTGTGTGGACGCCGACCTTCCGCTCTCTTCCGTGAAAAGGAAAAAAGCGTCTACGTTTCTCTCACACACACACACACAAACTGAAAACACACCTCCCCTGCTTCCGTTTCCTCGCCAACGCAACCCGGGGAGAGAGGAGAGAGGCTGCAGCTCAGTTCAATCACACTGCGTGCCTACCTGACGAATATAGGCTATATGATTAGTGCATCCAATCATGGATTAGATACACCACATATATAATGACCTGTTTGTGTACAGGGATGGAAACAGCTACACACACATTTTACTTCGGCGCAAAAATGTTACACAGAAATATAAAATTCCAATGAGGCCTACTTATTATGCATAATAATACAGGCCTATTTTACTGTAACAATGATGCATTAATAATAATAAATTGAATTTCACGAACGCTTTTAATGTGTTCTCTTTACTATTGCAGCTGGTAACAAATGTGCTAAATTTAACTAGGCTATATTATATAGGCCTACTGCTGGTTAGATTAATACACAACAAGACAAATAATGTCTTAATTGATTGTGTTTTGGATCAATAATCTGAATCTGTAACTAATGTGAGACACACGTAGTGGAGCCAAAAGTCCTACAATACTGGCTTCCACAATGCATAGGAGCAAATAATGGAAATACTAAGTACATGTGACTGAAAATTGTATTTAAAACTTGGGTAGGCAGTTTATCAGCAGGGGTTGTAGCAAATTCTGTGGTCTGGTTGCTGCCTTGCTGCCACACAGACCAGTGGTCGCTGCCTATTGCACAGTTTTTCTCTTATCACACCCAGGTATGTAACTGGGTTCTTTACTGGATACCATTAACTGAAGTGGTAGATTTGTTCGAGTTCAATCTTAAGCCTTAACACATCAAATTGCTTTGATCCATTCCTGTCTATTAGACAAAAAAAATGGATAATCTGCCAGGTGAGATGATTTAAATTATCTAAGGTCACTTAAGGCCTACTTTGAAACCATAGACTGTACAAAAATTTGACCTTTTTCAAATGTCACAATCATGGTCACAATGTGTGTGACAAGGAACAGAGAGAGGCCTTCCCTCAGAGACTGTGGTAGCGACCAGTGGTCCATGTGGCAGCCTGGCAGCAAGGCAGCAACCACTATCCTTAGCACCCCTAGTGGCAGCAACCAAACCACAAAATTGGCTGCAACCCCCTCTCCAGTTTATTTCAAATTCTCTTTACATCCTGATGGCAATCACTAAATGAATGAATCTGCTGTATGTGGCTGCCACAGGACTTTACCTGCCTGGGCACTCACTGCGCATGAGCATGTGTTTTGGGGACGTGGCTTTGGCGGGAGGCCCGCAGGAAGGAGGTGTTTGTTAGCTTTATCCAATATATCCAATTTATTATGACTTCATCTCAATGCTGAGTCAGCATTCACAGCCTATGTTCTTCTATAAATTTATTTTCCTATAAAACTTTACAATTTTGTCTTTCAAAAATGTTGTAAAATTATGATTTTATTTTTTTAAATTGCAACTTTGTTGGGACTTTTAGAAAAAAAACAATGTTGTGCATTTTACCAATCCGAATGATCATACTTTAATGTACTGGAAATGCAAACACATCAGAGGTGAAAAAGGTCACACACTGTCCACGTCGCCCCATCTCACCCTGCATCTACACAAATCACATAAATAGCGTATTTCAGATTCAAAACAGCCAATTTTGCTGAAAGGTGACAAGTTTGCAGATGAAAACATTCCCATTGCATCTTTAACATCTGGAACTCGTAGCTTTAAAATGAAAAACACTGTAAACGCCGTGTCAGGTTTGTGAATCATTCTTATTTCTGAAAGTAAAAATTACATATTTACAACAGTAACAGCCTATTAGAAAACAACTTTAACAAAACAAGTACAAAAAAGAATAAAAACATCTCACAGCGTCACAATAAAACATCTTGCTGTACAAAGTTTTATAAAAACACTGAGCAGCTATTATGAGTTCTCTGTAAGTTTACTGCTGCGGTGCCCTTGAGCACCTGAAGTGTGAACATCACAGGCGGTTTAATGCTTTGATTCATGGTTTAAAGCTGCTGCGAGTGTTGTTTGAACATCAATCTGTCGGTAAAAAATAAAATGCACATTCAAAATGAAACCACATTTCCCATCAGCCCCCCTATGTCCTTCCTGAACAGCATAAACACATTTAAAATGGACTGAGCACCTTTAAATTCAATGCATTTACACAAAGTTTTAGTTCTATTACTGAAACATTTAAAAAGAAAAACTAATGGAAGGACGCTCTCCTAACGGATAACAGAGGTAGGTTACGTTAACGTGGTGTTCTTAAAGGTACTGTTCACCCAAATGACCACAAAAAAAACACACAAAAAAACCCCAACTTTCCTCTATCAGCGCATAAAGTTTTAGTTTTATCTGTCCAGGTTTTGAGATGTTTGTCGAAACCCAAATGCATCGAAGGAGATAAAGTATTCTCAGGTTAAAAGGGTAATCTTAGGGTTAAAGACACTTAGGTTAGTTTAAAAAACACGGGTAAGATGGGGGTTAATGCTCAGGTTAAGGTGTGTAATGCTATACTTTACGAACAAGAAAGTTAGTGGATGAGAGACAAACACAGGTCTATTAAAGTCAGGATAAACCGTACTAATGCGCTGAGTTAATATGTCATGATGAAAAGCACCAAACACACTGTACCTGCTCAGGTGTGACAATCCACACAAACACTGTTAACTCCTGTTCAAATGTAACAACAGGAAATAAATACTCAGAGCTGTACAGGTGTGTGTGTGTGTGTGTGTGTGTGTGTGTGTGTGTGTGATGAGGTAAATGGTTGTGGAAGTCCTTAATGTCCATGTGGCGGGATTGTTTCAGGTAAACACCCCCGCAGATTACAGCTGGTTCAGTCCAGGCTCCTTCAGGAATACTGTCCCTTCAGGAGCGGCCCACTGGCGCTGTGGGGGATAAACAATAAACAAATAAACAAGCTGCCAATCAGCATCTATATTAACAGTATATGATATCATTATGTCTTACATCTATATTTTCATAATAAAATATCATAATTTAATAATAAGGAATCCATGTCAACATTTTATTTTGCTAATAAAATATACAGAAATATTTTATTTCCACTAAATAAACAATAATCATTACCAACATAAATTACTACTAATAAATAATCCATCCAAAAAATAGTTTTAAGTCATAATGATAAAAAGTCTAATAAAAATATTTTTATTAATTAAATATATTTGAGGAATAATTTATCCTACTCTACTACTAAATATACACAAAACTTAATTTTATAATTATAATAAAATACCAAAAGCTGCATTTTCTGTATTTTAATAATAATTCATACATTACTAATAATTCTTTGTCATAAATTATACAAAATCTAATAAAACAATTCTTTAGTGTAATAATATATTTAATTACTTAATTTATTACATAATACAGACAGATAGTTATTTTTACATGGTATGCTTGTCTAATTATTTTCTTAGAATTTGTTCTTAATATTTTTATTTTATTAAATTCTTCGTTTTAGAAACGATCTGATAAATTATATTAACTCAAGGTCGGCTTTTAAGCTAACAACTTTGAGATTAAACTATTTTGTGAAATTGTAATTGTTGATTAATTACTCTACAGGTGAAGAATTATTAGTGAAAAAAATAATTGTGTTTTGATTTATTAATTTGTTAATGGCACAAGACTTTTTATTACTGTATTCTGATTTATTTACCTTACTTTGTCGCCTCTTCTTTCTGTACCTCCCTCCTCCTCACCTCCCATCTTCTCCTCCTCCCCCTGCCTTGCCTCAGCCTCTCTGCTCTCCTCTCCCCACCCTCCTCCTCCTCCGTCAGTCCTCCTCCACCCCTTCACCCGGCCCATGCGTCTCTTCACCTCTTGCAGCAGCTCTTCCCTCGGCAGCGTCTCCTTGCAGCGCTCCACCCGCTGCGCCTCCTCCCTCTCCTTCTCCTCCAGCAGAGAGCGCAGGAAGGTGGCGCTCACCACCTCCTCCCCCTCCCCCACCAGATAGGCGTTCTTGAAGCGGTTGTAGAGCATGGAGGCCTTGTCCATGATAGCTTGGTTCGCTCTGTAGTACCGCATCTACACACAAAATCACCATATTTGATTTATCAGCTTCTGTCACATGAGGAGAACTTTTCTATTAATAATTTCGACTGTGTGTACCTTTCTCAGGGTGGAGACGAGCTCACTGTGTCTCCGGACGTGTTTAGAGGTCACATAAACCATACTGAGCTGATCCAGCGCCATCAGACACTTGCTGATGTCCTGAAACACAGAAAGAGATTCAGGCATCACCGTCAGTTTCAGCTGTACTGTCGAATCATGTTTGTCAATCATGTCATTAAAATCTAGCTAGAGTACAGGACTGAACGGGAGAATAATATTGTTGTTGGTTCAATATTTGTAGCTTCTGATGACTTTAATGAATAACATTTCCCATAAGCCCACAGACTATTTTGGGTTAAATGTCACGGCTCGACAAAAGATACAGTTGAGTGTTGTTCACGCGTCTGTAGCGACAGAATAACTGAAGAAAATGTTGATTCATTTTATGTTTATGGATGAAACCAAGTTACAATGGGTTTAAGTACCCGTGCTGGTAAAGTTTTTTCCTGTGCTCACACAGTAATCATTGAACTTTCTTAAAATTAGTGCTGGGCAACGATTACAATTTTTAATCACGTGATTTTCTGCAATTAATTGCATAGTTATGTGCAAAACTGAATAATGAATTCTAAATTAGTGTATTGCGCACTTTTAATTTAAATGTACTGCTATATACACAAAAATGCAATAACATGCGGTTTGCAAACACTTTAAACAAATAAGGTGCTTTTTACCAGCAGTATTCCTTTACACAGCAGCAATAAAATATTCCTTGTAAATCTCAACTTTAACATTAATGTAATCAAATCAAATATTAAACCAAAGCTATTTACCACTGCCAGGAAATTACCTTTTATGAGCAACAGGTTAACATATATAAATCTGTTTTCTTGTTTTTTTTCCTGAGCAGGTATCAGCAGAAACATTTTTCTTTTATCAGGGAGCAGCAAACACACTATTTTCAGCAGCAAGTGTCCCTGTTATAGTGAGGTGAAGGGGTAGAGACGGTAATTTTAACTTAAGTTAAATAGGCTACAGCTGTGTAGCGCACAGAAGCCATGGTTATTCTCCATAGAGCGCAGAGCAACCCCGCGGGGCCAAGCAGGGTACGTTTGATGAACACAGCTGCCCTCTAAACCAAAAGCTAAGAGCTAAAAGAGGCTAAAAAGCTCAGATATATATAGAGATATTGACTAATACAGCTTTAAAAACATACATAAACAGTCCAGTATAATAATAGACCAGTAGGTAAACATGTGTGTCTTACAGGATTGTCAGTCTTCAGAGAAATCCTGATGTCTCCGTGGATTCTGTGCAGAGTCGAGTCCGTCAGCGTCATGGTTAAACTCTTCTTCATTTGCTGCTGCTGCTGCTGCTTCTCCACCGTCCCTCCATCTGAAGAATCACCCTTCGTTTTACTTTCTTCTGCGCTCGTCTTTGCTTCTTCTGCAGTTTCCGACTCGGCAGCTGACTTATCTGCAGCTTTCTTCCCTGGTTTTGTCTCTTTGGTGCTCGTCTGTTCCAACTCTACGCCTGTTGTCTTTGTTTGTTCGGCGGTGGCTTTGTCGTCCGCAGGTTTATCGCTCGTTTGCTCTCTCTTCTTCTGTTCCCGTGTCGTAACTTTATTCACCTCAGTGTTGTTCTCTTGAGCTTTCTGCGTCTTTTGCTCCTCTTCCGCCTTTTTCAGGGTCTCGTCTTCGCCGCTCTTCTTTCGTTTCTCCTCTTCCCCCTTGCCCTTTTTATCCTTCTCTACCTCCGTTACATTCCTGTCTTTTTTGTCCTCTGTCAGCGCTCTCGTTTTTTCCACCTTTCCATCTTCCGATTTCTTCTCTTCAGCGCTCCCTCTCTTCTCCCTCTCTGTCTGCTTCACCTTTTCTGCACCCTTTTTCTTTTCTTCTACCTTTTCTTCTTTGCTCGTCTTGTCCTCTTTCTTCTTCTTCTCCTCTTCGGCCGCTGTCGTTCCTCCCATTATCGTCTTTACCTGAACCTTCGCTCCCTGTCCGCCCGTTGCTTTCACAATCTTTCCGATAATTCTTCTCTCGTCCTTCTTTTCTTCGTCTTTCTGCTGCTTTGTTTCCTCTCTTTTCTTCTCTTTCACCTCCTCATCTTTCTTTCCCTCAGCCTTCATCTTGTCTTCCTTCTTCTGCCCGCTCTCCTTTGCTTTTGTCTTGACATCATCCGTAGTTTTGCTGATTTGATCACTTCGGTCAGTCTTCTTGTCCTTTGTCTTCTGTTCATCCTTCTTTACCTCTGCTGACTTTTGGTTGGACGTCTTCACCTCATCCTTTTCTTCTTTTTTAGCTCTTTCTTTCTGTTTGACCTTTGTTGTTTTTTTCACCATCTTGCATTCATCTTTCTCTTCCTTCCTCTCGGTCGCTTTCTTGCCGACGATCTTCTTGCCGATGGAGCTTTTGACGCCTGATTTCTTGGCGATCACCTTGGTGGCAGGTGATTCTTTGACCCTTTTCTTGTCTGACGTCTTCTGACTTTCTGTCTTTTTAATCTCGACCTTCTTCTTTTCTCCATCCCTGGCATTCCTGACAAGAAATAAACATTTAACACGTCCTTCAACAACGGGTTAACGGACTTAAATGTGCTTCTCTGTTTGCGATTCTTACTGGGAACTCTTCATCGTCTCCCTCCTCTTCCCTCCTCTGCCGGCCTTCAGCAGACCTCTCAGAGATTTAAACAAACTCTCCCTCTTGGCTGCCAGGCGGCGCTGTCGCTGCACATGAAACAAACATAGTTACTATTTAAAAGAAGCACTATATTCCTGAAGCTTTTAATCAGTGTTTTTATGATTCCCTCCCCTATTCCTTGTTACAGTCAGTGTTAAAGAATATTCTTAGGGTGCTCAATTGATGTATAAGGGAAACCTAAGACAGCAGGTCAAGCTTAGAGTCATTAGCTGACCCCACAAGGGTTCATTGACCTTCCAGCTCTAGTTATTTCTCTCATGTAACTGTCCTTGTTGTTAGGGAGACGACAGACTGATAAGGTAGAGACAGTAGCTCAGGTGTCAGGCGACCAGATATCGGTGTTCTCTGGGAATCTGACAAGTTTGAGTCTTACAAGAATGTTAACAAGGACTTACTGGAGTCCAACTCATGGATAGTAACAGATTCCAATTCATAGTTTTCAGTCACGTGACATGCGCGGTGACCTGGAGGGCAAAACAACAGACCAACATAGGGGCTCACACCACGACTCGCCCCGTGGAGACGCCGCAAAATAGTCAACTTTTATATGGATCACCTTTCAACTTAATAACTACAATATAGGACTGGAAATGCAGGATAATAGGTGCCAGAAGATAACCTAACAGGAACTAGGGGGAAGACAGAAACAGAAAACAGAAAATAAAAAGGGACCAAAAGATGTTATCCTTCAGATTTGTTGTGTTCACATGTTGTATGCTGGCACTGTAGGTCCTCGGCTGGACAATAAATCAGTCAAGCCTAACCCTGATCCCCGAATAACCGTATCTCAGCATAAAGACCACAAATATAACTGACGACAGAGAACCTTCACAGACTGTAATATAACTGTCCGCCTGGAGAATTGTAGACGTGTTTATAGACATGGAAATGAAAGGAAATAAACGGGATGGCTCGACCTCTGCTGCTTCCATTTAACAGTTCTTTTTTTACTTACGAACTAAACGGCTGGAGAGATTTCCTGCTCTTCTGTTTGTCTGAATAACTTTGGGACTATTTGTCAAACAAAACGATACATAGACTAAGCGATTATTCGATTAAGTATTAATTTCTTTCTGTTGATCTGTGCAAAAAATGTTTGTTTATTCACAGCAGCCAACAGAAGTTTTGCTCGACTCGCGTCGCTTCAGCGAATTTGTTTGCATGTTTGTGCTAACTGGACCTGCTTTCTACATTTTACTGTGTTGTTTCGAATCACAATCCACCGACGCCGAGTGTCACGAGAGAAGAGTTGAATCAACGTTTCTAGAAAATGAGAGCAATAAAGACTGATGAGTAGCTTTACCTCCTCGTCCACGGAACCGCCTTCTTTCTCTGTTGCTTTTCCACTCTTCTCCTCCTCTGTCGGCTTCTTCTTCATCTCTTCTTTCTTTCCTTCCACGTCAGCATCTTTAGATTTCTTCTTCTGTTCCTCTTTCTCTGCACCCCTCGTCTTCGTCCCTTCACTCTTCTCCTCCTCTGTCACCTTCTTCTTCTTCTTCTCTTCTTTCTTTCCTTCCTCATCGGCATCTTTTGTTTTCCTCATCTGTTCCTCTTTCCCAGCTCTCCTCGTCTTTGTCCTTTCACTCTCTGATTTTTCTACAGTTTTCTCCTCCTCTGTCAGGTTCTTCTTCGTCTCTTCTTTCTTTTCTTCCTCGCCGGCATCTTTAATTTTCTTCTTCTCTTCCACTTTCTCTGCTCTCCTCGTCTTCGTCCCTTCACTCTCTGACTTTTCTACAGTTTCCTCGTCCTCCTCTGTCGTCTTCTTCCTCTTCAACTCTTCTTTCTCTCCTTCCTCATCCTGTATGGTTTTCTTCTGCACCTCCTTCTCTTCCTTCTTCCTCTTTGTTCCTCGGCTCTCCTCTCTTTTTGTCACTTCTTCAGTTCCTTCTGTAACATCCTTCTTCGTGGTCAGCTGTGCCTCCCTTTCTCTCGTTCTTTTCCTTCCTTCGCTCTCCGACCTCGTTCCTCTCCTCGTCGTCTCCTCTGTCTTTTGTTCGCTGCCGTCTTGTTTTGTTTTCTTCTCCTCCTCCTCCTCCTTTTGTTCCTCTTTCTCTGCTCTCCTCGTCTTCATCCCTCGGCTCTCTGCTGACGTCTTTTCTTCTGTTGTTTCTTTTGTCATCACATCATTGTTTCCTTCCACACCTTCGTCCTGCTTTGTTTTCTTCTGTTTCTCCTCCTCATCCTTCTTTCTTTTTGTTCCTTGGCTCTCCTGTGTCGTCTTCTCTTTCATCGTCACTTTCTTTTCTTCAGTGCCATCCTGACGGCTTTTCTTCTGCACCTCCTTCTCCTCATCCTTCTCTTGTCTCTTCCTCTTGACTCCTTGACTCTCTGATGACTTCTTCCCTTCCTTATGTTGCCCTCTCTTCTCCTCCTCTTCCTGGTCTTTCTGTCCTTTGTCGTTCTTGGTGGTTTGTGTCGAAGCAGATTTTGGTTCTGGGGTCTTCAGTTTCTTGCTGACTGTTGGAGGAAAGAGACAGTTTTAACTACTAAAACCTCAGTTGGTGCACTTTAATAGAATTAATCCTAAAGTTCGTTAGTTAGTTACCTGGAGAGCTCACAGCAGGACTAGCGGGTGTCCTCTTCTCGTGCTGCTCAGCATCAACCTCACAAAAAAAACAAATAAAAACAGCAGACATTTATCCAAATACGTTAAAGCCTGCATTACGTGCGTAGTCTCGATGCACGTAGCCGTGCCGATGCAATCGTGAGCATTTATATTTGTGCATTGGTGTTTGTGTCGCTCTGCAATGACCCTGCCAAAATGCTAGTCTCTAGGGGCGACTCCGAATAGTTAAAGATTTGATAGAAGGAGCCTGATTCAATTCCCAATCTCACAGACGAATCTTCGCAGAGCCGTTATGAAACAAGGATCATACCATTTTGGCGATATGGGGGAGGCTTAACATCTGATTTTACATAGAACCACTGGTTTTCTCCCAGTAAGTTAATATACAACCTGTTATGAATATATAAATATCAACTTATAATGCTGTACATGAACATTTGAAAAGAAAGAAGCTTTTAATAAATCTTGTTAAAGTGCGCAAATAAATCAAAAATTCTTGTGTGGCATAACGTGTGGTAGAAGAGGGAGAGAGACACACGGCACCAGCAGCTCCGGGGTTGTACAGGGTTGTGTGTGAACTTGGAACTTGTGGGACGTTTGAATCATTTATAACCACAAAAATAATATTTTATCATTTTTAAACAGCAGACTACTTTAAATAGATCCGCAATGTCGTGCATGCAATTGTCGGTGGACACACACAACTCTGTACAAGACTAATAAGACTGCAGCTCTGAAACTTTTCAAGATCAAAGTGGAGCTACCGTGTGCAACAAGCGACACACACACAGATTCGACTATCAGTAGACTAAAGGCAATTCTGATTAGACTATGTAAATCCTTAGTCAGAGACAACCCTACTAGTTTCTCTTTTAGATAATCAGCTCCTGTAATAAAGATTATTAGATTATTAAAGGAGACCTATTATGCTTTTCCACATTTTATGACTAATCTACAATGTTACAATGTTGGCTGTTCATGTTAAAAATGGCTAAAGCTTAAAACCATGTGGTTAAAGTATTTAAAAGAAATCACCGTGAGACAAAACCTCAATGATGATGCAGTGAAAAGTGACGATTCTCTCTGACCAATCAGTAGTCTGCTTTGTTTTGACGTCACATTTTCGCCTCAGCTCGCTTGGAACCTCGACGGAGGTGCTACGAAAAAAAGTACCTGGAAGCAGGTTCAGGTACAACTTTTCCACAATGGAAAACCAAACAAAGGCGAGTCGAGCTGGTACTATGCAGTGGAAAAGGGTCTATATATGGTCATTTGCTCCCATAGCAACGACACAGCAACGCTCAGTCTGCCTGTTCCGCCCAGCGACAACAACAGCCTGGTAAACATGCTTCAGATCTTAGCCAATCAGAAGACAGTGGGCTTTGAGAGGAGGGGCCTTAAAGAGACAGGAGCATCTACGGCTTGTTTCAGACAGAGGCTGAAATGAAGCCCTACATGAAGAATCAGTATAAGAAAAAAGTTGCCATACAGGAGTCACAGAACTACAATATAGGACTGGAAACGCAGTATATTAGGTCTCCTTTAATGCTTGTGCCTCATGTGTGTGCAGCATTTTACTACATTTAGCTGCTTGGAGGTGGAGCTACTTTATATACAGTCAACTAGTTTAATCCAGTTGTTGCTAATCTAGTGTAGGGGTCTCCAAAGGATCAAGAAGAAAAAACAAAGTTCTAATACACAAATCTCTAATGTTTGATCTTCTTTTGTCAAATGTTGACAACAACTCATGGACGTGAGGAACATGGGGTCACAGGCAGACGTTGACTGTAAGGTCTCACAAGCAATAAAGGTTGGAAACCACTTCTCTAATCTTTAACACTGCTGGAGTAATGCTAAAGCCACTCTGAACACAACAACCTGAGTCCCTTCATCATCATCATCATTACTGCTGTTCAGGAGGTTCACCAGCAGCAGTTACCTTGGACTCTGCAGCTCTGCTTCTGGTAGAAGCCCGACGTGTAGCCGCAGCCTCTTCAGTATCTGTAGCGGTGGAAGTTAACGGTATTTCAACCTTCTCAGAAGCTGGTTTGGAGTCGGTCGCCTTCACTGGGGTTTCTACGGTGCTCAGACTTTTCTTCTCAGCTGTAACTTTATTTGTATTTGCCGTTTCAGGTTTGCTGTCTGTAGCGTCCGCATGGGTCTTCCTCTCAGAGGGTTTGTGAGGGGAAGTTTCACTCACAGAGGCTTTGGAGGCGGTTCTTGTTTTCACAGTTTGGGCTGTAGTCTGCGGAGATACAAAACAAACACATTATTTCATTGTGTTTCTTTTCAAGGTTCTTGAAGGTGGAAAGCCCCGGAAAAGAAAGAGTAAGTGGATCTTTATCGTTTCATCCATCCATTATCTATAACTGCTTGTCCTCAGAGGGTGGTGAGGGGGCTGGAGTCGATCCCAGCGAACACTGGGCCCAGGCTCATCACAAGGCTGACACACGGAGACAATCAACCATACACGCTCACATTCACACCTACGGCCAATTTAAAGTCACAAGTTAACTTTTAACGGCTTCATTTGCCCTTACCTCCTCCTTATTTTCTGCAGACGTGGCATCAGTAGTAAGTTCGTGTCTCCCTCCTGCAGACGAGCTTCTAACAGCTGCCCTCCTGCTTCTTGTAGTCGCAGCAGTCTCTGCAACATCTGCCGAGGTGACGTCTTTTGAAGTTGAAGCCTGTTCAGAAGTCTGTTTGGAGTCTGTTGTTTTCTCTGGAGCAGATCTTAGAGAAGCTCTTGTAGGAATTTTAGCCGCCGCAGCAGCAGCAGCAACTGGACTTTTTCTGCCAGTAGCTGGTTTACTGTCGGGCTGTGCAGGGGCAGATTTACTGGAAGTTGATTTAGTCGGGGTGTTTTTAAGTTCATTTGTAGTTTTAGCAGCAGAAGTCTGTTTAGCAGGTGAAGTTTGCTGTGCTGGTACCTGGCACCACAAAACAACGGATACGGTCTGTTAGAAGCAAACATCAGTTCATTAAGTGAAAAGAGAAATTATAAAAAATGCCCCAATAACAAACTTTGACAACCTGATTAACTTTTCGCTATTTATCCAGTAAAAATGCCAATGATTTGCAGTTTTTACAGCTTCGTAAGAAGGTTTTGCAGCATTTATTTTATAGCATTTGGTGAAAATGTTTTCTTACCTTTAAGTCAGACAAAGGACAGTGTTTAAAGGGATCACTTCGGGCTTCAGTAAACTGGATAGATATTTATGATTTTAGCAACACTAGCAGCATGATTCTGGAGACGTCGGTCGACCCATTAGTTCACACTGAAATTATTGGATGGTTCAGACGCCTCAGGGTGAACATGACTCTGGTGATCCTTTGACTTTTTTTTGACTAAAAGCATTCCCATGTACTTTGTATTTAGTAGGGCTGGGCAATATGGACCAAAAAGTCATATTCCGGTATTGATAGGCAGAACTCCGGTATAAAATATAAATCAGTATTTTCTGCTAAGTTGGCTGAAGGAGGGAGGAGGGGTGTCAATCTGCCTCCTTCAGTTCTCTTCACACTCACAGACCTCACGTGCCCCCGACTTCTTTCCGTCTCTCCTCGGTAACTTTCTCCATCAGTAGTAGGCTACGTTTTATAAAGTAACCGAATTGTCTTCTGGACTTTTCCTCCCACGACTCCGTTCACAGCAGCAGCTGCGCCGCATGTTAGCCTTTCAAAACAAAACCAACATGGTAGCTAACGAATTACATCTGCACTGTTGTGTTCACTGTCGCTTTACCTGTCCGTGCTTCTTAGATATCCACCGTGTCACGACTGCCACGTGTTTCTCTGAAAAATGCTAACGTGTCGCCAAATATACCCGGGCGGCCCGCCAAAATAAAGTGAAGGTGTGAGAAACACTGACTGAACTGTTCAAGTTCATTTATATAGCACAATTAAAAACAACATTAGTTGACCAAAGTACTTTCCACAATAGACAACAAATATACATGACAACAACAGCAGAAAAAGTAAAAAATGTCACTACTCAACTCTGTTGTGAATAAAGATAGGTCTTTAGCAAGGATGTGAAAATGTCAGGAGCATTTCTTATTTCAACAGGTAAAGTGTTCCAAAGATTAGGAGCAGCTACTGAGAAGGCTCGGTCCCCTTTAGTTTTTAACCTGGATCTGGGGACATCAAGGAGCATCTGACTGGATGACCTCAGTGCTTTGACCGGAGTGTGTATAAAACATTTTTTAAGTCTGTAGGCCGACCACTGACCAATCAGATAACTAGAAATATGGAGTCATCATTCCTACAGGATCCTGACAGGGACAAAAGTACTAACTTTACAGTACAGTACTAAATCAAGGGTAACTATACAAACTCCTTTATTGTCAGAGTTTTATAAAATACTACGATTTGGTTCTAAAAGCACTGAGTGTTTTTTTCACCACCACCTCTCAGGTGGTCTGGGATCAGGTCTGCTTACCGTCCCCAGGGTCCCAGTTTTTAATCCACATTTTATTAAATAAACATTGTCATTTCACGGTCACTCTTGTTACTTACTTACAAACTTATTTTCATCTTTTATTTTACTCTTTTTTTAAGTCTCATATTTACGTGTCTTGTTTTGCTGCCTTGTCAGACTAGACCCAGTCCAACCCCCTAATGTTGACCATGTTCACAATGTTTTTCCTGGCTTGTTGCTTCAGCCTGGGTGTGGTGTGTCATTACATCCTTTCTGACTAATCTTGACCACAGAGCCAAAGTTCAAATATGCGACCAGGTGGAGGTCAGGGGTTGGGCAGACCACCACGTAACATCTCAGACCTCTACACATTAGAAGGTCAACAGGGTAGGAATCTCTAAATATATATGCGTAAAGCTCTTTGAGTCGTCTTGTTGTTGAAAGCTGCTACACTTAAATAAACTTGCCGTTGGGTTGTCACGTGTTCTGACTTAGTGTCCCAGCAGCTGAACAGAGAGGATGTTGACTTTTGGCCATGACCTATGAAACGTTAGATAGAGCGCGAGATACTTACTTTGAGTTTACTCCCGACACCAGGTGTGTTCTGGATCTCCCACATGCCCTCCGTGAAGCCTCTGATGCGGACGCCGCTGCCGTACTTCTTCTTGTTGCCGACGTAAGGGACGATGTTCTCCGGAGGGAGGTGACCTCTGAGGAGGAGGGAGGAGAAATTAATCACAGTTCAGTCAGCGCTGTAGATCTTTTATCAGGGGAAGTGAGGTCACCGGTCGGCAGCCGTGTGTACGTACATCTGATGGGTCCCGAAGAAGTAGACCGGGACTCGCTTCTTGTATCCATCTTCCGACTTACAGATCTGAACGCACACAGACAGAAGAGCATTGACCATCACAGCACAGAGACGCACGTCTGTTATTTACAGCTCGTATGCGCGTGTGTGTTTGAGCGTGTGCGTACCCTGGCCGGCCAGTGAGGGAAGCCCTTCATCTTGGCGAAGACCAAGTCCCCCGGTTTGAAGCTGTCGCCCGTTTTCCCCGGCATCCTGCTGCTTCAGAGAGGGAATCGAACGCAGCTGGAAACAGAGAACAGAGGCGCCACGTAGACTTTAAACTCATTTACTGCTGCTCGTAGTGGATTACTCAGCTGACAACTTCCTGAAGCCAGTACAATCTGACAAGGTCCCTGGCTTTGCCATTTCCTCTTTAATAATGACCATCATGATACGTTTTAATTATTAGATAGAGAATTCTTCTGCGTATTTAATGTCTGACAAGAGACACCAGTCCGACGTTAGGACGCTGGCTTCTACAGTTAAAAATGAGCTCATTCACATTATTTATTGGCTTGATAAATAAGTAGAGCAGAACAATAAAACAATGATTATAATTTCCTTAACAACAATATAACAAATGTTCAATAAATGTTTGATTTAATTCATTTGAATAACGAACAAATTAGCATTTCATTCTTCCATTAAGATGTTTATTTTCTGAAATAACGTTTGCTTATTAGTTTTGAATGTTCTCCCTCAGATTTGTTAAGTGATCCACTGTTTGTCATCAAGTGTTTGTTCTGACCATGAAGAAAAGTTTAAAACCACAGTTAAGAGCTTTCACTCAGGAGCAAAAAAAAAACAGCCTTTAAACTTGAAAGAAACAATGATTTCACATTTATTGTGATAATTATCGATATCGAATGATATGAAATTTGGCCACATCGCCCAGGCCTATAATTAAGTCATCAATTCACAGTAGCGGCCTTTATTTAAAGACGCTACACACTTAACCTCTCTCTGAATGATGTCATTACAAAGATAAATGCGTTGAAGAAAACATTTTACTACCACAAATGAAAGTATGAAGCACCTGAATGAAAACCAGTAGGGACGATAAGGCCTACAGTTAAGTAGTTCAGTTCTTCCCAGCGGTTAATTACCAATTAAAAAATAACAAATGTCTAAAATCATCTGAAACACAAATTGACACACAACAAATTTTAATGGTGTTTGTTAAAAATCACATACAAACACACATTTACAACTAACAACCAAACCTGAGCCTTAACCATTAACCACGAGGGGCAACAGTGAGGTTAATGATTTAGAGGGGAGGGAAATACTATTTGATGAGTGAAGAGACTTTAAGACAGTACTGGTCCCGTCTTTCTGCTCCGTTCTGTTGACCTACCGCAGGTGGGGCCAACCTGCCAGACTGCCTCACAGAGACACATCTCACACATTCAACCTTCAATTAATTTAACGATACCATTGTTGAAAAGTCATTTAACTGACTGGACAGACAGAACTGAAACTTAAAGCTGGAGCGCAAGACTTCATAAATGAACGTCCATTACATTCAAGCCCTCGCCGAAACAAGTTCACACAACGCTGATTAAGCCTCTCACTGCTACGGCTGCAACTAACGATTATATTCATTATTTTAGCTGTAAGGTCCAGATAATGGTGGAAAGTGTCGATCAATGTGTTTTCACATACAGTGGGGGAAATAAGTATTTGACCCCTTGCTGATTTTGCAGGTTTGCCCACTTACAAAGAATGCAACAATCTACAATTTTAATCATATGTACATTCTAACAGTGAAAGACAGAATCCCAAAGAAAATTCCAGAAAATCACATCATATGAATTTATAAAAATTGATAACCATCTGATGAGGAAAAACAAGTATTTGACCCCCTACCAAACAGCAAGTATTCTGACTCCTACAAGCCAGTTAGTCTTTCTTTAAGACACAGCCCCAATCCCAACCAATTATCTACATCAAATACACCTGCCTCACCTCGTTACCCGTATAAAAGACACCTGTCAACACCCAAACAACCAGCATCCAACATCACCACCATGGGCAAGACCAAAGAGCTTTCTACGGACATCAGGGACAAGATTGTTGATCTGCACAAGGCTGGGATGGGCTACAAGAGAATCGGAAAGCAACTTGGAGAGAAAAGATCAACTGTCGGTGCAGTTATCAGGAAATGGAAGAAGCACCACACCACCGCCAACCTCCCTCGGTCTGAGCCTCCACACAACATCTCGCCTCGTGGGGTGTCCCTGATCATGCGAACGGTGAGGAATCATCCCAAAACCACAAGGGGGGAACTGATGAATCAACTGAAGGCAGCTGGGACCACAGTTACAAAAGAAACGGTTGGTAACACACTACGCCATCATGGATTGAAATCCTGCAGCGCACGCAAGGTCCTCCTGCTCAAGAAGAAACATGTACAGGCCCGCATGAAGTTCGCCATTCACCACCTGGACGACTCAGAAGAGGCCTGGAAGAAGGTGATGTGGTCAGATGAGACCAAAATAGAACTTTTTGGCCTCAACGCAACTCGTCGTGTTTGGAGGGCAAAGAACACCGAGTACAACCCAAAGAACACCATCCCCACCGTCAAGCATGGTGGTGGCAACATCATGCTTTGGGGGTGCTTTTCAGCCAAGGGGACGGGACAACTCCATCGTATTGAGGGGAGGATGGACGGGGCCATGTATCGTGGAATTCTGGACCAACATCTCCTTCCCTCAGTGAGAGAGCTGAAGATGGGTCGAGGATGGGTGTTTCAGCACGACAACGACCCTAAGCACACCGCCAAAGCAACAAAAGAGTGGCTGAAGAAGCACATCAAGGTTCTGGAGTGGCCTAGCCAGTCTCCAGACCTGAATCCAATTGAAAATCTTTGGAGGGAGCTTAAAATTCGAGTTGCCAGGCGACAACCTCGGAACCTGAATGATTTGGAGGCTGTCTGCAGGGAGGAGTGGGCCAACATCCCTGCCGAAATGTGCACAAACCTTGTCACCAACTATAAAAACCGTTTGACATCTGTGCTGGCCAATAATGGCTTTTCTACAAAATATTAACATGCTGTTTGTCCAGGGGGCCAAATACTTGTTTTTCCTCATCAGATGGTTATCAATTTTAATAAATTCATATGATGTGATTTTCTGGAATTTTCTTTGGGATTCTGTCTTTCACTGTTAGAATGTACATATGATTAAAATTATAGATCGTTGCATTCTTTGTAAGTGGGCAAACCTGCAAAATCAGCAAGGGGTCAAATACTTATTTCCCTCACTGTAGCCCAAGGTGACGTCCTCAAATGTCTTCTTTTGTCCACAACCCAATTCAGTTTACTGTCACAGAGGAGGAAAGAAACCAGAAAATATTCACGTTTGAAAAGCTGGAATTGGAGAATTTGGACATTTTTTTTTATTTAAATAAGGAGAACTCAAAGCGATTAATCGATAATTACAATAGTTGACAACTAATCGATTAACTAATTGTTGCAGCTCTAATCACTGCCAGGTAAATATCTCCGTATTTGCAGTATGACAGAGTTTTTAAATATGGTGTCTGTGGAAACATTACCGCGCTGGCGTTCACTTCAGGTCTACTTTACTAAACTGTCTTGGCGTTAACGGGAGAAAAAGTCAAATGAAAAGCTTCTCTTGAAATTCACTGATGTCCTGGCCAACAAAGACAACCAAAACAAAACCAGTATTTATCTTCTGGAGCAGACTTCATCGGTCATCTGAAGTAAAGCACACTCTTCTTTATTTACTTTTATAGATTAATCTCTTACTCTGTGAACATTTTCATCCCAAACAAGAAATCATTGAACTCAGAGAGAAATCTTGATTATACACAACAACAGCTAAACTAACAAGCTTGTCAAGGTCCTTGATCGTGGTCTTGATTAAAAGCTTCACCCTGAACTCAATAAATATGCTGTCTATAATCATCTGAAACACAAATTGACACACAACACAAACAGTAACCTTTCCAGCAGATCAGTTGAACTGTTAAAACCATTATTCTGCACCTCACACACACCTGCCTTAACTTATTCAGGTGCCTTTATATAAAGTGAACCCAATGCTGCACTTTTAGTTGAGTCAAATGTGACATCAGGAGCTTTACTGTCAATAGAAACACTGTTTTCTGTAAGTCTCTGTTGCTGGTGGTGCAGATGTGACCACACAGGACGTTTTCTCATTAAATTAAAAAGGTCGTCCTCTTGAACTTCTACTGTTTAAACACCCTTTAAGCGGCGCATCACTTGTGTGAAGTGAAAACTGTCTCATTATCTCAGTACTAGTTTCGTTTTCAGCTTCATGTTCACTCATTGTTTACAAATACAGGCTCGCTATATCAGGGAAGCTAACCTCAGCTAGCTGGTGGTCAGCAGCTCCGACGGGAGGATTCAAATCTGAGCTCTGTGTAGGTTTCACCATCTGACAGTTTAACGGGACAGGAGCTGTCACTTACCGAAAAACTAAAATCTTCAGAAACGCAGATGAACGCCCCGGTTCTTGTAGTTTAGCTACGCTGTCCTGCAGGACGCCATGTTGGGGGGAAAACGTGTCACGTGACCTCTGGTGTTTTTCCCGCCTGTGGTTGGACTGTACCAACGAGCCGACTGTGGACTGTACCACCTCTGTGTCAGACAAAATGAAATACCAGATTTAACTTGAAGATTGTACCATTTTGAGAATTAAGTTAAATGTCGAGCATACAGTTGATTGACAAGAGTAAAGGGTAAGTATAGTGATGGCCAAATGAAACATTATTGATTCCCGACACAATAAAATGGTTCAGTACTCGAATGCACCATCTGCTGGTGAAGATGTAGCCTAATGCAACAAAGCTGACAACCACAAAATGCAAAATTGCGATCCTCATTTCAGCCTTAATTTTAAACTGGCAGAATGTAAAATATCAAGATAAAAACATAAAACATCCTAACAAGTGTATGTTACATCAAAACAAAAGTGCATTCCCCTAACATCAAGCCCGTTTCAAGTCTATGCAAGCTAATTTAAATGAATGTTAATGGAAGTCAATGGCTGCTAAGAAAGTTAGATTTCTTTTTTTAAAAACACAAGCCTGTGTGAACAGTAAGTGTGTAGTAAATGGGTACTCTTTAAACTCCTGTATTTCTTAACCTTTTTTAAACGTTTAGGAACCATGATGTTGAATAAATTCAAACAAGTTGCATGAATTCAATTTTAATACAAATAAATTCTTTCACAAATGTACCCAGCACACTAGCAGCTATAAATGCTGCTAAATCATCTTTCTACCCGTCTGTAAGCATAGAGCCGGTTATTGTTTGAATATTTTCAATAACTTACTTTTGGTACAGATACCAAAAAAGTTATTCAGTGTTTTCTAAATACAAGCAGGCGTACAAGAATTTTGTTTAAATAAAAAAACTCACATTGCAAAATTTGGATTTAAATCAGGAACTAACTGATCAAAGAATCTGCTATGGACACATTTGGTCTGTACCAATAAAGTATTTAGGTTTGATACGCAGCCAAGTTTCTGACCATTCGATCTTATATTTGGTTCATTAACAGTGTGTATGAATTAATATTTCTGAAGGAAAGAGTGCGTACTCTGCTGGGACAGTCACTGTTCATCCCACCACATATTTTGTGTCCGTGAGGTTGAATACATGCTAACGTTTGCCACCGTGCCGTCCTCGCTAGTGTGCGTACTCTAGGGTACTGTGAAGCACTTTGGTGTAACAAAAGCCTCCAACGAACAGTAGACGTGTCCATTCACTTATTCAGAGCTAAACTGTCCAGAGGCACAGCAACAACACATTTCAAACAAGTAAAACTGCTTTTTTTAATCGCTGCCACTGTCACTGTCGTCATCCTCCTCCTCCTCCTCCTCCTCTTCCTCTTTGTCCTCCTTCTTTTCCGTTTCCTCTACAAGTCCTGCGAAGAAATCATTTTCTCCAAAGGCTTTCTTGGTGAGAGACTTCATTCGGCCGTCTTTCTTCTTCCTCTTGCGGTATTCGTTGACAGTCGTGTTAGGTAAACTGGAAATGTCCCAGAACTTGATGAGCTGGTCGTGGGCGCTGCTGGCCAGGAAGCGGGAGTCCCAGGACTTGGCGAGCTCTTCGATGGGCTCCCCGACGTGCTGCCCGATGCAGCCGATGACCCGGTTGGGAAGGAGGTTGACGGCTCTGATGGAAGACAGACAGAATTTCACATTACAACATATTACTAGCTTACTGTGTGTGGAAAAACACGTTACAACAAATAAGGAGGTCCAGAGCAAACTAACAGGCAACAAATTTGGCTGATCGGTCCCAGGTTGGTGGCTAAGCTAATAAAAGTGTGGATATATGAAGGTAATTATCTGAAAGGTAAGTGGCAGATGCAGTGATGGCCTCTACTGTGGTGTCCAAAAAAAAACAACATTTGGAAGTTAGATGGTTTTAAAGAGGGGGTATTATGCTTTTTGGCATTTTCCCCCTCTCCTTTATTGAGTTATATATCTTTTTGTGTGCATGTAACAGGTTTGCAAAGTGAAAAAGCCCAAAGTCCAGCTCAAAGGGATATAGAATAGAAAGAATATTCACTATTCACTGCATCATCATTGCTGCACCAGACAGAGGCCAACAACAGAAAGTTTTATATTTTACAGTTTTCGTATGTAATTTCATCACTAAATCCACTTCTGGGAAGTTTTGAGGTGAGAAATCTGCTGTGAGGATTTTGAATATTGACAGTTTTACGAGAAGTGATGGCGGAACAAAAATGTGCTTGAATATTTTCATCTGCAATGGAAAACGGAGCAGGGCCGAGTAGAGTCGAGTCTATCGATTTGCGCTATGGTAGCATTTTTCGGCAAGGCAGCATAGATCGTCAGAACACCGGCAACAGTTCAACGTTTAGTCCTAAAAGACGATGCAACTCCGACTCTGTTTGGGCCTGGAAATTCACAATCATAATGTAAATATGCTTTATTGGTTGTGAATTATATTTAAAATAAACACGGCAATGTAACTTCACAGACTGTTCAAGTGCGTGAGTGAGTTGTTGTAGACGTTGGCTAACAGCTAAAGTTATAGCTATAATACTAATGTTACACCTGATGTGAAAGCTACTGAGCAAACGTTCAAATTGTTTGGCCAATTTTTATGTAAAATTGAGTTGAAATATGGTGATTTTTGTAGTGGTTTATGGTAAAATGTGGAACAATGATGTTGTGTGGTTGTGGACTTGTGAGTAACTTATACCATCTGCTAGGTTACGGTCTCAGTCTGAAGCAGCTTTGATCTTTATCAAACTACCTTGTTTCTTACGACTCGCCCTTCTCTGCTTCTGATTGGCTAGTAGTCCTTACCTGGAAACTGCGCATGTGCAACTCCCAACAAAGATTTTGAACAAGTAAGATGCATCAATCTGTAGCTCAAGAGCGGAGCGTACAAATACACATAAGGTGAAAAGAGGAGCTGCAGCAATGTGCAGTATGAGAAAAATATGGTGTTTTTTGAAAATTAAACCATGTAAACCCCTAAATAAGATTTTGAACCTGAAAATGAGCATAATACCACCTCTTTAAATCAATGCTTTTAGAAAACAGCCAGCAATCGCAATGGTAACCCAACTCACCGAATGTACCCGTCCATGGAGGCCGTGCACATGATGTTGTCGGTGATGGGGACGATGCACTCCACCGACTCGGCCTTGATGGCGAAGCGATCGCTGGTGGCTCCAAAGCCGTTCCAGTTGAAGATGTAGATGGTCCCCTCGCTGGAGCCGCAAACCACCTTCCTGCCCCGCTTCATCAGCACCACCGAGGTCAGATCGCCGCTCTGGTACTCCGACAGCAGGTCGAACCTCCGCCTCTTGATGTTGAAGACGCCCATGGTACCATCACCACTGTTTCAGATTATATTAAATGAAATTAGAGCTTGGATTAAAGTAGACCAATTACAAGGACTTTCTGATGTGCAAAGAGTTGTTCATTGGTTGGCATTACATTCACAAGCTACACCAGAAAAAGACATTTAATCACCAAGCTGTTTCTTCCAAGAAAAGGTTTGACATTTGGTGGTTGAAACTGAAATCTCAAATGTTGAATCGCCCTTTAAAGCATCAAGAAGCGGGTGAGTTTTCAACATTTTACCTACCTAAATCTTTTCTGGATGGATTAAGAATTTTAACAAAGCTTAGCACCTCTGAATGTTTTACGCATACTGAAATTAATTAATAACAGCTGGCTTCTTCAGAGAAAAGAAGTCAATCTAAAAAACCGACGGCCAGCCATAATTTTAAGTATGCAATTTATGCCAACACAGAAGTGCCATAAGCTGCAATTCATCGAATGAGGCTGCATTCAAAAGCAAATCAATCCCCACAGACCTTCATGTTAAAATGCCAACCTTTACAGCAGAAACTCGCTCTAACTGAGGTCTAACACATTCATGGCTGCGCTCCATTGACTCGTAAAATACTGTAAAATACTTCGTTTTCTAGCTTTTTTTCCCCCAAGATATGGTCAAACGCTGTTTCTGGGTCTTTTGTAATAGTTACAGTCGCTACCCAGAGAAGTTGAAAGGAGAAGCACGATTTATTCTCTCTCCAAAACCTAAAACAAATCCAGAAAAATGTTGGCTGTGTATTGCTCCTAATGTAATGTTAGTTGGCTAATGCTACGTTATAAAGCCCTACTGTTCTGCTTTTTAATGATTGTAATAGTGAACAGAGACCCATCGTTACCCAGCTGTACAGGAACAGTGTTGATCCTTAATATCGTTGTCCTCTTTCTCAATAGTCACTAATAATACGGTGCTTCACTGTTACTCTGTGATCGGTAGGCTTCAGCGTTTAACAGCCTAAAAACGACCTTCAACTGCACAATGCAACTGCTTCTTTCTGAGATCACTATTTTTCAAATTAAGGGAGGGACGCTTTGAGTGACAGGTGGGTGTGTGGCAAAAAGATGCAAAAACTCCCTAATGACCTGATAATCACAACTTTACCTGGCAGTGAGTAGGATCCTCTTGGCCTGGTCCACAGTGATGTCACTGATGTAATCCTCGTGGTGTTTCATATCCATGATGGCCGTCCCCTTCCTCATGTCCCACACCTTCAAAAAGAAACATCAATAAAGTTAGAGCTTGGGGACGGAAAATTAGCTTCTTCTATAAAAAGAAATCATTGCGAGCCAAATTTGAATCATGACCATCACAGACGATCTCAATCATCAACCAGCAAAGTTAGACCTGGACTAATTATAGTGGAACAGATATGATCGTATCATTAAGATTTCATCACTGTCACCATTCGACAAAACTGGAGTTTGTCGAATTAAAATACCACCAGTCTGGACCACGGGAGATATGCTTAGACTATTTAAAGACCACCTTGGTCTCTTTAATACAGTTAAAACAAAAGATCTACTTTGGACCATAAAAGACCCTCTTACATTATTACAAAACCAAAATATAAGCGTGGCCCATAAAAAAGACCAGCTTAGACCATCACAAGGTCTGTTGTACCAACAAAGACCATCTTACATCATGAAAAAACAAGCTGGGAACATCAAAAACATCGGCTTGGATCATTGGAAGATGGTAAGACATGGTTACAGCAGCTTTGACCATTAAAACACCTTTAAAATCCATCACAACATCAGCTTGGACCAGTGGAAGACTAGACCATTGAGACCATTGTGAGACATGGTTAGACAATTTACAAAGCGGCTTTGGCCATTAAAACACCTTTTAAGACCATCACAACATCAGCTTGGTCCATGTAAAGACCAGCTAAGATCAATTAAAGACCACATTAGACCACCAAAAGACCAACTAGCCCTTTAGAGACATGCTTGGAACTGTTTTGGGAAACCAGTTCAGACAATCAAAATACCAACTTGGACCAGTAAGACCAGCATGGATCAAGTTTTGTCATGAAAAGACCACATTGGACCAGCTGGACGTTTTGTCTGGACAACACATCTTATAAAAACAGCTTGTCTACACTTGTCCCGGACCTTGAGGGTGCCCCCGTCGTCTCCTGTCGCCAGGATGTTTTCATCCACCAGCAGCAGACTGTTGATGGGGGCCCCGTGCGCCCCGCGGATCCTCGTGACCAGCTGTCCCCGCTCCGCGTCCAGCATGTGGACGGCCTTGTCCCGGGAGACGCTGTACAGCTTCAGTCCGTCCGCGGAGAAGCGCACCTGGCGGCACGACTTCATGTGGTGTCCGGACGACCACAGCTCCCGGTTCTCCCCCTCCGTGCACGAGTAGGAGTAGGCGTACACGTCCCCGTCCACGTCCCCGCACACCAGGATGTCCCTGCTCGGGTGGAGCGCCACCGTGTTGGCGATCGCCTCCAGTCGGATGTCCTCCGGGGTGTCTCGGATCTTCGGCCCGGGCGGCTCGCCTTCGTCCTCGTCTTCGTCATCATCCGGGTCTGGGTCCTGGCCTGTCTGTTCCGAGTCTGAGGTTTCTGGGTCTCTGGTGATTTCTGGAGGATCTGGATCTGTGGATGCGGTTTCAACGTGTTCTGTGGACGCTGCCATGTTGTTTGCGTCCTTTCTTCTTCTACGGTGAATAACGGCAGCGTTACCGGAGAAACAGGGTCTTCTTCTTCTTCTTGTTTCCGGCTGACTAGACGCATCTGTGGCGTATTGCTGCCCTCCTCTGTTCGTTATTCACATCTTAAAGCTAATTGCTGAGATCCTTTCCTATAAACCAGTTTTATGTAGGTACTGCATAAAATATAGGTCAACATTGGGATCTGGGATCAACCATGAAGGTATATCTGAACGAGAGGAACAGGTCATACTGCCCTCTACTGTATTTATACATAAACATTTAGTACTGTAAGTACAATTTGAGGTACTTGTACTTAACTTAGAGTATTTCCATATGTTTGACTTTATACTTCTACTACATTTCAGGGGGAAATATTGTACTTTTTACTCCACTACATGTATTTATTTGTTATTGTCCAGATTCAAATTATTAATGCAAAATATAAATCAACATATATATATATAATAAATAATGTATTATTTTAGATTAAGCTACTCCACAGTAAAATAGCTGAAATTAGCTCGTTCAGTAATGAGTCAATAATAAATAGGCTATTTTTCAAAATGAGTACTTTTAATTTTTGGTAATATTTTGAAACTAATATTTCAGCACTTTTGCTTAAGTAAGATTTGGAAGACATGATTTTTTACTTTTAAAGGAATAAACTAATTTAGTAATAATACAAATGCAAATAGTAAATAAATACATTTGTTGAAAATGTAGTGCTGTTACAAAATAATAGCATTATATATACAAACAGAAACAACCTTTAAGTCGCGCTGCAAAGTTAGGGAGGTGTAGTATTGGTCTTTCTTCCAACCCCCTCTTTCAGTAACAGTGACGGAATAAACAAAGTACATTTATTTGTATTTAACTCGAGTACTTCCATGTTTTTGACTTTATACTTCTACTGCATTTCAGATGGAAATATTGTACTTTTTACTCCACTAGACTTATTTACTTGTTACTTTTCAGATTCAAATTATTAATGTGAAAAATAAATAAACTAATATACAATAATGTATTATTATGGATCAAGCTACTCCACAGTATAGAAAGTAGTTCGTCCTTTACATGTGTAACATTACTAAAGCATACCCATTAATGAGCGAATAATTATAATCAAGTGAAAATTGTTAATGTAAATAACTGTAAATATTTGCACATGTAAATTTGATGTAAACTTTTTGGTATATCACTTCACTGCCATATTTCACGTCCTCTCCCTCTGTGATACGTTTGCACAACACAAATCTGCAGTAATGCACATGTAAATAACTGCCACGTTGTTTTGTTTTTCTTTTACACATAGTTCTAAAAAATATTATAACTTGCACATCTGTTTATTCCATATATACATTTTTTATGTATTTATGTCTACTCTATGTTTATGTCTAGCAATTCCTTGTATGTGTAAAATACTACTTGAAAATAAACATCTTTCTGATTCTGATTCTGAAAATAAATATTATTCTGAAATGAAAAACGAGTACTTTTATTTTTGGTTATATTTTGATGCAAATGCTTTTGCACTTTTGCCTAAGAAAGATTTAGAAGACATTTTGTTTACTTTTAGGAAGGAATAAACTAACTGGAAATTAAGTAAAATTAGTCCTCACAAAATAATATTAAATATGCAAAGAGAAACAACCTTTAAGTCATGCTGCAAAACAATTATCCACCGTCTTCCAATATCCAAATCCCTCGCTTATTTAATAACTTAAATTTACAATTTACAGTGTTACGTATCGATATTATTATTCTTCTGTACTGTATTGTATTTTATTTTAATTGTTCTGTTTCTTCTTGTAATGTATTTTAACCGTGCTGCCATCTTGGCCTCCCTTGCAAAAGAGATTCTACCTCTAAGGGTACTTTCCTGTTACAATAAAAAGATTAAATAAAAATAAATAAAAAGAATCATAATAATCATCACTATTATTACAGCTTTACTGTGAATATACAGTGCAGGACTGTACAACAATGCCACACACAGAAAATGTATGAATGAGTCAATGATTTTAAATGATGATAGAATAGAAAAAAAAATTGCAAAAGAAAATTGGACAAGGTGCATTTGACATTTTTTTAAATATTTTTTTTCCTAGAAAAAATCTAATTTCTTTTCCATCCACAGAACAACCTACGTTGAAATTAATATGCCTTAACACCATTGGCCGGATAGCCAGCCAATCCGAAGTTAATGCGGAAATGACATATGGACGCCAAAGATGGCGTCAGATTCAAACGGCTCTTGGGTTCGTTTCGCTGTAAGTGTTTATAAAAGTTCACTACAAGCTGTTTACAAACTTTCTTATTAATGTTGTCATGTAAGTAGATGGCTTAGACCCTCTCGTAATGGTTAAGTTTGGTTTAGAGCGAATGAAGATATTAATGTAGAGTTTTAACCGTGAAACGGGTCTTTGTTCAGGCTGGATGCTCGTATACGAACATAATTCCATTCACGAAATGTGAGAATTTAATTTTGTCTTGTTGACTGACCAAAGTGTAGATATGTTATACAACTATTTGAACGTCCAGCGAATAGTTACAGCTTTCTGGGGAATTCGGCATATAGTAGATCTACCAAGCAGCACGCAATATTAGTTTAATGTCAGCTATAAATTGTTGAGACAGTTGTTAAATGCCGCCGCCCACCGCCCAGAACTGTACAGTAAAGATCGTGAATCTTTGAAATTATGCGTAAATCAGCGGTTTTTTGTATTGTTGACTGGAGCCGAATTGTAAAATTGATCCGATTGATTCGTAAATGGTCTTACGTCTTGTTGTGAAAAGTGTAACTGGGGCGATATTAAGGTGAGTATTTACCAGATAGATTTTTAAATGGGGATCGATTTTCGCTTTAGGTTGAGTGCGTCCGCTGGCAAGGCAACAACCAGCTTCCCCTGGTACCAAAACAACCTCCAGGGTCTCTGCTGTTTGTCAGCAGTCACACGAAATACAGAATAATTAACTTGTTAAATCGGGTAAAGGTTTTAATTTTAGATGTGACGTTAGCTAAGAAAATAACACCTTTTATTATTTGTTGTTTGGTTAAATCGCCGCATATCCGGAATAATGTGAATTTGAAATACATTTTCAGAGTTGTTAAAGTAAACACAGAAGCGGAGCCATGCAGACCGAAGCAGCGGAGCGGAGGGGACAGCGCAGCCGCAGCAGGCGGGGGGAGAGCGGGCAGGGCCGAGCAGAGGCGCGGGGGACCAAACCGAGGGCCGCGGTCCACTCTGCCAGGAGCTCCGAGGAGGAGACAGCAAGGTGGGGAATAAAAAAGAATCCAGCTACACAGAAACTCTTTTCTGGCCAGTGATGATATGCGCAGAGGTTTTTGGCAAGGGGGGGAAATGCTTTCAAATATAGAGATATTTATCATTAACAAAGAGAGGGAACAGAAGAAAAATCTAAATCAAATACATATTTGATGTGACCACCCTTTGCCTTCAAAACACCTGCCTAAAACCTTTCCACCTTACGGTAAATATCTATGCCGTTACTACTTTAACTGCTGAAAGTGCTACATTGCTGCTACTGCAACATATACTATAAATAAATACAATTTAAGTATGTTTAATGTGCACAATGTCATGTAATCTGAAGGATTATGTGGATGTACACATTCTGAAATATTACAAGTTGTCATCCAATATCTGCTGGTGAAGATCCTGTTTAGTTAAGTATTTACATCTTTTCTGACGTGTCCTACTTCAACATATGCCCACAAAATATCAGTTCAGCTCACTGGTTATGTTTTGAAACTCAGCTGTTGAGTTAAAAAAAACACACACGTGTGCCTTTTCAGGTTGAAAGAGATCCCTGCCATCAGGCAACAAAAAGAGAATCAGGCAGGAGAGCGAGGGAGAAGAGCCGAAAGGGAAGGAGTGGAAGATGAGGAGCGAGACAGAGCAGCAGAGAGGGACCGGAGCCGAGGAGATGGAGGGAGGAGGAGGGAGAGGGAGGCGAGAAGCAGGAGGGCGGCGTCCGAAGGAGGTGAAGAAGGCGAGCAGTCGGAGAGGCTGAGGTGGAGAGTCCATCAGCTGGAGAAAGAGAAACTGGGGCTGACGAGCAGCCACAACCAGGAGGTGAGACACAGAGAGCTGGACCTTACATTATTTATGACTATGTGATTTGGTGTTTTGCAATTAATTTTTTTTTTAATACAAAATAAGCAAAGGAGAGGTAACAAATTAATCAGTGAGCTTCGGAGGTGCTGGTAAGTGGGGTGTTTTCCATTCAGACAGAGCCAGGCTAACTTTTCCCCCTGTTTCCAGTCTTTATGCTAAGCTAAGCTAACCAGCTGATGGCTGTAACTTCATATTCACTGCACAGACAAGAGAGAAGGATCGATCTTCCCAACTAACGCTCGCCAGGAGGTATCCCCCCCCCCCAAAGGCCAAACTGTTCCTTTAATTTGTCCCCTGTGGAGTGCAAACCGTGCTGTACGCTGCAACCACAAGCAGCTGCAAAGGCCTGATGAACATTTTCTGACAAGTATCCTTATATAAAAAAATGTGAGCAAGCTCTGTAGTGAGCAAGACATTTTACAGACCAACTTGTCAGTGCCCTCTGGTGGAGAAACTCTGTAAGTGGGACACACAGTTTGTTTGTTATACTGATGCATGGAGACCGGATCAGACAGAGTAGACGTGTTAAGTCATAATTGGTTGCTGCATCGATGTGTTATTAGTGTTTCCCTTCCTCAGCTCTGCAGGCTGCAGGCTGAGCTGACCCGGCTGAGGTCCTCAGTGGAGCGAGGAGAAGCGCAGCGGGTGGAGCTTCAGTACCAGCTGACTGTGAGCCGGAGAGACGCCGACCGGGCCTCCGAGCTCAGCAGAGACAAACGCACACTAACAGGTACACGAATCAAACACACCCTCCAAGTGCTGCGGTGGGTAACGGTGTCAATAAGAGTACCAGTAGAAATGATAGTAAGACTCTGTCGTGTGTGTGTCAGAGCGAGCAGCTGAGCTCCAGCAGACCGTTCAGGAGCTGCAGAAAGCTCTGGACATCACCCGACAGGCCAGGGAGGAGGACCAGCATGCTTTGCAGCAGGAGGTGGAGGAGCGCGACAGACTGATTCAGAGCTTCAGCTCGGAAAACCAGCGGCTGCACCAACTGCTGCAGGTAACACACACACACATTTAGGATTAGGAGTGAGCTCGGTTTAATTCACATGTTGTTTTTAATTTAACTTTGGAGGAAGAAGTGAATCTGGGTCTAAACTAAAGGTTTGTCCTTTAGGATCACGAGGAGGCCCTGCAGGAGTCTGAGAGGAGGATGGTGGAGGTGCAGCAGGAGAGAGAGAAGGAGGCCGAGGTGAACAGACGACAAGCCAACGAACTGAAGTACCTGACGGAGAGAGAGGAGAGGAGCAGGAGAGACCGGGAGGTGAGGAGGAGGAGGGAGGGTGGAGAGAGAGAGATAAGGAAGCTGAAGAGGAGGAGATGGAGGTGAAGACATTTATTTTCTTTCTCTCCAGCTGTCAGATCAGAGGGTGAAGTCTCTGGAGTCGAGCGTCGAGGCGGAGCGAGCGGCTCACCTGGAGTCCAAGTTCAACTCTGAGATCATCCAGGTGACACACAGTTTCTAAATGCTTCTTCTAAGTCTCTGTTCTTCGTCTCGTCATTAAATCTCATGTTTGGACTTAAACCAGCAGTGAACGTATCTACTGACAGTTCCAGAAACCATTAAAACCCATCAGTGAGCCTCACTGTTGTGTCCTCATCACCATGAACTCTCACACTGTATATTTATTCTGACTCAGTCCCACATTCGCCGTCCTGCTGCCCCAAACAAAGCGCCACATGTGGGTTCATCCACCGCTGAAAATGGTCCCCAACAAATGGGCTATTTGATTCTGAGTGTTTGAATAAAAGTACAGTGAGCAGCTCTTTTAGGAAATCACTATATAACTATTTATTTGTGAGGTGTTTTTAAAGCTTTACATTTTCAGTAGAAACCAGTGGGCCTGTAGCCGCAGGCAGGAAGTCGAACATGCACATGAGATTTGTTGACATTAAATAATAGAGAATAAGACCAGCTGTGTCAGAGCGTCGGCTCTATTTTAAGCACTTATTTCCAAGTACAGAACTTGTAAAGCGTTACTAAAAGAAGTTATACAGAATGTGTTAATGAACCGTAGCTAATATACATTCTCTGTGTGATCGGATGACCCGGCAGCTGCGTGTGCGGGACTTGGAGGCGGCGCTGGCGTCGGAGCGGTCCGGCCAGCAGGAGGCGCAGTGCAGCCTGGAGCTGCTGAGAGCTCAGTTCAGAGAGGTGGAGAGGGCCTACAGCCTGGAGAGAGAGAGGGGCGACGGCACTGAGCGCGCTCTGCAGCGGTGAGCGTGATCCACAACCTTTTCTTTTGACCATCTTTTAATAATGTGTTTTAGTCTTTTTGAAATGTTCACCGATGTGAAAGACAAACGTTGAGATCACAAACAACAACTTCACAGTTTGTTTCTTCCTACTGTTTGGACCAAACTATTCCTTTTTGGAGCATGTTATGGTCTTTCTATATTTATAAGTTAATACTAAATTTCTCTGTCACAATATTGCAAATTACGTTATTCTTTTTAATATTAAACCATTAGCAGATCACGTAGCACGTAGCACATATATTATTTATCATTGTCTCTGAATTAGATTTGAGGTCCTTTTGTGTTTCTGTAGTGAAATTTAAATAACGATTTAAATATATTTGATATATAAATATAAAAAGTTTTACTTGACAACTTTTTCATTAAAGTATTTAGTTTGTTTTAGTTTATTTCATATAATTTGTTTCAATGTAATTATTTAATATAGTAGAAATATGTAATATTCCATATTAAAATGTTTTTGTACATATTATACACATTTGTAGTTGTTTCAGTTCACGTGTCATGTATTAATTTATGTGTGCTAATATTAATATGTGTGTTTCAGGTTCTTATATCTCAGTCCCCACAGGTACAGACGGCATTTTGAGGGTTAAGACTTGGTTTTAGGGTTCAGGTTACAGTTGGTTAGGGGTGTAACAAAAGTGTGTGTGTGTGTGTGTGTGTGTGTGTGTGTGCAGGTTGCAGAAGGAGTACGATCAGTGCAAGTCTGACCTGAGTGTTGCCTTGGAAACTGAGAAGAAAACGAGCTCTGACCTCTCAGAAAGGCTGGAGGAGGAGAAGAGGCGGCACGCCGACACACACACACTGCTGGAGAAGGTAACACACACACCCTCAGTGGGAATAACGTTTGTGATTTGAGTGAACTGACCCTTTAATCCTTATTTCTTCTTCTGTGGTTAGGCGGCTCAGAGGCAGTCGGGCGCAGAGGAAGCCTTTGTGAACTGTGTGGATCAGATCAGAGAAACACTCCAACAACACAGCACCCCAGGTAAACACACCACACACACCTGCTGCAAACAACTGCAGCGCTATCAGAAGGTAAATAACACAAGGTGTGTGTGTGTGTGTGTGTGTGCGTGTGTGTGCAGGCACTAGTCCTGGAGCAAAGGATCATGAGAACCGGAGTCAGTCTGCTGAAGTCCTGCAGCTGCTGAAGACGACACTTTGCACCTACCGACACACACTGGAAAAGACTGACAAACAGGTACACACAGACAAACACACACACAGACTCTGCTCGCTGTGTGTCTCTTCTGTATTTCTGTTACTTCCTGCTGTGCTTTCTCCTGGCAGGTCCAGGATCTGCTGTTTGCATCGGAGAGGCTGCAAGAGGAGAACCAGACTCTCCGTCAGCTGACCTCAGAGCAGAGCCAGCAGGTCGAGGTAAACGTCTGATCCCAGACCAGCCCGGGAAAGAAGAAGCTTTTAGAACGACCGGTCTCACTCTGTCTCCGTCTGCCCTCTCCAGGAGTCGCTGCAGGCGGCGATCAAACTGGGGGAGGAGGTGACGCGCCTTCGCCAGGAGAGCTCTGATTGGTCGACGCAGAGCCGAGTTCTGCGGGCCGAGCTGGAGAAAGAGAGGGAGGAGAGGGAGACACAGAGGGAGGAGAGGGAGAGAGAGAGGGAGACAGAGAGGGAGGAGAGGGAGAGAGAGAGGGAGGAGAAGACAGCAGAAGTCCAGAAGATAACTGAGCACTACCAGAAAGAGTCACAGGTGATTATACGCTTATTATTCAGCTCTCATTCTCATTTCCAGCTGTCCCATTTAGGTCCCTTTATTCTATGTATTTATTTATTGGTGGGTCAAAATATATTTATGAATTGTACATAAATCCTAAGGAGGCTGGTGTGGTGAACCTCTTGTAACGTCCTGAATATTTACTTATTTATTTAATATTCAGGTACCATAAACACTGATCACTGTAAATGTGTGTCAGTGTTATCAGCCACTAAAACAACAATGAAACGCAACAACATAAGTTTTAGTACAAAACAAAACACGTAAAGTCAGACCGAGACGACATCAGAATGAAGGACACAAAGGTAAGCGCGCAGTGACTTTGTGATGGCAGGTTATTTAAGATCATATTCTAAGGAATAATATAAAACGGGTAGCTCAAATCAAGCAATCTGATTGGTTCATAGTAGTGATATAATGAGCGTACACAACGGGTATAACGTCAAATTCCTTTGCACAGATCCGTATCACTCTGCTACGAACAGGGTTCGAGTTATAATCTGAGCTTCGTGGGGGTCTCACGCCACATTTACACCTGGTATTAAAATGCGATCTGATACAGACTGCATTTTACCGACGGAGGGAAATAAATAAATTAATAACAAGAGTGAGAGAGAAATCATTGCTTATTACGTGATTCAACATTTCCCTATCTCACACACACAAAAACGCGCGCACACACACACAAACTCAGCAGTCCACCACTTGCCCCAGATGTCTGCGATATTGTAAGTTTAAGTTTCAATAGCCTGTGCAAAAGACTATTGCAATTGCAAAAGAAGCAATTCCGCCCTTTCTGATAGGTAAAACATTAAAGTGTTATTATTTTACGCACTGCTGGCCACTGGCACACAGTAGCAAGCATATAAGTTCAAGTTACCAAAGTCAATCTACTGACGCTGGACATTTTTTTTTTTTTTTTTTTAAGGCTGCACAACAAACCAATGTGTAAATAGATATAAATAAATATTTCTAATAATTCTAGCCTTTGATGTATGTTGTCATGCGCTATGTAGCCTACCGGCAGCCTGGTGGGACTTTTTATATTCATAAAGAAATGTCTGGTGTTGAAATAAAGTCAGATTGTAGTGCATCTGTTAGCCTACTTTCTTTTTGTCATGCTTGATAACCGTTTTATAAAAGTAATAGCTCACTTCAGGCCGTGATATATTATATCGCAGAGAGTCGTCGTTCGGCCCGACGCGAAGTGGAGATACCACGACCTGTCGTGAACTATTGCTTAAATTATCTATGAGTATTTTCTCTGTGTCATTATCTTCACCTGACAGAGAGACATTTTGGGAAGGGAACACTCAACCACATGCAGCCCAAACGTAATGACCACGTGGCTGTACGAACCCGTGAGAACGCGTTCACCTATAAGCAGATAGGAAAAAACAGAAAAAACAGAACCATGTTGCATGTTTGCTGGTAGTTCTTGATATTTGGCTCTTAACTAGGCTGAAAAACTTTGATGGTGCAGATCACAGTAAAGAGATAGTCTGTGCTTGATAAAAACATGCAGGTTTATTATTATAATATTAAACATCTACTGTACTGTAGATAAACTAGTGCTGAGCTGTTACACTAACAGACGTCATCTGCAGGTTTTGTGTTTCTGCTGCGTCTTGTTTATTCATGTGGCAGTGACTGAACAGACTGTCGAGAACGCTCTGTCTAGATTCCCGTCCTCCATTTCTTGACTCTTTTCTTTATGTCCCTCATGTCCTCCCTGTGTGCTACAGAGCAGCGTGATGTCATTATGTTGGAAACATTTAATTAAACAGTTCATGGTGCTGAGTAAATCCTGTAAAACTACATCACACTGGGCCTGTGTGTGTGTGTGTGTGTGTGTGTGTGTGTGTGTGTGTGTGTGTGTGTGTGTGTGTGTGTGTGTGTGTGTGTGTGCGTGTGTGTTAGGCCCGTCTGTCCTTCCTCTACTGTGTCTACCAGCGCCTGCTGGCCGGCTGCGTCCTCCTCAATGAGCCGCAGAGCATCCTGGGTAATTTCTCCTGGAAGGAACTTTGTGACGTCATCAACGAACAGGTCGACCAGCTGACTTCTGACCTCCGGAAGGCCAACAACAACGTGAGCAGCGTGTCACCTTGAATTACAACATCTTCCTTAAAGATGGTGAAAATATTGTCAAAAGCATTTATTTATTTCTAATGTAATTTCAAACTCTAAACTTTGCCGTTAGCACGTAGCATGTAAACATGTGGTCACATGGTGACAGAATTCATAGGGATTACTCTCTACAGATTTTCAGCAGTAGTTTAAGGTATAAGGTAGTTTTATTTCTCATTTTATGACACAGGGTTATATAATGAGATGAAATTTTAGTTCCTGTTATGCTGCTCACATAAAGCAAATGTTATATACAAAAATAATATACTCTAATATAATATAGACTGGTGGATAAATACCAAGTTATAGAAATAAATCTATTTTGCGTGGTGCAATCTCGCAGTAAAAGTAAAAACTGCAGGTTGTGAGACCAGCTGATACCAGATTAGCTTTTCCCCCCACTAGTGGTAAAGTTTTAAGAGCAGAAAGTTATCTCAGCGCTGAATCAGTCGGAGGCTGACGTGAGCATTATTTCTCTTAGTTACGTTTTTAAACGATGTGACGTGAAAGCGGTTTAACTGTCACGTGTTCACCTGTCCCTGCTCTGTGTCTCTCTCTGCAGATCGCCCACCTGCAGAGTGTGTGTGAGAAGAAGAGTGCGTGTGTGCGCGAGCTGCAGCGCAGTCAGGAGTGTGTGTTGTCTCGTCTGGAGGAGAGCGTGAGGAGGAGGGAGGAGGCGTGGAGCAGCCAACACGTACACACTGTGACACAGCTGCAGAACGAGCTGCAGGTAGCGCGCACACACACACACACACACACACACACACACACACACACACACACACACACACACACACACACACACACCCCTCAGGTGTTTTTATTCCTTATAAAGCTGATCTGCAGTCAGTCGTCGATCCCTCCAGCGACAGAGACGCTCAGAGCTGAATCAGCAGGAAGAGATGAGGAGGTTTGGATACTTGTGAAGATGAAGGAGGAAGTTTTGTTTCAGTCGACTGTCCCTTTGGTCAACTTCCCCGTGAAGTGATGAGATGACAGATGCTAAAATCATCACTTCACCTCCAACTTTATTGTCCCCAAGAGGAGAGATTCACTTTACAGCAACTGTTCTACACAAGTAGGGCAACATATACAGAAATAAAGCAACGGTATTTAGAAAAGTGATGAATGTGCCACACACAAGTGTTGATACAGACGGTTGGTGGTTGTTCTAAATGTTGATTCTGGTTCTTATCAAATTCTGATTCTGCAAATGAGGAGGTATTTTTATGGCTGCGAGTAACAGTTATTTACATGGGCAGTTAATCTGCCAATTATTTCCTCAACTAATTTGATTCATGAAATGTCAGAATAGATTAAAAATGTCTTCAACAAACGTGTGTTCAGGCATAGAAATAAGCTAAGAATAAGAAAATGTAAATTTACTTTCTTTTGAGACAAGGAAAGGTAACAAATCAGCAGTTGTGAGAAGCTGGATGCAGCACATGTTGGGAGTTTTTACTAAAAAAGATTCAAGCAATGAATTGATTATAAAAATAGTTGCATTAATTTTCTGTTCATCATTTCAGCTCCGGTAATTCGTGATTTTCCCTCGGTAAAAAGAAAAGTATCTCTCTATTTATTGGAGACTAAGCACATATGCTGGAATTATATTCCTGCAGTAGGAGATGCAAGAAACTCCTGGTTGAGAAGATGAACAGCTGTGTAAACAGAAGTCAAAGGCTCAAGCTGTATGATACAAGAACTAAAGCAGAGAGGTCAACTAGGACTACGATATCCAATCACAAATATTGAACTAGACCTGCAAGGCGGTAAAATCAGATTCTGGAGCAGTTTGGGATGAATTCAGCTACTTTGGCTTTGTTCTTTTGTTTCATAGTCTCCTCCCAGTTCTCCGCCGTTTCCTCTTTAACAAACACACTCTGTCTTTGTTTTAATTTGTTTCTGCTTCAGCCTCTTCTTTGCAGACTCACAGCAGGCTCACATGATCTCTTCCTCTGTCTCTCAGGCGTGTCGCTCTCAGTGCGACTCCCTCCGAGATCACGCCTCCTCTCTGGAGCTCCGCTGCTCCTCGCTGACCTCTGACCTCTCCCGGCTCCAGGGCCTCCTCTCTCGAAGCCGCAGGGAGGCGGCCTCCTTCCTGTCGGCCTGCGCCCTGCTGGCCGGGGCGCTGAAACACACTCGCCTCTGTCTGCAAACACTCTCCAAACAGAAAGCACTCCTGTGCAGGCGACTGGCAGAGAGGGAGGTGCTGGAGGAGGAGGTGAGGACGCTGGCCAGAGCTCTGGGAGGTGAGGAGGATGAGGAGGAGGAAGAGGCAAAAAGGAGTAGGAGGAGGGCAGTGAGGCGGCGGTGGAGGAGGAGTGTGTGTGTGGTGTTGGCGGTGAGGAGGTGGCGTGCACTGGCCAAACAGACGACAGTGTTGTTTCGGCTGGAGAGAGGAGGCGGCGTTCCGGCTGTGTGTGTCTGTGGAGAGTCGGCTACGGCAACACAGAAGGGTGAAGGCTTACCGAGCACAGGTAGGCAGTCACTTCTCCTCGCTACATATGTTTAATTAATTTGAAACTGGAGTGGGGGATGATTGGGAGTCTGCAGATTATTTCTCTATTCATCTTAGTTTATAAAACGTCAAAAACAACGATGTTAATTATTGTTATAACATGTTTGTCTGTTCTCGATCAGTTGTCTGTAAACAGTTTGTAGCCTGTGAGGCCGTCATCCTCATCACATGCCAGAGAAACAAAACTGCTTAACCTGAGAGCTGCACAGCGTTAGATTCTGTTAGAGACATTTCTACCATAAATCGATGCAGGAAATAAAGTGTTTTAATGCTCAAAACTTTCATATAATTCACCAGTGAAAACCAGTGTTAATCTCATCTCAGTCTCGTGTCTTGTCTCATCTTGTGAGCTCAGTGTCTCGTCACGACCCAATTTGCTGCTCCTCCATAGTTACATAGTGGAGCGTTTAGCAGCTAAAGAACCAGATGTTTCCCTCAGCAGCTGGTGGAGACTAAACCAGACTAAACCTTTGTTTTGTGTCCAAACAAAGTTTTAACATTTATTCCGTGAGAGTTTCACCCTGATGATTTAATTCCTGTGGACATGATGCTCATCAATACACAGAATGTGATGAGACCGTAATCAGTGAAGTCCTAAAGAACGCTGCCGTTTGTTTGGAAAATGGTTTAAAACAACCATCATGTAAAATAATTACCGGGTTGATCTCCTATCTGTTTATTTCTTTTGAATTTGTATTTTAGATAAAGATGGTGATGATGAAGGTGCGTGTGCCCGCTGGCTCCTCTCTAAATGTCTGGCCTCCACCATTCTGTCGTCCGTGGCCGATCTGCAGAGAGCTCTGGCACACACTGGTAACCACACACACACACACACACACACACACACACACACACACACACACACACACACACACACACACACACACACACACACACACACACACACACACACACACACACACCCCATATATGTGACTTGGCCCATGTGTGATCTGCTAACTTGGAGGGGTTTATCAATAGGTTTGTTTCCCATCTTTCTAAACCGTCTGTTCAGGGTCATCACGGAAGTCTTTTTTACTCTCTAGGCTCCTCCCCTCCTGATGTGATGTCAGCAGCTCGTTCTGGCTTGTCCCGCCTCCTGGATCACCTTCTTGACCAATCAGACGCGGCGTCCAGTATGTCTCCTTGCAGAGTGGACACGCTGAGCGGCCGGCTGGGACTCGGCCTGAGCAGACGGAGTCCACCACAGCCCCACATGAAGGTCCCTCAACACACACACACACACACACACACACACACACACACATATATAATATGCTTTTATGTGACTCTGTCACTGTGTGTGGACCAGCAGTACATGCAGTAATAGTATTTGTACAAGCTGCAGGTTCAAACTGCTATTTGTCAGTTGGTTCAGCTACATCATGTGACCTTTGACCTCTGTGTGTCTCCTCCCGTCAGGCCCTGGTGTCCGCTCTCCAGCAGCACTTCCTGCTCTTCAGCCAACGGCTGCACTCGGCCGAGGTGGAGAGGCGGAGCCTGAGGCTGGAGGTGACCAATCTGAAGAGAGGACTGCGACAGGAGAGAGCCGAGACCTGCAGGACGGTGCGGCTCAACACACACACACACACACACCTTTACTGTCCTTTACTGATGAACACACACGCCTGACTGACTCTGTGTGTGCAGGTCCCTGCGGAGCGGTTCAGCAGTGTGTGTGTGGAGCTGCGTCAGGCTCTGAGCAGGGAACAGGAAGCTCAGACGCTCATCCAGGAACAGACCAAGCAGCTGCACGCACTGCAGCTCCAAGTGAACACACACACCGCCGAGCACACCAACACACAACACACTCTGAGACAGACCACGCAGGTAAGCATGTATATATGTGAATATATACACGACCTGTTTAACCAACTGTGTCGTAGAGAGAAATCCCCCTGATAACACTGAAACAGGAATCCTGTCCCTGTACGCTCCACCGCCCCACTCCTTCTCCTCTCTGAGCTCCCAGCGCTTTGTGAACGGTTCGTGATCGTTCCCTCTGGCTGGATAAATATTACGCGTAATCCATGCACCACTGCAGCTGGAGGCTCCCCGCAGCGCCACGCAACTTTCTAAATTCTTCCCTCTCACGTAGAAAAGAAAGGTCAGGTCGCAAACACAGCTGTAGTGTGAAGCGTAATTGTAGCAAAATGGCTTCATATAATAATAATAATAATAATAAGACAAACATGCCTGATACTTTCACAGTCAGCCCCCGGCCGACATGCTTGCAACTATTAATGATTCAGCAGTAAGAATCACAGTCTGCCCTCCTTCATCCCTCCTGCTCCACCTACAGCACCTGCTCTTCCAGTCACATCCGGTTACAAATCCCGACAGCTAAAGCAGCGCTAGGTCGCTCTGCCTTTCAGTTCGCCGCGCCCAACGATTGGAACCACCTACAAAATCACTCTGGTCACCACTGCCTCTTTTAAAGGCACATTTCACTCACTCATTCACAGACACCTGTAACCGCTTCATGTGAGCAGAGCGCAGATGGAAAAAGTCTCCAAGTCCATTACCTCAGTCTGAAGGATCTATTAATTAACTACAATAACATGGTTAAGGATGTGAGAACACACTATTTTTCTGAACTCATTACTACACATAAACACAATCCCAGGTTTCTGTTTAAGACTGTGGATCAGCTGGTAAACCCAACCCCTCCTTGTGCCTCAGCTGGAAGTAATGATGACTGTGAATTGTTTTTATCTTATTTTACCAATAAGGTGGTGTCAATCAGAGCCTCTATTACCCCCGCGGCCTCTTACTCAGAGGTCCCTCACCAGCAACAACAGAGTTTTAACCAGTTTTATCCCATCGACTTGTCTGAGCTTTTAAAAACAGTAACACAAATGAGAGTGTCCTCCGGCCCACTTGATATAATACCTAAAATTTTTTTACTGAAAGTAATAGATTCTGTTGGGCCCCATTTGATCTCTGTTTTCAACAGCTCCCTATCTACTGGTTGTGTCCCTGATTATTTTAAAACGGCTTGCGTGAACCCACTTTTAAAGAAACCTGGTTTAGATCCCTCCCTCCCACATAATTTTAGACCAATTTCAAAACTGCCTTTTATTGCAAAGATTCTAGAAAGAATTGTGTCCAAACAGCTGCTCACTGTGCTGGAAAATAACAAATTATTTGAAAAGTTTCAGTCTGGTTTTAGGAAGTACCACAGCACTGAGACTGCCTTGCTTAAAGTCACCAATGACCTTTTAATGTCTGCTGATGAAGGCATGTGCTCAGTCCTTGTACTCCTGGACTTTAGTGCTGCTTTTGACACCATTGATCACAACATCATGTTAGACAGACTGAGGCACTGGGTGGGGATCTCTGGTACTGCCCTAGAATGGTTTTCATCCTACCTGTCAAATAGGAAGTTTTGCGTGTCTGTAAACAACTATGTCTCTTCATTCTGTCCAGTTAAATATGGTGTGCCTCAGGGGTCGGTCTTAGGACCCATTTTGTTTTCCTTGTATCTGCTTCCCCTTGGACATATTATCCATAAACATGGCATTTCTTTTCATATTTATGCTGATGACACACAAATATACTTGCCCGTCAGATCCACAGACCCTGGAATGCTGAGTTCACTTAACAACTGCCTTTGTGAAGTTAAAAAATGGATGTCAAATAATTTCCTCCAGCTGAACTCAGACAAAACAGAAATCCTGGTCATCGGGTCCCAGCAGATGGCAAATCAAATACTGCCATCTGCTGGTTCCCTAGTAAATCACATTAAGCCTGTGGCAAAGAACCTTGGTGTTTGGTTTGATAGTAATTTAAATTTCGAGCAGTACACCACAAAGCTTGTTCAATCATGTTTTTATCAACTTAGAAATATAGCTAAAATTCGATCTATGTTAACTTTTAAGGACACCGAGACCATTTTACACGCCTTCATCTCATCACGTCTGGATTATTGCAACAGCCTTTTCACCTGTTTAACCCAAAAATCTATTGATCGACTCCAGACTGTCCAGAACTCAGCTGCCAGGCTTTTAACCAGAACAAAGAAATATGACCACATTACTCCTATTTTAGCTTCATTACACTGGCTCCCAGTATGTTTTAGAATTGACTTTAAAATTCTATTGATCACATTTAAAGCTCTTCATGGCCTCTCGCCTTGTTATATTTCTGACCTTTTAGTCCCATACACACCAGCACGTACCTTGAGATCCTCGGGCAGAGGTCTGTTGTCTGTTCCAGAGTCTCGACTGAAAACTAAAGGGGACAGAGCGTTTGCTGTCAGGGCCCCGAGGCTCTGGAACAGCCTGCCCGAGGAAATCAGGTCGGCTGAGTCAGTGAACTCTTTTAAGTCCCTTCTTAAAACATACTTTTATAGGAGAGCCTTTCCCGATCTTATTTGACTTTATTTTATCCCTTTTATTTTATTGTATTTTACTAATTTTATATTAAATTTTCATGCTCTTATCTTTTTTTGTATTATTCTTTACACTTGTTAAAGCACTTTGTAACTTGTTTTTGAAAAGTGCTCTACAAATAAGGATTATTATTATTATATTATTATTAATTATATTTCTTATTTATTACTATCTGCTGTCTTGATCTATTCATTTAACTACCGTGCCATGTCTACTCTCTGTAGATTAGCGTATGTCTTAGTTTGTTATTGTGTTTCTTGTTGTCTGTTTTTTTAAATTCTTTTATTTAGTTTTTGTTTCGTTTCTTTGTCTATTGTGAATAAATGATCCATTAATCGGCTAAGAAATCATAGAAAAACAGAACTTGCCTTAGAATCGCCAGGATTTTAAAGTTTCCTTCAGCGTGACAGTAATAGTTTTCTGTACATTGATGGGTACACTGCAAACAGGAGCTGCTAACAGCTAATTCTGCAGACTTTAAATTGACAATAGCAATAACGCCTGTAAGTCACAACTGTGGGAACCACCCCCCTCCCTGCCCTCAGCCCACGTGATGTAGTATAGTTCCAGGTAACATAAGCATGTACTAATTGTGAGTTTATTTTAATACATCATCTCTCTCTAGTCGCTGTCAGAGACTCGGCAGGAGGTGAGCCGTAAGGAGCGCTCGCTAAGGATTCTGGGTAAGCACCTGTCGGTGGTTCAGAGGGAGAGGAAGCAGCTGGAAGAGAGACTGCAGCGAGTCGAGGACGAGCTGAGAGACGCCACCAGGTAACGCACAGCTTTTATTCGTTCTCTTATAGGACTTTATTTCATTTCAGGGGATTAAAACTTCTCGCCTGACGTGTCCTCTTCCTCTCAGCCGTAGAGCTCAGTTATTGTTAAAAACTATTAAAAACCCATGCTCACACTAGAACACCACATGTGGATTCATCCGCCGCTGAAAATAGTCCCCTTCAAATGAACAATTTCCTCCTGTTTGTTTGATTAAAAAGTACAGTGAGCAGCTGTTTCAGATTGTTCAGTACTTCAATCTCACAGCAACAATAAATAACACACAATTTACAATGTCTGCTCCTTTTTAGTTTGATTAATCTGCAGTCTTCTTTATTTGATTATTCTTTATTTTCCAGACGTAAAGACTGTCTGATCAGCGCCATGAAGGCTGCAGAGACGAGCTACAAGGAGGTGAAGACGCACAAATACATAGACAGAGACACATTTACAGTGGCTATAGAGAGAAATATATATTTACAGAACTCACACGCACGTTTACACGTCTGGTGACACGACGCTCTGTTGTCTTCAGCTCAGAGAAAGCCTCGTCCAATCACGTCACTCCCTGTCAGCTCAGCCCCACCCCCTGCCATTGCCCAGGGAACACCTGGAGCTGAGTGGAGCGGAGAGCATCATCGGAGCTCCGGAGGTTGCAGCGTGCCAGGTAACAGAAAAAGAAGACTTCCTGTCTGTTTGTCTTTCTCAGTCATTACATTCTTTCCTGTTTTAACTCTCTCTCTCTCTGCGCAGAGTCTTCTCTCCACCTTCTCTCAGCTTTATCACACCTGCAGCTCCAGGATTGATTGGCTGGAACAGGAAGTCTCCGCCCACCGCTGTCACGTGACGGCGCTGCGCAGTGAGCTGCAGGACGCCTGTCTCCGCGACAACCTGGCCTACCTCCCGGTGAGGCCCTCGCTCCTTTTTATACGTTTATCATTTAATTATAGATCCAATATTTGGAAAATGAATCCCCATAATCAGTCAAGTCAAATATTTTTCAGCTTCTTCAGTGTTATTTTATGGTCTGGAAAATTGTGGTGGACATTTCCTGCCATTTATTTGATTCATGGATTAATCAACAAAATAAATGCCAAGTTCATCAATGATTAAAACAGCCATCACAGCCCCAGTAGAGATTAAACAAATAATAAAATAAATGAATTGGTTATTTGAAACTGAAAAGACAAAATTTTAGTGTTAGCCCTGTTGCCACTGGTATTTGCACCTTGTTGGTCATTTACATGTTGTTGTTGTTGTTTTTTATCAACAACTCTGCCTGTGATTGGTTAGTACTCGTTGCCTCCGTTGGTTAAGGTTAGAATATAGCCAATCAGAGGCAGAGCAGGGGACACGACTCGACGCAGAGCTGTTGTCAGTCAAATGAGAGTTGTCGAAACTCCGGCAGAAAAAAATACGGCAATCAAACATGGCTGTTGCCAAACTCCTTTAGTCCAAGTGATGCTGCTAAAGCCTCCCTCACAAAAATAGAACTGTTATGACTAAATTAATTTAAATATATTGTTACTCAAAATACTGGAAGCCTGTAAAATTTCCAGCTTTACGACTTGTGGAAGAGCACCTGAATGCACCGTTTGTCCCATACCTCTCTCCCCTTCAAATGTTTATTAAAATGCAAAGTCTTTGCGAGTTAAATACATTTAAGTGTCAAATAGATGAAGAACTATATTCATGTTGCTCAAATTCAGCCGGACATTTTCCAATTCAAATTGCTGAAACTGAAGACGTTAAATTCAAGCTACCAATGATGATCAGTTGAGCCTGAGTGGAACCGATCAGTTTAAGTTCTGTCAGTCGAGTTTTTAAAAAAATAACCTTCTGTAATTTCAAAACAAAGAAATCAAGATAAAATATTTCAGTGCTGTAAATGCATGAACATTAATTATTCAGTAATGATTTCAGTTTCACAGTTTGGTTTTCTTCTTCTACGTTTTCTCTGAAGCTTAATAAGTATGTAGCTCAGTAACTATGTATTAATGAGTAACGAGCTATTGAATTAAGCTAACATTTAATCAGAACATTATAATCAGGGATATGTTTCCTAGATTTGTTGTAGGGATTAAAATGAGAAAAACAAAATGATACATGCACGTAAACAAGTAAAATATTCAAAGAAGTCTATGGCGTGTGCTTTTAAATCATATAACAGCAAGATTAACCTCATAAAAAAATGCAGCATAACAAAAATACGGTAATTTTTATTTTGCATGGTTTGTCAGAAAGAAAACTAATTTCACTTTGTTTCAGGTGGCGGAGTTTCCTGAAACCTTTCCGATCGCTGATGTGGAAACCCCTCGACCTGTTCCGCTCTCTGATTTGTCAAAGGAGCCATCAGTCAGTTTAAGGACCGCCCCCTCCCAGACAAATCCCGCCCCCTCATCGCCCCTCTCCAAAACCCCCAGGGTCAAAACGAAGGAGAAGAAAGCTGTGAAGAAGAACAGAGGAGGAAAAGTGAGAAGATAAACAGACAGACCACCGACTTCCTGCTGTAGTTTTACCTGTTCACGTGACGACATGTAGCATGAACACAACACTCAAACAGTCCTGCAGATCCTAATTATCCAGACAGTTAAAGTCTGGAGAGAATATTTGGGAATATTTATCAGGATTTGGAAGTGCTCAATTTTTGAAAGTCAGTGAAAAGTCGTGGGATTTTTGTGTGTTGAGGTCATGGAAAGTCCTGGAAAGACGTGACGTCTTCCCTCAGCAAGTGTCCAGACAATCAAAACTGTTGCATCGGCTGCATTACAGTCAGACTTTTTCAATATGGTGGTTTGTGTTTCTGTTTCACATGCTCACAGCCGGTTGATGACAAACGAGTGAAGGCCATATGGCTGTGTGTGTGTGTGTGTGTGTGTGTGTTTGTGTGTGAGAGAGACACACCAGCAGCTGGTTACTGTATGAGTTTGTTTTAACCTCCAGTAAAATATCTGCTCTGCTCTCGTACTCGTAAACTTGGACTTTGTTTTTGAAGTTTGTTTCAGAATTTTTCATTTGAAGGAAAAACACCAAAGATGATGTTTGGCCCATCCATGTAACCGCAGCATCTCTGGTTTGATTCCACCTCCATCTCTAAACGTTCACTCTTCTGAAGTGTAACGATGTTGAGTAAGTAGTAGCCAAGTACGCAGGGTCTGAAGTTCGACTGACATCACAAACCTTTAAAAGAAATCTGCTCCTATACCGTCAAACTGTAACAGAGGCTGTGTTACTGAGAGGTGTTCAATATACGACAGAAGCCTAAACACAGCACTGCAAACAAGTTTCAACAAAAACCGAACACTTTAGCCCTTTAGTACCGAATCACATCTGGATCTAATGTGGACGTGAGACACTTGAAATGGAAATGTGGATGAACAAAGTGAGAAAAGTTTCCAACCAGAAGAAGAAAAACACGACAATTATTTTACTGCTGCTGCATCAGCACTGTGTGTGTGTGTGTGGCCCTCAGGCAGCATCCTGTGTCAGTTTTAGCCTCTGTGGATTTCTATTAAAGTGTGAACCAAAAAACGTCCTTACGCTCACACACCCTCAGGCTCTGTGTGTGTGTGTGTGTTTAAACGTCTTAATACATAGCGACTTAATCTGCTGTCACAGACACAGACGGAGTTGTGCTGATTCAGCCAATCATCACTCCTTCCCCTTCTCCTCCTTCCCTTCACATCACAGTTCAAACTGCATCTTTTTCTCAGTATTTGCGCCACTTCACACACACACTAGAAAACTACATTTTCCCCGACATGTAGTTATAAATATAAACAGCTGGTGTCGGGTTTCACACGAGAGTTTCATGTGATAAAACCTTCCTAAATCTATTTCAGTTAAACCGTCTGCACAACCGAGTTGTTGCCTTCGACACATTTACTGTGTTTCGGTTGTCCGAGGATGAAACTGATGTACAGGAAGTAATCGATCAAACATTCATCTGACAAAAGGTATTTTAAGTAAAATGCAGCGAGAAAAGAAAACAAGCAGTGGTTGATGTATCAAGACAAGTACACATTTTTAGGTTAATAATTAGGTTAATAATTATATAATAAATTAACTTCTTTCAAACTTCTTGCAAAATCTCCATTGAAGTCCAGACAAAAAAAGTCCTCGTGCAAAACAGTTGTCCTTTTACGTAAATTATAACGTATTCTGTAACGTCGTCGTCGTTATTGCAAACCAAAGAACATACAATCTGTTTATAGATATGATCGGCTCTTTCATCATCCTTACTTTCAGTTATTTCTTGTTTTCTTTTTTTCCACGGCCGCTGTTTGTGTTAGCATAGCCGTCAGTGTTTTAGTTTTCTTATTTTTTAAGATACTTCATTTGTCATGGAAGAGAGTGAAAGGAAACTTATTTTAGGAAAGTTATTTTTTTTTAAAGCTGTTTTTTTTGTGTAGTAAAATAATTTTTTCCGGGGGCCACAAGCTTTAAGATAACTGAAAGAAAATGGTGGCGTGGACGGAAAATGTTTTCCTCGACAGTAACTGGTGTGACTGGCGGACAGTAGGGGCCATTAAAGCTCCTACTCTCTTTCATCGTTTGTTGACTCTCCTGTCATTCGTTTTCAAAGGAGCGGCTAGCTTAGCTTAGCTTAGCATCACAGACAGGACAGCTGACTCTGGTGTTTCCATTTAGTCACACGCAGATATGACAGGTTTTATTCAACAGGAGACGTCCAGTGTTGCGGTCAGAGTTTGTCCCGCTCTCAAACGACAGATTAATTAAGTTTAATTCCTGATGAACAGGCAGCTTCTCAGATTGTACATCCTGCTGTAAGTGACAAATCTGAAGCAGGCTGAGAAGTGATGAATTCCCTCTGAGGATAAAACAGATAATCCCAAAACAAAGAGAAGCTCCAGCGCCGAGCGACACAACAGGATCACAGACTTGTGCTGCCTCTGCATTTCAAAACAACCAGTAATATACAAACTGACCGCCTTTAGTCAAATGTAGGGAAGTTAAAAGTATAATATTTTATAATATTCCCGTGGACTTGAGACCACAAAATGTCAAAAAGCAACTGAATCTTATGCTATCTTTTAAAACACACTATCGTCACTTTGTTGCATCTGAACTGTTAAAGTGAGGGACTTTAATCCTCCGCTCACTCCCTAAGCTCTAACAGGATTAAACGGGAGTCCTTTCTTGAATCTCAGAGCTGGGCAGGGTGGTGGACACACAGGCTGAAACTTGTGTTTTTCTATCATCATACCTTGTTTTCCAAGTTGAAAAAGAATAAAAATAAACACCAGAACATCCAAAGAAAACAAAAGTTAAGTACAAAAGGAATGAATTAAAAAATGCCAGTGTCCTGTTTTTGTTCTGGATCTCCCGTATGAATATTCACCACAGTTTTTATGTTCAAAAACTTCATGTTTCATCTCACCGAGTCCTTGTTCCTCCCTGCCTGCTGTCCTAGTTGTACCTGTGACAACACACACACACTTAAACACACACTTTCCCCAACAGCGACGGCATCGCTGCCAAGTTGGACTTGCAACAAAGAGAAACCCTCACACGAGTAATGACACAGATATAAAGGGGGTGGGATCACACACACTCGCTCAGAGGGGTGGGATAAGGGACTCGAAAGAAGGGAGGATGGGAAGGAGGGGGGGAGTAGAAAGAGAGGACACACACACACACTCAGATAGTCGAAGCATATGTGAGGGGACACGCTCTAAAGACCCATAAAATGCACTGTTAAATACATAATACCCACCACACACTCAGAGAGCCTTTAGTGTCATGTAAAATTCACCTCCGGGTGCCGCTGAAGTCGGCGTTTGTGGTGACAAATGACAGAAAAGCGACTGAGAGGGAAAACCAATCCCGCCAGCTGAGCGGGATCAGAAAGCTTGTTTTTAAAAGGCCGTGCTTTTTCATGTTTTAGCTCAGGATGAAAATCAGACAGACAAACGTAAAGTGAGGGTGAACTGGGAACGTTTGGCTAATGGTCGTGGTTACGCTAGCTCGGTGGGTCCATCCCCGGCTCCTTCAGTCTGTACGTTGAAGTGTCCTTGGGAAAGATACTAAACCCCAATATATTCATGTATTAGTTTCTGTTTTTGATCTTACATGGTATGTTTGAGAAGTAGTTGTTGGAAGATTAGAAAGGCTGCAGTCTATTTACCATTTGGCAAATCACAGCATGAAGGCGGTGGGAATGTCGGATCGCCTGTTTCAGAAAGTTACAGAAATTGCCGTACACGTCTCAAAGGTGGAGGGGGAGGGGGTTACAAAGGTTGTCTGACCTTCCGGCTTTGGCCTCAAGTTCTTCATCTCTTCACTGTCTGGAGTCAATACTTCAGCATCCTATGAAAGTTTTAAGTCAGAGCAGGAATTTAAATAACTTTCCTTTACTGAAACGGCTGTTGGGAGATCTGTACCTGTTGTAGCCTCGAGCCAACAACCATAAGCGGTGAAGTGGCGTCCTGTTTACACATGAGGCAGATTGGTTTGGTGAAGAGGGAACTGAGCCTGAAAGCCAAGTTTCTGAATCAACAGTTGATTCGTGTTCCAGGTTAGTGACTGAAAGAATAATTAGTTTTCTTGGCAGAGAGTTACTACGGTTTAGTTGTAGAGGTTAAAGAGCGCAGATATCCAGAAGGAGCTCAGAGGAGAACCATCCATCCATCCATTGTCAACCGCTTATCCTGCGTACAGGGTCGCGGGGGGCCTGGAGCAAATCCCAGCTTACATCGGGCGAAAGGCGGGGTACACCCTGGTCGGGTCGCCAATCCATTGCAGGTGAGAGGAGAATGATGAACAGATCCAATTGATGTGGTTCAGCATCTGATCAAGATGAGTCCTGAGCACCCTCCTGAGAACATATTCAGCACATGGGGTCGACCCAGAACCTACTGGAGGGATTACAAATTCCATCTGCCGCGAGAGTGCCTGAAGAGTCTGGAGGGAGAAGCTGGGGTTAAGGACTTCTGGACTATTTTACCTACCCTGCTGTCACCAAGACCTGGACAACACAGTCTCACTACCAACTCGTCACATATGGACGCTTGGTCAAGACCCTTCTGACCAAGAACCTTTATTGTTTCACATGGGAAACAAACACTGGTCTCTTGGGCCACCCATCCACTCCAACCATCTCCTCGCTCATGCTTCTTTGTAAAATATCCTACACCTACCTTTAGTGTTCATAAACAACGCCGCAGGTCTTCCCCCTGTGAGTTGAACTATGACGCTAAGGGGCCCCCAGTGCTTTACAAACTGAGGCCAACGGATCTTGACCATGCGCGACAACTTGGGAGTGAGAAGGGTTTGACCTGGATAAGCAGCGGGAAATTAATGGATGAATGTCTTTAACAATGTGCAGACTCGCATTACATGTGTTGGAGTCCTCGCAGTCCGACTGAATCATACAGTATGTGTTGTTTCATGATTCTAATCGTTTGCCCTCTGATTGAGTCGCTGGCCATCGTTCTCATGATTATTTGTGGATGTTTGATTGATGAGGATTTTTGGGAAAGCCATTGGACTGCAAACTTGTCTCATTTTGGTAAAAAGGCCCTGGTCACCAGTGGAGGCTGCAGCGATGATGTTCAAGGCTTCAACCATCAAAGGTGTTGCTGCTTTGTTGTTTTCGGAGTCGAACAAACAGTGTGACCTGGTTCAGAGAGTTTAGACAAGACCGAGCCAAGAATACAGGACCAGGACACACACACATTCAAACTCAGGACAGCGAGGAGGTGGTACTGCTGCTGCGTTTCAAACACGACCCCTTTGAGAGGTTCTGGTTAGGGAAGTATGTCAACCAACGGCGGGGATCACACACACACACACACACACACACACACACACACACACACACACACACACACACACACACACACACACACACACACACACACAAACACACACTAACAGAGCGTTAGCGTCTGATATTCTAATTAGTAAGACATCAAAACAGGAAAGAGGTCCACCAGCTCCCAGCAGACACAAAGCCTGTCCAACAGCCCTACCTTCACTCTGCGTGTGTGTGTGTGTGTGTGTGTGTGTGTGTGTACCTCACATCAACAATATAAGAAATTTTCCAGGTCATTTCTGCTCCAGGGAGTAAAACAGTGAAGTCGTCATTTCTTGCAAATTTCACATTTCTGTCTCTTTGTTCTCTTTGACGGCAGGTTTCTTTTCCTTCAGGATCTGACTGTTGTTGCTCGGAGACACTTGAACAGGAAATGTTTTGGGAATCGAACCTGCGACAGTGTCAGCACGACACTGAAGAAAGCATCAAACCTCATCTTTCCGATCACTTATTCAGAAACTTTATCACTGAGACTATCTGTTGACTTGCCAAACATAAGATTAGATCAGATCTAAGAACAGAGGACTGCCCTGCAGATCCATATTGTAAATCCGTGACATGAAAACCAGATTAAGGCACAAAGATGTTTGGGATATTATCATTCATTTAACCTTGTTTTTTTATCTGAGTGAGTGTGGCGGCAGGCCAGGTGCCCTACTGTCACCCTGATTCAATCTGACCCTCAGGGGGGAACCTTCCTCCCAGAGGGAAGCTGTTTCCCCAGGGGACACAGGCTGATGGACACACCAAGGACAGCTACCCAATCCCCCACTAATGGAGCTGGGCTGTGAAGTGTGTTTTGGTGTAGTGGCTGTACGGGTGGAATGCAGCTTCCACATTTATCACGAGATGCCCAGTGACACAAAAAACATTTTTCACATACACAATAACTGGAAAAGGAGCAACTGTAAAACCTTAAATACAGTTTTCTGAGTGTCAAAAACACCCAAGATTTCCCCATTTACTGTCAGAATTTGATCCATTATCATCAGGTTATCACTTAATTACTTTGTCCCATTCACGTGCGCAGGGAGCCAGCAGAAAGTTAGTTTGCTCGTATGTCAGAAGTCCTAAACACGTATGTATTTAACCGGCTCGGCTTGAGAACGACTCTACTGAGCATGCTCTATGGGCCCAAAAATGCCGAAACAAGAAGAATGTGTCGACTTCCATCTTTGAACGTGATGTCCAGTTCTTCAATTCATCCCTGCAGCTCCCTTACTTGTGTTTTTCCTCACCATTTTACACCTGCGCGTCAACTGATGCCTGTAGCACAAAGTTAACACACCAGTTAGTAGTCAACATACATTAGCCGAAGATGTGCCGACCCACGGAATCGACCAGCATCGAAACAATGGGTGCAGGTGTTTTGGTTTGTGTCAAATGCCAGCGTTTTTTAATTTCCTCTTCTTCATTTCTTCCTTATTACTGTACCTGTATCCTCTGACCTTTGTGGTTTGTAATGATGCTGATCTGGGACCTGAAGCTTACATTGTTACCTAGGTACAAAGGTACCTGCACGCACACGCACACACACACACACACACACCATCATAATGTGGATCTGCCAAATAACAAAAGAAGGAAAAGGAGGCAAGAAACTGAACCTACACACGTTCATTACTCCTCATCCAATCACATCCATTCAGCAGAGTTACAGGGAGGAGCCAAAGGATAGAGAGCCTTGAAAAGAGGAAAAAAAATCAGTGTATATATATATGAGGGAGAGAGAAAAGTGAATTTTGATAGTCAAGAGATAAACAGAAACAAGAGAAGCAAATTATTTTCTGAGCAAACGAGGGAAGAAAGAAGATAAATCATCATAGAAAATAATTCAATACAGGATGAAGAAATAAAGAAGATGAACAACAAGGCAAAACAAATACAAGAAGCATTTGTAAAGCAGAAAGGAAAATACAGAAGAGTGATGGAGAATTAACAGAAGAAGAAGAGAAGGTTGTTTTTTCCTTTACAGGTCAGTGTGGTTTTATATAAATCCCAACAATATTTTAAAAAGTTAATACAGTTTTTGATCAGTTATAAAACTTCTTATTCATTGGTCAGTATTCATAATGTAAATTGTGTACAAATTAGTTGTTATTTTAATATTCTTAAACACTGAGCTTTTAATTTTAATGCAACATTTAAATTTAATATAGTTTAATTAACTCAGCTTCCAGCAAAAAAACCTGCTTGAACCTCGTTATTTATTTATCTTTTTGTGCTGCTTTGTTTTAATATTATTATAATTTTATAGTTTTTACTTCTACCTTTGTTTCTGGCTTTTATTGCCTTTTGAAACACTTGGCTTTAAAAAGTGCTAAATCTAAAACTGAGCTAAATTGTTCTATTAGTATATTGATACAACAAATAACACATAAAATATACTATTAAATATAAGAATTTAAAATATTTTAAAGAATGATATAAGTGTACCTTTTTTTAACTAATAAACAAATAAAAACAATAAATATAATAAGTAACATGTTTGAATGATATCTCAGTGATTAATCAGTTCATGACAAGTGAACATAGAACTAATGAAAAGATATTTTCTATTTAAGAAATATCAATTAGATCCTAAATAATGTTTGACAGTATTAGTAAACCAGTACTTTGTGTCTCCCATAAAGTTTTATTACAAAGATTCAGATAAGTTGAAGGTAACTGGCTGAACTGTTCAACTGTCCAATCAGAGAGAGGATCAGTTTTATTTGATCAATCAGGAGGCTGAGCTGATGTTTGTGTTCTGACTGCAGGACGGAGAGATGAGGATGACTCGAGACTCCGAGGAGGTACAGACTCTGTTTGTGTGTGTGTGTGTTTATAAATATGATATATGTGTGTCCTATCATGGTTATGTACAAATTATACAAAAAAGTTAATCATTTTACAAATAACTGATAACCTTGACAGGAAACGTCCTCTGGTCTGCAGTTAAGTCTTTTGTCTGTCTGACCGGAACATATGAAGAATATTTATGTGGTTATCCCGTTGACCAGTCCATCAGGTGCACAGCGTCCGGCTGCAGCTGTGTATGTTTCAAACCAGGACGCGTCCAACTCCGGTCATGTGAACGCTGTGGACACGGCTGGGTGGCACATGGTGAGACACACGCATGCAGCCTTAACCCTTACACCAAACTTAACTCAGAACCTGACTGTTTTAAGGCATTTAAAGATAGCAGGTTAAAAGAGAAATGACTGTCTTTGCTGGTGTTCAAACACGTTTGCGCCCCTTCAATGCAGATGTCACCAAGGTTTTTGCCACAGTGGCATAAATAACCAATAAGCATTGTGTGTTGGAAAGACAAGAAATATTCAAATAGTCATGGTTATTTGTGTTGTGACCAACAGAGATAGCCGAGCTAGGACTAGAGATAGGGGCTGTGAGAAAGTTTTGATTAGCAACCAACAAAACTAACACAAAACCTTTCAACTGTGGTTTCTGTAAATTGTATCTCCCATCAATATGGTCTGAATGTTGTTTTAAAGACTTCACACTGCCAGGGGTGTAATTCTGTTTAACCAAACTTTAGTTTTTCACCTGAAAAACTGTCAGTTTGAAAGTTAGAAAAACAAACAAACCAGAATCAATCTCAACCAACATATGTTCGTGGTAGTAGGGTGAAAACCCATCATCATACCATGACCGGTTCAAACCCCAGTTGTCTCGGCCGGTTAAATGCAGGGAATGAATTCCGCTACATGTATGCGTATGTGACAATAAAGTATACCATACCTTAACATTAAGCCTCCTGAATTCCCAATATGATCGAGGTGTAACCTTGGTGTCATGCATGGTACCTATGGTCCTGACTAAAACTGCTCGTGTTTACTGATCCACAACAACCAACTTCTTAAGACTTTCAAACTTAAAAAAAATAATTAAAAATTAACTGTAGACTCTGATGGTTCATGTTGTGAATAACCTCCACAGATTGACTTTACACATCTACTTAAACACACACACACACACACACACACACACACACTGCAGATGTGTTCAGTCGCTACAGTGACATGAAGTCAGGTGTCGCTGTCATCACATCACCAAGAGCATCTGGAGAGAGCATCTGTACACACTCCCAGTCGTGTTACCATCACTTTCGGGGACATTACGCTGACTTACGTGCATTCCCTGGAGAATTTCCTCTAACCATAACCACTACTTGCCTAAACCTAAACTTCCTCTACAGTGGATTAATAAAGGTATATCTTATCTAATCGTAACCATAACTTTAAACCAAGTCTTTACCCTAAAATGTAATTATTTACATTTACGGTCTCCCCATAAGGAAGGCCAATGTGACTGCGTAAACAGATGTTCCCACAACATAAGTATTACCCACCCACACACAAACACCTGTCATCCTCACTGTGTATTTGAAACTCAGTTAACTTTGATGTTGCACAAAATATTATTAAATTAATTATTTTATTTGATATATTTTTCTTTTACACAGTATGGTTTTATTAAATTATTTATTTATTATTGTATTATTCAATATTACTCTATTATAATCACAATCTGACTCAAATCATATATATATAATTATTAATTATGTTCACTTAATTTCAGACTGCTTTTTCAGATGTAATTAGAAAGTTTCTCATTTCAATGTCAAGTATTCACAGAGCCAGTAATTGTTATCATTTTTTTTATCATATCTAATCTTAAATTCTTGACAACGTGCAAATTCAACCTTTGGTACATATTTTGACATTGAGTAGATGACAGTACAATTTATTGTCATCCTCTTCCTCTGCAGCCTTGGAGAAGCTCCAGGTTCAGGCCCAGCAGCCCTCCAGCTGCGGCCCAGTGGAGGTGGCCCTTCCAGGGCTGGTGTTCGACCTGAGCTCCCTGGTCCTATACGGAGCTCAGGCCCTTCCTGTTCGGCTAAAAATTCTGCTGGACCGTCTCTACAGTGTCCTAACCCCAGAACAGGTACGCCTGGTTGTTTATTAGGAACTTTTATAGCTTCTGCAAAAGCGTTTATTAACTAAATATGAGAAAATATCGCGTATTAGTCTTAATATGCAGAGTCATGTTTTCGTTGTGGTTGCATAAGAGGAGCAATAGATTACATTTGATGCGTAACAAATTAAATCTTGCCCTTTTCAGGTCACCCACATACTGCACACACTGGGCTGGAGTTTGGGGGATTATGTCAGAGGGTACATGCTGCAGGTAAAAACTTCATTGTAATATCGATATCTAGTATCTGATGATGAAAAGCTGTATTTATAGTTACTGAGTGCAGAGATAATAACTGAATCTGTTATATTAGATATTGACCTTTACCTGAACGGATTGAACATTTTGATGTCATTCAAAACCATTAAGTATATATATTGTATGTATTATACTTCTTGTGTTTGTATCACTTGGTGTTAGACAGAAAAACTGCTTTGGTTTGAGGCAATGGTGTTAAATGTGTATCAATCTTTGTAGGTTATCTGTTACTGAAAAAGGGACGATACCTACGCCTTTCTTCAACATGCTTCGTGTTATCTTCACTATCCGCTATCTCTGCTTGCATTAGAAACTTGTAGGAGAAAACACAAGTAGCCCAAGCTGACTGATTTGCCTGTGTGTGCGCCGTTTTCCCTATTTGAACAATCACATCTTGCCCTTCTTTACGACAGCAGGCTTCTTACGCCGCCTGCGAGTGTGGCCACCCGAAACAGCTATAACTACTTCAGATATGTGTTGAACAAGACAAAATAGCCTTATTAGTTTCAAGCATATCCCCACCTATAGTGTAATATCAGTTAAACCATTTAACACAAATTGTGTTGATCAGGTTTGGAAAGCATTTGTTTTACATGCAAGATTCAGCTCAATGATAACAGCCTTTGATATGTCCATACATATGAAATTTCATACTGTGACGATCAGAATAACAGTAGTTATGTCCATAAATTTGTGTTGGCTCATGTTTGACTCACAGGACCCCAATCCCAGCCACCCACTTTTTCAACCTGAGCATGCATAAAGTCAAGATTAATGTGCTTAAGATGTTTTCTTTTGGCTTTTTGTGCTCTCAAATCTTGAGTTACAGATTGATTAAAATGTCACCACTATTTCTCTCCAGTACCCTGGTGGGAACGTGTTGGACCACTGGTTGATGGTGACTCCTGAAGAAGAGCTGCTTATCCTCAAACAGTTCCTTCGTTTTGGCGAGACACGCCCCATAGTCGAGCTGATGGCACGCCAGTGCCTAGCAGCTGCCAATCACCTCTCTGATCCAGAGCTAATCCGACCCCCGAAGAGCTGCCAGTCCGGCATCGGCACGTTCAGCAAGCGGAACGGGGGAACGCCAGGACTTTTTAAGAACACAGGAGGAGATTCATGTTTAGAGACCGGCGTCTGTTGTTTTAAGAAAAACAGTCCTGCTGACCACAACGACACCGTCCACCATTTAGAAAACTTTCCAGGTGGACAGTCTTTGCTTCTGCCTTTCCACTTCCCAAGCTCTACCCTCCACTCTTTGGTTCCTTCCACCAAGGTGATTCTTCCAAGCACAGCTTTTCAGCAGGAAAATCATCCCAATAATTTGTCATAACTCCTACACTGAGTTTACCACAGCCTGCCGCCTGTGTAGAAATGTTCTTTGAATTTGACCCGCTCCTCCTTGTGTTTCCTTTATCAGGATCTTAAGCTAACACAGTGCCTACGGAAGCCTAGTGGGACCAAACTGGCAGAGAGACAGAGGCAGGAAGACGTAAGAAGAGAGCAAGAGGATGATCCGATTTTGCAGCCCTCAAAATGTGAACCGGCTTTAAAAATTAAAGCAGACCCTGACAAGCCAAACCCGGCCCAGTCGCTACGGCATCAGATTCCCTGGTTCCACAACGACCAGGAACCTGACCTTCACAGGGGCATAGCCAAAGAGGAGAACACCTCGTCGCTCTCTCCTTCCTTGAACTCCTCACTTATCCTTACTTCTTCCTCATTCCATTCGTCCATTTACTCCTCTTCCTCCTCTCCCCCGAAGATTTCTCAGAAGTTGCAAGGCTCCTCTTCCTACCCTCTCAATCCTCTCCCATCCTTCTCCTCCTCCTTCCTCTGTCCTCTTCCTACCACCTCTTTTTCTTCCCCCCTCCATCCTCTCCCATCCTCGTCTTCCTCCCTCCGTCCTATCCCCTCTTCCCTCTGCTCCCTTCCTTCTCCTTTACTCGTAGGCAGTCGAAAGGGCAGGGTCTGCTGTGGCGTTTGTGGGAAAAGCTTCTATGACAAAGGTAGGAATGTTGTGGTTTCTGTGTCTTCAAGTACAATTCAAAGTCTGCAGCACATCCAGTACTTAGAGTGAATTTATACCTTAGAGTGAATTTATTCCTTGGAGTTCCACAAGGTTCAGTTTGAGATCCTCTACAGATTTTGCGTCTTAGGGTATGTATTTCTGCATCAGTGTGGTGCAAAGAAAACAACTGAAACGACTCACAGACTCTGCGGACAGTCACAGATCGTCTGTACTGTTAGATTCAGCTGTTCTCTCGCTCATACGTGGGCCTTTAAATAAACAGAAAATATGACACTGCCGTACGTTAGATGACACACGGTGAACATGACAGCAGCGGGGCAGAAATTACTTTTAACATGAAGACGATGAAGAGATACATTTTAACGAGCTGTGTGTCCTCGTGCTGATAATGTCCTCGTGCTTGTGTGGAGACAGAAAGTAAACAGGATTTGCGGTGCTGCTGTCAGTGCTCCGGGATACTTTCGCTTCATGTGTTCATGCTGCTTCACATATTCGTGGACAGCAGTTGTGCTGCAGTGAAGCTTTTTCCAGTTCACAGAGCTCATGTCTGAAATACTCCCAAACTTTAGACGATTGAAGGCGCGGTCTTGTAGCAGGAGCTTGTCCGGGGGAATCCCTGCTAAAACCGGATGTAGCGACGCTTCGACACGTGTAATGAGAGTCAACGCATTTACGTAATCGATTACATCGACAAATCGTCCCAGCCCTACTAGATATCATGTCTTGGGGTTCTGAAGGGTTCAATTTGAGATCTTCTACTGATCTTATATCTTGCGGTTCCGCATGGTTTCATTGGAAGGCCGCTCCTGATTTAGTGTGTTGGGGCTCCTAGGGTCCAATTCAAAGTCCTCTACTGATCTTCAGATGTAAACGAAATACTTTTCACTGAAGAGAAACGAGACTACAGTAGTGTTGTGTTGTTGTCAGGAGGGAATCTCATTCCTCGTTGACATGATGCATGATGAAGTCAGTTAGCACCAACTTAACAAGAGAACCATTCTCCTTCTGTTTGTGCAGGAACGCTGAAGATCCACTACAATGCTGTCCACTTGAAGATCAAACATCGCTGCACGGTGGCGGGGTGCACCATGGTGTTCAGCTCGCTGCGCAGCCGAAACCGACACAGCGCCAACCCAAACCCGCGGCTACACACTGGAGCCAGCAGAGACGCACAAACTCACAGAAACGCACACACTGACCCACACACAAGCATACACTCTGAAATACACAAGGACAAAAACGCTTGTACAAACATACACAGCACTCACACACGTTTGTGCAAGGAAAGAGAGATCAACGACACACCTTGGCAACAGGATGATGATGCACACACACCAGTACGAGTCAAACTACACTCCCTTAGATTTGGGTTAAACAGTCATTCAAACACCCAACATGGCTGCCAGGAAGACATGCCCCCTCAAGCCGACTCCCCTCCTCCTTTTCCTTACACTCGAACTCGGACTCTGAGCCAAGACAACAACCAGAACTTCACCCTGAATGACTCCACCCAGCCGACTCCTCCACTCCTCCCAGCTTGCAGTGCTTCCTCGCTGGGCTCACCGCCCTCCCTTGAACCCCTCGTCGTTCCTGTGGTGGAGAAAAACGAACAAAGCCTGCTCAGCCTTCACACCAACCACACTGCACCTCCTCCCCTCCCTGGCCGCGCCCCCATCACCATGCCAAGCAAACGAGGAGAATCCTGCACCAGCCCACTGACCAATCAGCAACGGCGGTGGGAGTCAGGTGAACCCGTGCAAAAGAAGAAGCCCAGGAAGTCGAGCATGCCCGTGAAAATAGAAAGAGTGAAGTTGGAGCTTGGGGGAAACTAGAAGGAGGATTTGAAGTGTTTTATTGCTCAGCAGCACAATGTGAAAACTTCATGCATTCAGGAATAAACTTTTTTTCAGTCCAGAATTCAGCACGACTACACAAGTTGAACGTGAAGCCCTCAGATCAGGATCTCATAAAAATCCACTTTCAGTTAAGAAATTATCTGTAACAGTTACAGCTTAATGGCATAGATGAGATGATGATGACACAGGTGAGATGGACAAAAAATACAGCATTAAGGCACTTTGCAGCTTAGATAGAGTGTAACTTAACAAAATAAATGGCCACTGCAGAGGGGATAAACCTTTTACATATCGGCAACAACATGACCAGTCTGTTCCTCTCTACCCTCAGGACCAGTGTTGGACAAGTTACTCAGAAATTGTAATATATTACTAGTTACTTATCACTCCTTAAAAAATTAATAATACTACTTTACCTATTACTTATTTCTGGTTCCCACAGAATGAAAGCGGGGGAGGGGGGCAGTCATGGATTCACGTCAAGGACGGTGCGTTCAGTAACAAGTAACGCAGAGTTACTTGCATTAGTAACTAGTAATAATATTACTGTTTTAGAAAAGTAATTAGTTCCATTTAGTTACTGGGAAAAATAATATTATTACAGTAACGCTTTACTGCCCAACACTGCTCAGGACAAACTTTACATCTTTGCATTCTTTAGAGAAATAAATGTAGCTAGTTTGTATATTCTGTCTCTGCTAAATTTGCTTTCTCTCTGCAATGATACATTTGCATTTAACAGCATGCTGCTCTGTGCAGGGGCTCCCCTCTGTGTTTGATGTCTGTTACTGACAAAATGACTTTTCCAACATACATTTAGATGAAAATACTTCTGTAATTTAGGATGCATGACTGCATAACTTGAATGCATAACATTTACTTGTAATGGGATATGTTGAATATTTCTTATTGCAGTTTTTATACTTTTAGTCAAGTAAAAGATCTGAGCAGCCTGCTTCTTCCATCACTGGCCTCAGCTACAAACAAGGACATTTAGGACACGAGTATTGTTTCTGAGAATTTAGGGATTTAAATGACCTGAGAAGATCTTTACATTCAACAATTACACATTTTAATTAATAAAACATTTTCAAAACTTAAAATTTTAAAAGTCTTCCACTGATCTTAATTTTCCAACTGTTTAGTTTTCCATTTTGGAGGGTGGGCGGTGCTTGGGGCCAAAAGGGAATAGATGAAATATTAAATATGACCAAGTTTCTTTCAATTATGTGTTGACACAATTCATTTTATGTTAATTTATTGCTTCATTTTTACATGTATCTCAGAAGAGCAAGACGAAAAGGAACACCTGGCTCAGGTCTCTGTTTCTACTCGGATGATATTTTACGCACGCACCAAAACCCGGAAACTTGTCGTTGTAGTAAACAGTGCAAGGATGGAATAAGACTTTCCACAAAAAATTTAAACTGTGGTCACAGGTTGGCATGAGAGTGTGAGTAAAATGTCCAAAGGTGATGTTCTGAGAGGATTTGTTACGGAGAGACTCGCCGCTGCCTCCCAGGAGATCTTAGCGGCTGTAGACAGAATCGTAGCCGACTACGAGGAGGAGGCTTCGGGCTTCAGAGAGGAGATTGATCGGCAGAGGAGACAGCTGGAGGGTCTCCTGCAGCCTCGGGTCACACTCAGCAAAGCAGGTCGCTCATTAATTTACTGCCACGTATACTTTTTAATCCAGCAACTCCCGGTTTGTTGAGATAGTAGCAAGTTGAACTCCATTGAAATATCTTGTAATTTAATATTTGCTTCGTTCTCAACATATTTGCAGACATCACGTTACAAAAGCAAAGATGTTTCTCTCATCAACACGACTTATTCTTCAATTCGGCTTTACTGTGACTGACCAACGAGCTCATAAATCTAGCTCTTTATGTTTGCCATTATTTTATGTCCTAGACTCCTAACTTATGCAAATGCCGAATTTACAGAAAAACACCAGTTCTGTTAGATCAGGTTTTCTTCACGATTATTTTAACTTAAGCGAAATGGTCTCTATACAGACTTTAACAACTAGTGAAATAGGGCTGGACAATAAAACCATAACAATAATTATCGTAATATCATTTTTTTCAATAACAATATAGAAAATGTTCTATAAATATTCCATAAATGTTTGATTTTATTCACTTGAATCACACACAAATAATTTTTTTTATTAATGTTTTTTTTGTTTGAGGAAAAGGGACTGAAAAAAAAAGCTTTTACTTAATTTTAATCGTGCATATTTGTTGATAAAGATTTTATCCTGATTGATTTGAATGTTTTACCTCAGATTAGTGAAGTGATCCACTGTTTGGCCTCAACTGTTGACCATAAAGAAGAGTTCAAACCACAAGTAACCATCAGGTTTCTTTTCACTCAGGAGCAGAAATCTGCCTTTAAACTAAAATAATTGAGTTCTGCCTTTTGTCCAGTTGTGAAGCGCAGCAGGAGCCTCGGCCTTGATGAGGAAGAGGAGGGTGAAGATGAGGAGGAGTCCCCTGAGCATCCAGAGAACCTGGAGGACTCAACTAATCAAACTCCATCAAGGTTCCTCCAGTGTTATCACTTAGTTTACATGAGGTTTATGGTTTGTCTATGAAAAATAAAAAGTCTCCTGTTCTCTTTTATTTTACATTTGACACTGAATTACAGTTGTATGCAAAAGTTTAGGCACCCCTGACAATTTCCTTGATATTCATTTATAAATAATTGGGTGTTTGGATCAGCAATTTAATTTTGAGCTGTCAAATAACTTAAAGACAAATGAGGTTTATTGGATGAACAGAAAATGTGCAATATGCATCAAAACGAAAGTAGACAGGTGCATAAATTTTGGCACCCCAACAGAAATATCACATCAATATTTAGTTAGTCTCCAGTCCGGTTATGTTTGATGGTTGCCGAGCGTGGACAGCCCGCTTCAAATCACCCCACGGATTTTCAATGATATTCAGGTCTGGGGAACATTATACTTGTCCCACTGCATAAATGCCAGAGTAGATTTTGAGCAGTGTTTTGGGTCGTTCAGCCCCGGCGTAATTTCAACTTTATGAACGATTCCTCTACATTATTCTCAAATATCTGCTGATATTGAGTGGAATCCATGCGACCCTCAGTGCCGGCACTGGCCACACAGCCCCACAGCGTGATGGAACCTCCACCAAATTTTACTGTGTTTTTTTGCCGTCATGCATAACGCCCCTTGTTATGACCAAATAACTCCATGTTTGTTTCATCAGTCCACAGGACCTTCTTCCAAAATAAAGCTGGCTTGTCCAAACCTGCGTTTGCAGACCTCAAGCGACTCTGTTTGTGGCGTATGTGCAGAAAAGGCTTCTTCCGCATCACCCTCCCGTACAGCTTCTCCTTGTGCAAAGTGCGCTGAATTGTTGAACGATGCACAGTGACACCATCTGCAGCAATGGTGTAGGTCTGTGGAGGTGGTCTGTGGGCTGTTTTTGATCGTTCTCACCATCCTTCGCCTTTGCCTCTCCGATATTTTACTTTGCCTTCCACTTCTGGCCTTAACAAGAACTGTGCCTGTGGTCGTCCATTTCCTCACTGTGTTCCTGTGGACACTGACAGCTTAAATCTCTGCGATAGCTTTTTGTAGTCTTCCCCTAAACCATAATGTTGAACAATCTTTGTTTTCAGATCTCATGATTGGATGCACCTGTCTATGAAGTTAAAGCCTTAATGAGCTCACCAAACCGATTGTGTGTTCCAGTTAATCAGTGCAAGGTAGTTACAGGTATTCAAATCAACAAAATGACAAGCGTGCCCAAATTTATTCACCTGTCTAATTTCATTTTGATACATATTGCACATTTTCTCTTCATCTAATGAACCTCATTTCACTACTGAAATATTACTGTCTTTCAATTATTTGATACCTCAAAATGAAATTGCTTATCCACCAATTATTTATAAATGAAAATCATGGAAATATTCAGGGGTGCCTAAACTTTTGCATACAGCCGTACTTTAAGGTTGTCATGTTGCTTGATTTACTTAATGTCCACATAGAAAAATTGAAAAAACAATTGATTACTTTTACTGTAAAAAGCTTGATCGCATTTTATGTATTTCTTAATATATTGTATATCTTTACCATCAGTTACATGTATTTGTTTATATGGAGGAGAAAAGCTGACTGTTTTGAAACCAAAAATATCAGCAACACTTTCCAGGGAAATTATTAGATATCATAAATAATTTCATTAAAGTGCACCCCTACTGCTAATTAAATGTATTGTAACTAGAACTGCATGCAGGTATACCAGGGTCCACCCCAACATTTTACTATGATTAAATTATTATATTTTTATATTGGCAGTGATAGACTCCTATAATTAACCTGTAGCCAATCTTCGTCTTTCAGGTCCCTTCCCTCCAGAGGTCAGTATAAGAAGAGAAAGCCTGGCAGACCTCAGATCAGTGAGACAAAGAACCATGTAGACCTCAGAATCCGCATCCTGGAGGACTCTCAGACCGAGGTGCTCTCAAACAACGGTAATTGTAAAAAGTACATTTAATGGGAGTGTCTTTGATTTCATCAAGCTGTGACACCAACTGTGTCCAATACAGCTGGTTTAGTTAAAGTTTAAGGGTCAAATCACAAAAATAATATAATATTTTCACCTCTTTATCTATCTCTAGTGGTATCTGGCTGCGCAGATGGTTTTGGTTTTATCAGCCGATGTTCTTGGCTTCATTTGATGTTTGTGCTGCTATTCAACACAATGGAGGTTAATAATACAATTAGATTTTCTCAGGGACTATTTCTAGTAGTTTGGGTATGGAGTTAAAATTTGGGTGAACTTGAACTCTTGATATTTGGGCATTTCAAATGAGTGAGCAATCTCATCATCTAACCCAATGGTTCCCAAAGTGGGAGAAGTGGCACCTCAGGGTGACTTAAAAACAAGCTGAGGGTGCTGCAAGATTTGCTAATTTACACTTGTTTGTACATTGTTAGTAAAGTTTCATCATTCAAAAAGAGGAGAAATGTTTATGTCAACTACAGTTTTGTTTTTTTTATTGTCAATGTTCAATTGAAATAATAAAAAAAATGGTTAAATAAGTAGTCATACCACAGTTAGCTCACACAGGTTGTCGTAGTAACGCAAAACACTTTTCAGCTTGCACATTTTCTTGGTATTCAGAGCAAGTGATGGGAAGGTTTGTCGTGTAAATAGCGCTGAAAGAAATGCACAGTAGGAGTGGGCGATATCACGAATATAAAGCCAATTCCAATTCCTTTTATTAACAGGAACTTTAAACACAATTTGCCCCGGTTTAAAGTTTGGAAACCTTTTGTTTCCTGACAGATCCAGGAAATTTTACAGTAAAAACTAATCCTGTTAGATTTCTGACTCTAATAAATGTGTCCTAACTTTACATCTGCCCTCTGTCAGTTCTGAAGAAATGTCCGATGCTGAAGCTGAAGTGTCCTCGAGGCCTGCGGGAGGCAGAGTTTCTGGACTTGCTGAAGTCCACATACCCTCAGCTGTCCGGAGACAACAAACCCTTTGACATCTTAACATCTGACAAGAGACGGAGATTACAGCCTCTGAATCTAGAGACACTGACACCAGAGGAGATCCACAGAAACGTCAGCTTCACAGGATGGGGGAAGTCGACACTCTATATCAGACTGAAGGTAGTTTGTAATAATCTGTTGTGATTTTAGCCGCCACCCATAAAGACAAAGTGCTGTGGCCACGTGATTAATTCCGACTTCTTTATTTTTCCAGACACAAAAGGAAACTCAGGCCAGCGAGGAAGAGACACATCCTCTGCAGACAAAAGCCAACAATCCTGAAGACTCTCTGTCCACCTCTGCCATGCTGACGTGTGATGAAACCAGGAATCAAACAAGGTAACTTAAAAGGATGAAACATACACTATGTGGCCAAAAGTATGTGGACACCCAAACGTTACAACCGCATGTGATAGTTCCTTTAACAGCCTTCACTCTCCCAGGAAGTCTTCCCACCAGGGCTGACTCACAGTTGGATCTCCAGTTCATCCCCAAGGTGTTGGATGGGGTTGAAGTCAGGGTTCTGTGCAGACCTGTCAAATTCTTCCCCAACCAAAATGGTAAAACTATTTCTTTATGGAGCTGGAACTGGAGTTAAGGGGCCTTGACCGTCATTCCTTTCCCACCGGACGTAGCATAGATTCAGGCAGGTAGCATTTATCTTTAATCAATTTTGCCCATTAAAAGGCCAGACAGTGAACCTCTACCTCTCTAGCTGTAATTATTACAAGTGCCCCAGGAACAGCGTTTGACCATATCCTGGAAAAATAAGGCAGAAGAAAGCTAGAAAACGACCCCTTTTTGCATTAGAGTTAATGGAGCGCATCCATAAAAGTGTCAGATCTCACTTAGAGCGAGTCCTATACTCTGCTGTGATTGGCCAGCTGCGTATTTGGGACGTGGCTTAGCGAAGGGGCCCAGAGGAACAGTTTTTATGATTACTTTGCCTCCGGAGGAGCAACTGAGTGTAAACCATTTTTTGATCTTGTGTAGCCTTCCTTGATGAACTGACTCTACTGCTGATATTTCTCAGTGGAGTTTGCTTGGCTGCGCTTGGTTTTATGCACCACAAATGGATGTTACTGAGGCTGCTGGACCCACTGATTAGAAGAGATTTTCACAAACTTTTGGCCATATAGTGTTGCGTTACCTACAGACACCCATTATCAGATAGGCTGAAACACACCACTTCTGAACTGCCTTTAATTTTTGCTCTTCTCAGCAGCCCTGTTCAGGAAGTCGAAGGTAGCAGAGTTGGCTTTGTGTCCAGCAGCTCAACATCACAACAACAAGACCTGGAAAGGGAGGAAGCTGATGATGAGGATCCTGGGATATCAGAACCAGCTAAGGACTTTGTGGTCTGCTCTGCAGCTGAGAGTAAAGGCAATGGTAGCAGTGATATTGAAAAGGAAGAAGAACGAGAAGAGGCGCTTGACAGTGATGCAGATTGGAAGCCAGACAGGAGCGATGAAGAGCAGAAAGAAAGTGACTCTGAACTGCCGTCAAAGACGATGAAGAAACAAAAGGCCAGACGTTCTGGTGTCAAGGTCACTGAGACAAAGACTAACAATAGTGATGTCGTTCTGTCCTGCAAAGTCTGTGGAGCTCTGCACGAATCAGAAGTCACTTTTGTCAAACATGCCTGGAATCACGCTGACGATCAGGGAAGTCTTTGCGGAGTGTGCGGGACTCTTTCGGAGTCGGTGGAGGCCTTGAAGGATCATCTTCAAAGTCACCACAAAACAGACGACTGTGACATTTGCGGAGAGTCTTTCCTTAGTATTCTCAGCCTCAATGAGCACGTGGCTGCCCACTCAGGGGAGAGACCGTACGAATGTGATGTTTGCAGTGACACTTTTGCGTTGAAGGAATCCCTTCAGAATCACCAGAAGCTCCATAACGCGGGTAAGCTCCACAAGTGTTACACTTGCCATAAAGTGTTTGACCTAAAGGAACAGTTAAAAGCTCACCGCAGGACTCACACCAACAAAAAGACTCACCTCTGCGGTGTGTGTGGTAAGTCCCTCAGTGACTACAGATCCTTATCCCGCCACAAGATGACTCACTCTGGGGAAAGACCTCACAGCTGTGAGATTTGCGGGAGGTGTTTTAAACTTCCCGGGACGTTGAGACAACACGAGAAGATTCACACAGACAGAGAGAGATCGTACCTCTGCGACGTTTGCTGCAAAATGTTCCTGACGAGCAAGCAGCTGCAAATCCACATGAGAACGCACACCAACGAGAAGCCCTACAACTGTGGTGAATGCGGCAAGGGATTCACCACCAAGGGACCTTTGACCGTTCACATGCGGGTCCACACCGGAGAGACGCCGTACCGCTGCCCGGACTGTGGCTGGTCTTTCAAACGCAAGATTAATCTGGATAACCACGTGACCGTCCACTCAGGCCTCAAACCGTTTGTTTGCGGTATTTGTGGGAAAGCCTGTGCTCGCAAAACGTACTTGACCGTCCACATGAGGACCCATAACGGGGAGAGACCATACAAGTGTACCCTCTGTGACAAAGCCTTCACTCAGAGCCACTGTCTGAAAACACATATGAAGAGCCACCTGGTGGCGGAAGCTGCAACGTGACACTAACTCTGGACCAATTAGATTTCTTTTCTTCTTTAAATAGAACAGTGAGTGTTTGAATGATTGTCTTTTCTTATATTTAAGTAAATGTTTCTTCAAGTTATGTAAGTGTCTCTCTGTATATACTGATGCACTGGCAGCAAAGTTCATTGCATGTCACACTGTGCAAGATGGCTCTAATAAAATCTTGGTTGCATTACATTTAGCTGACGCTTTTATCCAAAGTGACTTACAATAGCTATGTATGTTAGAGGTTGCACGCCTAAGGAGCAACTAGGGGTTCAGTGTGTTGCTCAAGGACACAATGGTGGATGTGTTAGTCTGTACAATCTCAGTTTTGAGGCTGTCAGATGAAGTTTTATGGTACATCTAAGTATTTTTCCACTTGACAAAAAACACACTAACATCTGGCATTTGTCTTCAGTGTGAAAGGATAACATCTGGCATTAACTCCCAGGTGAAATAAATCTGCAGTAGTCATGGGTATGAGCTACACACAACAACCACGGTAACATTGTCACTGGCCTCCATGCTGCTTTCTACTGTTTACTAACCCTGTTTTTAATGCCCAATGTGACGCATTAGAAAAAAAAACAGAAAACGCAAACTTGTCTGCTGGCAATGTGAAAGAAGTCAGTAGCCTTTTTTTAGCAGGTTTACCTGCATTTAAAAAAAACTTATATAATGATTACTCTCTTCACTGTCTTAGTGTAGCATTTTTTGCGTGCTAATATTTGCTAATTAACGCTAAAAAAAGGACAGTTGTGGCTGCCACTCTGCCTCTGTGCTCTAATATGCTGTTTAATGTTGATCATGTTGGATTTCACAGGCTATTTGGGGTTTTAGGGGTATATATATGCATATATAATAATTTTAAAAAAATGCAGCATTTAAATACTGGTTTTGATTTCAATTAACGATTGAAATGACCATAGTAGGAGCTTCAAATCATTGGGATCAGCCCTATTTTTAAGTCAAAGTACCAAAGTAATAAGACCTGATGGTGGCTCATGAGATCACAATTCATCCTGAGGGGAACAGCAGTCCACTGAAGTCGTTGAGACTCGCTAAAAACTACAAATGTTAACCTCATGATGCCAATAGAGGAAAAGTTTCAAAGAAAAAGAGAAAAGAGGGAAAGATTCATCCTTTATGGGACCGTGGATATCTGTATAATAATAATAATAGTTGTTGAGATATTACAGTCTAGTACCAAAACCCATTAAAGTGATACCGATACCAATAAAAGACGTTGTGTAAAGTGGCACCTGTTGAAGCCAAAGTAGTTGATTGGTAGACTATTATTATTTTTATTGTCATGGACAAGCAAGGTGAAATATTTAATTTCTTCTTGTCTCAAATAGCTGTTAGATAAAAAGTATTGGGAAATATTATTTCAGATCGCTCCTCATCCTAATTAGGTCATAATTAAAGACCTATCCCAATTAAAGACTACCGCTTGGGAATTTATATTTGAATGAAAGGAAGAGTGAAATAGTTTAGTGAACAAATAAGTGGTGGGAAACGGATTTAAGGATCAATAAAGTGAATTGAAAGATCTCCGTGAGTGCTTTTAACTTTAGTGTTGAGTCGCAAACCTCCTCCGACAGTATACAGTATAAAACGAGTAAGGAGTGTTTAAACAAGTCACTTAAATACACTAAAGACTCACATACAGAGGAAAAGAGAGGCTGCACGTCCAGCCGATCAAACCAGCTACACCTGAAGCAGCTGCAGCTGCAGCCAGAGGCTGCGTTAGTAAAATCAGCTGATCAATCAGTGACAAGTGATGTGAACAGCAAATAAAAATATACAGTGAAGTGATAAATGATACCAGAAGATGAAACCAACGGAAAGCCAAACTTGCAACAGTGACGAACATGCCTGAGACCCAGCTGAAGGCTGTTAAAGTCACGCATGGACTCGGCACGTGCACGCCATTTTTTATACAGTTTATGGTGCAGGCATGGAGGAAAAGAAAAAAAAAAAGGCGTGCTCTTCTCTTTCTTTCTGTGTGTTGTTTGCGTGTTTGGCTGCAAGCAAAACCATACAAATCCAAATTTTTTTGCCGTGATCTGGTTACAAAAAGTATCAATTCAAGTACTGGTTTTACTGGAGACGTACTGGGCTGTTTCAGGTATCGAGTAGCAATACCCATCATAAGTCACTACTACTACGCATGTGCAGTAGAAGTATAACCGGTCGGGAAAAATGCTTTTGAAACCTTATTTTGAGGGAAAGTTGTCAAACTTTTTCAGTGATTTTTATCAGATTTTATTGCTGATTCCAGTCGTGAAATAGATGCCCGGAGGCGTTGCCAAGATGGCTGCCGAGTGGCATGACTTGCCTATAAGGACTTTGTTACCAAATATTGTGGCCTGGATAGCGATGTGCATTCCCACTGCACTAGAAGTCAGAGCTAACTAGACATGAGCAGCTGCTGTAAGGCTCTTCATGTCTCCACTGGAAAGACAGGAAGTCTGGTGGAGCTTTGACTGTCACGAGAAGCACATTTATGCCCCTTCGACAGAGTTTCTGTGTGGGTACCTGTGTTGCAGCTGGGCAAGTGCCTCTTCTATGAATGGCAGTCCCGGTGTGTGTCATGCCAGTGCCAGTACATAGTCCTAGCCATTTATCGTGGTTAAAATCATGGTCACAAAAACAAGAGCCGCAGGAGAATGGGGGCGGGCTGGTGGTGACACTAAGAGAGAACAGAAAATATACACCAATTGCCGTTGACAACCGTAGAGCGTAGTGTTCTTGAGGCTGAGATCTGATCTCACTGTAAGCTTAAGGACCTCAATCATATTCTGACTTTAATGGGTTCTGCATGCATTTACACATTTACAGATCACATGTTGACACCAGGTGTGAAATTGCTTGTGTTAATTTGGGGATTCGTATTCTTACTCGTTTTGTTCTCTTGACACTTCCGATGAACTCCAGTCGTGAACCACACAGATGACATAACACAAACATTTGCATTAGGCACACAGTAAATCCGTTTTTCATTTTCTAATTTGAATGGAGAGTAGGGACCACTTCTGACTCAAGCGCTTTGGGAAACACAACATTACTTCTGTTTTGCATTTTTCTTTGCCATTCCTGGTTACAGATGCGAAACTGTGACAGAGGATGATGACAAAATGGTTACTTTTTAACCGTCACTTTGACTTTTATTTACTGAATTGAGTGTATTACTACAGCCTCGACAGTCTGTTTTTTTCTTCAGTAATTGCTGACATTGTCTTCACTTTTAATTACACAAGAATTCTGTGCTACTCTCTTTATTGACCTCTCAGTATTTGATACCATCCCAAAATCCTACATAACAGACCACCATCTTTCTTGATGGTGTTTCTTGACGGACTGTAGTGACTTTACTATTTACATTATACAAAAACAGAAATAAAATAAATGACAGTATTCTTCAAAATCAATGCAACATATAATTTTATGTAGATGATACAATTTTTTGATGCTCTTGAATAGATCTTCTTAATCATAAAAATATTTTAAATACAGATAAGACCAAGATATACATTGTATTCTCTACATATACCTCTGGCTATCCTATAATTAAAACTTTACACTTTACCTAAATCACACTAGCTGACTTCCACAAATACTTTAGAATTTCATATAATCATTCATGACACATTTTCAGTATTTAACTACAAATTAAAAAATCAATAGTTTAATTATTTAAAAGATTTTGATTTCCAGGGGCCTCATTTATAAATGGCATGTATGTACAAAACGGGACCAGAAACGTGCGGACGCCACTTTCCACACAAAGGTTGTGATCTATAACAAACAAACCGCCACTGCGACACACATGGCAGAAGGATGAAACGGTTTGAAACAGATACTATTAAAATAAATCAAAATATTACCTCTGTGTATTATGGGTTAATAAAACTTAATATAATTCAATGTTTTACGAGTTTATTTGCAAAACAGTCGAAAACCTTTCCAAACAAACAAACACCCCTTTGATGCTGAGATGAGATGCGCAATAAAAAAACATGATTTCAGATGATCTGCAGCACACACAAAAAATCTGTTTATGCAAAAGAACGCCTCAATATGTTTGTTGTACAGTTTAATTAGAAATCATTAATTATACTTGCATGCGGTGCTATTTATTCTCATTAAGAAGGTAGTAATTTGTACAACAGTTACTACCAACAGTTGTACATTAAATTTAAATTGATGCCATTTTTGATGCCTCAGTCGAGAAAACACGAGTGCATAGTTTCACATATCATTATCACCTCCTCTGCCTTAAGGTATTTGAGCCAAATGCTATGCACCAGCGTGTATAAATGTACCGCTATTTATTAAGTCAGTCTTTCAGTGTGCTGCTTATGTTACATAAAACAAAGTCATATTTTGTAACTCATCGGCATGCAATAGGTTTTTCTCCCTTTTCAAACAAGGGAATCCAAATGATGTGCCTGAATCATCCAGTGCATCTTGCATGTATATGTATCCTCCTCCACCACCGTCACTACTCAGGATGAAATGAATGCACTCTCCTGCAGATTGGTTATTAAAGGGGTCTAGCTCCGGGGCTCCCTTTCCTCTGGGGCTCAAGTGTTGTGTGCGTGCGTTTTGCCCACCAAACAGCATAATTTTTCTTGCTTCAACCTCACCCAAAAGAATGTTAGTGTCACATTGGGTTAAATTACTTTTTTAAGTTTTCTGTCAGAATTTGCCTCCTTTTCTTCGTGCAGAATATTTTTTGCGCACGCACTTCCTATGTTTTGTCCTTATGCAACCTTTAGTCTTTCCTACCTACAGTTTTATAAATGAGACCCCGGTACTTTCACAGGAAATTATAATAGCATAGTTTTACATGCAATCCAAACCCTTATCCTGCTTCAGAGTTCAGAGTTTAATTTACAATTTTGTAATTTTCCTGCCCGCTGTAGAAAAAGCAGAGGTAACACCAAGCTGCTGGGCAGATCAAACCAAAATGCAGACAACAACACCACACACATGTCACTGGTGCTCAGCACTACTGAACTGTTAATCACACTGCCAATCAGATTCCCCCCAAATCTAAACAATAGCGCCACTATTATTGCCATGATTGTGTGGAAAGCCCTCTCCTTTGATTTGTCAACCCGCTCACTGTTCCCACCTACTTCCCCCGGCCCTGGACGCTTGAGAGCTTGGAGAACCGAAATGCTGCAAAAACAAATGACAATTAAGAAGCAAACCATAGTGCAAATATACAAGATCAAATTGAACTTAGAACTGGTTACATACAATACAGCTATCCACCCGAAGCTCAGTAACCAAACACATCTAATACTGATGTTTCTGATCCTGACCTGGTCCTGTCTCAGTCCCAGGTAGGTGATGGGGTGAACAACAGCCAGGTAGTGCTCCACACAGGTCAGAAGGTGAAATAGAGACTGTCCGAGGGAGGTGATAGACCAGAAGTAAGACCCCACAAGCATCATCCCTGGGAGATTGATGTAGCCGCCACAAAAGAACAAGACGAACCCCAAGAATTCGATCAGCTGCATGGCGATGGAGTGATAGGTGAAGAGGTCAGAGTGACTTGTTGCAGCCGTTGAAACAGAGCGCTGTTTCCTCCACTGTTGGTATCCCAGGTAGAGGACGAAGATGAGGAGAGGGTGGAGGAGGAGGTTGATGATGGAGAAAGTAGAGAAGACAATGATGCTCATTTTGGACCTGAAACACGTGTTGAAGAGAGGAGGGACGGAGGAGTTGGAGGAGGAGAGATTATGAGGAAGAAGGGAGGGGTCATCAAAGGAAGAGGAGTTGACTGACATATTTATATAAATGAGGACTAAAGAGGAGAAGGAGAGGCACAGACAACCAAAGGGGGAGGGGAAGAGAGACAGAATGTTAAAATCAAATGGTGAGATGGAGAAAATAAATAATCTCTCCAATAAAAGGTGATTCGTTATCATAAAATGAGTAGAAAAGAAAGATGTCTGTGAAGTTTCATCCACATCATAGTTATCTAAAGAAGGTTGAATCAATGGCATATGGTTGTTGAAGGTACTTTTAACCATTTTACATCTCATCCTGGAGGCTTAATCAGATCGAATTGACTGGCAGGTAGTCTTGGGTATTTTTATGTACAATTTCAAGTACAACAGGGGATTCTACAGACCGAATCATGGCTGTGCCTTGGGCTCACCAGTATCCCCTTTGTCGCCAACATCTACATAGAAAACGTAGACAGCAGATCTGAATTCCTTCAGAGGAACAGCTGCAAGCCATTGGTACAGATCTGTGGTTGACACATGGGTCACAATTAAAAGCCAGGTAGTGCAAACCTTCACAGAACACATGAACTTGGTCGACAGCAACATCAAATTCATACAAGAGGATGTCAGAAGCAACAGTTTGACCTTCTTCAACTGTGCCTTCCACAATGAAGAGGACAGGAGCCTCCACCTTGGAGTAAACAGGAAACTCTCGCACGCCTGAAGGATGTACTGAAGCTGACGATACAGCGGGCAACTTGAAGAACAACGTTGCCGTCAGTGGGCAACCAGGTGAGACGCAGGGGAACTAACAGTTGGCAACAACCATTCAGAGGAGCAAATCTATTGCCAGGGAGACGGACAACGCAGAGATGGACACTGAAACTTTTGCAGCTGTCACTGTTGTCTTGGCTTCAGCAGTTCTTTCAGTAGTATCACAGCACAAAACTGAGTAGATACTCCGGTGAAAAGAAAATTTATTATTACATACATTAATTCCATCTTTTTTTTGATGTGTCAGCTTTCAAAATGCTACTAGCCTATAGTACAATATCAGGGCTTTACAATGCGACAAATTTAGTGGCAAATACCCCTGAAAATAAATACCTGCAAATTGGAAAGATGATTTACGAGCAACGTGTGCGAATACAGATTACTACCGTATTTACTCCTGCCCCGCCGCTATCCATTCTTCACTTGTCACAAGCAACACGGGGAGAAATCCCTGTGGGCATATCAATATTGTTATACAAAAACGAGAGGGATCAGCGTTTTATAAGCTGTTTTCAATGTGTCAAGTTTTTAAAAAACCCGTTTCCAAATTTTATAAAGCTTTGACAATATTTAGGGCCCATACCAAGTGTCCAGATACCAGGAATTTCACTTCCACAGACCTCCACTGGTAGCATAATTGCACACACACGTAGTAGGCTATGGCCTAAATATGACTATAAGAAACTATTACATTATGTTCTTATGTAAATGTATATTTACATAACAACATAATGTTATTTGGCCTCATTATTTTGAATATATATATATATATATGTGTGACACTGGACATCTCTTGGTATGTTTAAGCATTAAATCAGGTACATTCTGTTGTGGTGGCAGCCCGGCTGACGGTGAGTGTCCTGGTTTTTCCTCCTTTTTATCAGTTTTCTGCTTTTTCCCTTGGTTTCCTGTTCTCTGCCCGCCTCTCTGTGTTTTCTCCCCCGTGTGCTCTCTCTCCCTCTGCTCCTGAGCCCAGCCAACTACCTGCACCTGCAACCCATCATCCACCTCGTCAGCCTGCCACACCTGCCAGTAATCAACCTCATCCCAGCCTGTATTTCAACCCCGGTTCTCCACACCATCCTTGCTTGATCGTCGTTGCTCCATACCTGGTGCCACTCCTGTGTTCAGGCTTCCTTGTTTCTTGTTTTTTCAAACTTACCCTGTGCCTTGTCATTGTCTCCCCCTAACCTTGTCTCTCTGTTTGTTTCCCTCCCAGGTACACTCACCCTCGTCCTCCGCTCGGCTGGGCTCATCCACTGGCCCACTCCCCTTCGGACCTCCCTCTCGGCGTCCTCCCTGTTCCCCTGCCTCTCCTCGCTTCCTCGGCCCGTGTTCCCCGGCTCCCTGGCCCCCTGTCTCCTTGGTTCCCCGTGCCAGTACTTCCCCGACGTCCTCCTCTCCCTCCACTCCAGTCCCTCTCACCCTTTTTTCCCCCAATAAACCTCCCTCCCTCTGAGTGCAGCATTTGGGTCCTCTCTGTCCACACACCACACCCCGTAACAGAACGATCAAGCCACGCATGGACCCAGCTCACTCACCCTCCCCCCTCTCCACCGACTCCTTGGAATTTGAGTCCTGGCTCCGGGACTTCCTCAAGCTCAAAGAGCTGTGGAAGGGAGCCATAAATGACGGCCTGAAGAAGGCTTTCCGCGCCAGGGCTCAACAGCTGCTGTGGGCTGAGCCTCGCCTGAGGGATTTCGTCCCACCATGGGATGCCAGCTTCCTCCACGCCCTGGCCCTTCCCCCCGCCAAGGAGCCCCTAAGCGCGCCCCTGCCGGTGTCTGCATCTGGTCCGTTACCTCGGCCTGAGCTCGGAGACTGCTGGACCGGACCGGAGGTGGGCCTGGCGGCCGTTAGCCCCTCCACAGAGGATCTCTGCCAGGTGAGGACCCTCGCGGACAGTCTTCTTGGGGACTTAAGGGTGGAGGATTGGCACAAGAGGCTGGACGCGCTAGTCGGCTTCGAGAGGGCTCTGGGTCAACAACCGCGCCTACTGCGTACTCCAGGCATGGCTGAGCTGCTTTGGGAGGTGGGTCGCCTCAAGGAAGCCCTGCGATCGGCCCTGAATTCCCCCGGTGCTCTTCTTGCTGGGCTTAGCATGCGGCCCGCTGGTCCCCTGCCTGTCCCTCTAGCGGCGGGCGCCGCTAGCCTCCAGTCAGTCCCTCCTGATCCCCAGCTCACTAGCGCCGCTAGCCCCCAGCCTGGCCCAGTCCCTCAGCCTGCTAGCGCCGCTAGCCCCCAGCCTGGCCCTGATCCCCAGCCAGTTTGCCCCGACCCCCAGCCTGTCCCTCAGCCTGCTAGCGCCGCTAGCCCCCAGCCTGGCCCCCCGATCCCCCCTTAGGGCCACTGCTCCTCGTGTTCTGTTGGCGGACGGACCGGCTTCAGCCCCGCCGGTGGTCCGGCCGACCCCTGCTCCTCGTGTTCTGCTGGCGGACGGACCGGCTTCAGCCCCGCCGGTGGTCCGGCCGACCCCTGCTCCTCGTGTTCTGTTGGCGGACGGACCGGCTTCAGCCCCGCCGGTGGTCCGGCCGACCCCTGCTCCTCGTGTTCTGTTGGCGGACGGACCGGCTTCAGCCCCGCCGGTGGTCCGGCCGACCCCTGCTCCTCGTGTCCTGTTGGCGGACGGACCGGCTTCAGCCCCGCCGGTGGTCCGGCCGACCCCTGCTCCTCGTGTTCTGCTGGCGGACGGACCGGCTTCAGCCCCGCCGGTGGTCCGGCCGACCCCTGCTCCTCGTGTTCTGTTGGCGGACGGACCGGCTTCAGCCCCGCCGGTGGTCCGGCCGACCCCTGCTCCTCGTGTTCTGTTGGCGGACGGACCGGCTTCAGCCCCGCCGGTGGTCCGGCCGACCCCTGCTCCTCGTGTTCTGTTGGCGGACGGACCGGCTTCAGCCCCGCCGGTGGTCCGGCCGACCCCTGCTCCTCGTGTCCTGTTGGCGGACGGACCGGCTTCAGCCCCGCCGGTGGTCCGGCCGACCCCTGCTCCTCGTGTTCTGCTGGCGGACGGACCGGCTTCAGCCCCGCCGGTGGTCCGGCCGACCCCTGCTCCTCGTGTTCTGTTGGCGGACGGACCGGCTTCAGCCCCGCCGGTGGTCCGGCCGACCCCTGCTCCTCGTGTTCTGTTGGCGGACGGACCGGCTTCAGCCCCGCCGGTGGTCCGGCCGACCCCTGCTCCTCGTGTTCTGTTGGCGGACGGACCGGCTTCAGCCCCGCCGGTGGTCCGGCCGACCCCTGCTCCTCGTGTTCTGTTGGCGGACGGACCGGCTTCAGCCCCGCCGGTGGTCCGGCCGACCCCTGCTCCTCGTGTTCTGTTGGCGGACGGACCGGCTTCAACCCCGCCGGTGGTCCGGCCGACCCCTGCTCCTCGTGTTCTGTTGGCGGACGGACCGGCTTCAACCCCGCCGGTGGTCCGGCTGACCCCTGTCCCTTGCTCCGAGGCCCTCAGCACAGCTGCCTTATCCCTGACTCCCCCCGCTGCTGTCGCACTGCCAGCCCCACGCCCGGCTCCCCGGCCTCTGGAGAGGTCGCCGTGCCCGGCTCCGTGCCCGGCTCCCTGCCCGGCTCCCCGGCCTCTGGAGAGGTCGCCACGCCTGGCTCCCCGGCCTCAGAAGAGGTGGTCTCGACCCCTAGCCCGTCCTTTGGGCCGCCCGCCCGAACTCGCTGGCCTGTCTCGCCTTGCTCCCCGGCCTCTGGAGAGGCCACCACGCCCGGCTCCGTGCCCGGCTCCCTGCCCGGCTCCCCGGCCTCTGGAGAGGTCGCCACGCCTGGCTCCCCGGCCTCAGAAGAGGTGGTCTCGACCCCTAGCCCGTCCTTTGGGCCGCCCGCCCGAACTCGCTGGCCTGTCTCGCCTTGCTCCCGGCCTCTGGAGAGGCCACCACGTCCGGCTCCCTGCCCGGCTCCCCGGCCTCTGGTGAGGTCGCCACGTCCGGCTCCCTGCCCGGCTCCCCGGCCTCTGAAGTCGCCACGTCCGGCTCCCTGCCCGGCTCCCCGGCCTCTGGAGAGGTCGCCACGCCCAGCTCCCCGGCCTCTGGAGAGGTCATCTCGCCCCATAGCCCGTCCCTCGGGCCGCCCGCCCAAACTCTCTGGCTTGTCTCGCCTTGCTCCCCGGCCTCTGGAGAGGTCGTCTCGCCCCCTAGCCCAGCCCTCGGGCCGCCCGCCGGGCACCCCTGGTCCGCCGGACCCTCCCGGATCCCCTGGTCCGCCCTCGGGCCGCCCGCCGGGCTCCCCTGGTCCGCCCTCGGGCCGCCCGCCGGACCCTCCTGGCTCCCCTGGTCCGCCCTCGGGCCGCCCGCCGGACCCTCCTGGTTCCCCCTGTCCGCCCTCGGGCCGCCCGCCGGACCCTCCTGGCTCCCCTGGTCTGCCCTCGGGCTCCCCTGTCCCGCCGGACCCTCCTGGCTCTCCTGCTCTGCATTCGACCTGCCCCCCTGAACTTCCTGGCTCCCCCTGTCCGCCCTCGGGCTGCCCGTCGGACCAACCCTGCTCCCCTGAACTTCCTGGTTCCCCCTGTCCGCCCTCGGGCCGCCCGCCGGACCCTCCTGGCTCCCCTGGTCTGCCCTCGGGCTCCCCTGTCCCGCCGGACCCTCCTGGCTCTCCTGCTCTGCATTCGACTTGCCCCCCTGAACTTCCTGGCTCCCCCTGTCCGCCCTCGGGCTGCCCGTCGGACCAACCTGGCTCCCCTGGTCTGCCCTCGGGCTCCCCTGTTCCACCGGACCCTCATGGCTCCCTGTTCCGCCCTCGGCCTGCCCGCCGGATCTCCCTGGCTCTCCTGCTCTGCATTCGACCTGCCCCCCTGAACTTCCTGGCTCCCCCTGTCCGCCCTCGGGCGGCCCGTCGGACCAACCCTGCTCCCCTGAACTTCCTGGCTCCCCCTGTCCGCCCTCGGGCTGCCCGTCGGACCAACCCTGCTCCCCTGAACTTCCTGGCTCCCCCTGTCCGCCCTCGGGCTGCCCGTCGGACCAACCTGGCTCCCCTGGTCTGCCCTCGGGCTCCCCTGTTCCACCGGACCCTCATGGTCCCTCTGTTCCGCCCTCGGGACGTCCGCCCGAACCCCTTGGTCCCCCAGCTCCGCCCTCGGGACGTCCGCCCGAACCCCTTGGTCCCTCTGTTCCGCCCTCGGGACGTCCGCCCGAACTCCCTGGTCCCCCAGCGCTACCCTCTGGCACCCTGTCTAGCCCTGAGCTTCCAGTTCTGCCCTGCCTGTTCCCCTAACTCTTCCCTGTCCTGAAGCCCTCCCTGTATTCCCAGTTTGGTTTTGGACCCTGGACCCCCATCAGCCGGACCCCAGTACGACATCTTCCCCCCCGTGTTCGCCTGCCGAACCCCCTGTCCTACAGGAAGGCCGCCGGGAGGCGTCCATTGAGGAGGGGGCCCTGTTGTGGTGGCAGCCCGGCTGACGGTGAGTGTCCTGGTTTTTCCTCCTTTTTATCAGTTTTCTGCTTTTTCCCTTGGTTTCCTGTTCTCTGCCCGCCTCTCTGTGTTTTCTCCCCCGTGTGCTCTCTCTCCCTCTGCTCCTGAGCCCAGCCAACTACCTGCACCTGCAACCCATCATCCACCTCGTCAGCCTGCCACACCTGCCAGTAATCAACCTCATCCCAGCCTGTATTTCAACCCCGGTTCTCCACACCATCCTTGCTTGATCGTCGTTGCTCCATACCTGGTGCCACTCCTGTGTTCAGGCTTCCTTGTTTCTTGTTTTTTCAAACTTACCCTGTGCCTTGTCATTGTCTCCCCCTAACCTTGTCTCTCTGTTTGTTTCCCTCCCAGGTACACTCACCCTCGTCCTCCGCTCGGCTGGGCTCATCCACTGGCCCACTCCCCTTCGGACCTCCCTCTCGGCGTCCTCCCTGTTCCCCTGCCTCTCCTCGCTTCCTCGGCCCGTGTTCCCCGGCTCCCTGGCCCCCTGTCTCCTTGGTTCCCCGTGCCAGTACTTCCCCGACGTCCTCCTCTCCCTCCACTCCAGTCCCTCTCACCCTTTTTTCCCCCAATAAACCTCCCTCCCTCTGAGTGCAGCATTTGGGTCCTCTCTGTCCACACACCACACCCCGTAACACATTCCCTGTTTTGGGTTTACACATGGCAACTTACCGGCGTAAAAATATATAAGTTGACTTTTCTATTCTGATTGGAGGATGTCAAAAATACAGATATAAATGTGTTGCCCTCTCTCTGTGTGGGAAAGTGCCCGCGAAATATTACTCTGCAACATTGACCGGCAGCATTGCTCAAAAATTTGCATTGTATCATCAGCTTTAAAGCTTGTGGAAATTCAAACTGGACCTTTGTGAAAATTGCCACAAGATAAAGGAAGAACACCAACATTACTGGTGATGAGGACAGGAAAAGAAAATGTAACAACATAGTGATTCTATATGTGTCTGGAGTATCAGAGAATATCAGGAGGATTTTCAACAAACACCACAGTCCTTTGTTCTTCAAACCCAAGAACACGCTAAGACAGTATAATACTGGTCCACCTGAAAGACAGCAGCACACCCAAACACAAGAAAAGCAATATAGTGTATGCTGTTCACTACAGTGAGAAATGCACAGACCTGTGTGTCTGAAAAAAAATAAGTGCGGTCTGTGAAGGAAGCCAGACACACCAGTAGAGAAACCATCTCTCAACTTGGAGGCAGCCTGCAACACCACTTACCCCCTACCTGCAATGCTGTCCTTTCATCCCTGAAGACTGAACAAATGCCTCATGTGACAATGCCAACAATGGTTTTTCAAACTTGCCCTCCGGTGACTTACGCATTTACTAACAAAGTGTTATCCATCAACTTGAAATTGACCCCACAGAGTATAAATAGCTGGGACGGCCTGCCAGTCAGTTAGAAATGAAAAAGCCTCTTTGATGAGAGGTGAAATGTCTTTAGTCAAGCCCAGTTGCCCTCGAGTTAACCTTCCCTGGCTGCCCAAAATAACTTGAGGCCCTTAATAAAAGTTGCAACTTCACAGCAAAAGATTATCACACATGGTTTATTTTATGTTTAGCTTAAAATCCAGGTTAACTGAGCTGAATGATCTGAAGCAAAAAAACACCAGGTTGAAAAGACAAGAAATTCTAAAATGAATGACACATTTAACTTCAACTGAATCAATCAATTCCCAAGTAATACGAACTTAGGAACATTACCAAAATCAGTAAAAAAAAAAATCACACTTTAAATAAAGTTACCACAAAGAATCAGTTCATAAGATAACATTCTCTTCAACAGTGAAAATGTCTAAATGTTAAATAACTACATATTTAACTAAACTAATCTAGTTAGTCTTATAGACCACCAACCTCCACAGAGTTTCTTTCTGATCGTCGTCCTGCTGCGTCTCCAAACTCTCTGAATTCTGTTCACTGGCGTCTGGTACAAATTTATCCAAATACGAATCTGTGGTTTAGGTGTGTGTGTGTGTGTGTGTTGATTATGATGTTTGTATGTGTGTGAAGACAAGTGTGTTTTTTTTTGCAATTCATATTATGACTTTTACGGTAAATTACAACAGGCAAATCTTTTTTCACACTATTGCCACAGGGAGGTCAGATCGCAGCAACAGCACCATTATTTGAATCTCATTTCAATCATCTCTGCATCAGTTTGTCATCTGTGCTGCGTTATGACCTGTAGTCAGATAGGTTTGGATGTGAGTTTCAGTTAAATGTATTTCTGTTGTTAACCTCCCTGCTCTAGTGACGAGCTGTTCTGTGTCTGACACACGCTGACTTAACACGATGCATGCTGGACTTGAAATAAGGCATTCTGGTTAGAAATTGTGTCCGACTTTCGCTGGCGCTGCAAAACGTCTCCATGTCACATGACATTAAAACCTCGTGGGAGCAAGGCGGCTGCAGGCGCCAATTCCGGCAGCTGCAGTTGTTTTTCTCTGGCTGCACAAAGTTGGAACCACACTATTGCTTGGTCTTGCAGCATTGTTATTGCTATTTTGGGCAGCCAGTTTTGTTCCCCGCCCCTGCAGTCATCTGCAGCTCACGTTAGACTATCAAGTTGGTGAAAGTCAGCTGCCATCATCTTGAACGCACTTTATGTTTCCAGGTGGTGGACAGCAGACAGATTGCCCTTGTGCCAACTTTCAGGGTGTCTGAGGTGGATGCATATTTTAATGTGAATTGGCTGAAGGATGTGTGGATTATATTGCTTCTGTGTAAATTGGAAGAGAATGCTAAGGAGGCATGTGCCTATAAATTGGTACCTGAAGCGTACAGACAAATTTAGAGCCTGTGAAAAAGAAGACAACCAGACGTGTGTAGAATTTGCTTGTAAAAAGGGTGTATTTTTTGATAAATGGTATCAGGCAAGTAAAGGTCAGGATCTGTCAAAGCTGCGCGAACTGGTCCTTTTGGAGGATTTTAAAACCTGTCCGCCTGAACACATTGTGACATATTTGAATGAAAAGAAAGACGTTGGGTTGAGCCGTTTTCTGATCATTTGTACTGTGGTTCTGACCTTTTTTCGTATGGGGTGTTAAATTAATTGTGTTATGCGTGCCAGTTCACGCAGTTACACTTTCCTGCTCTTTGGTACTGGATCAGCTGCCTATTGCAGGAGTAGATCTCATTCTTGGAAATTATTTGGTAGGTGGGAAGGTATTTTCTGCCACTCGGAGGTGATTGAAAATCACGCGGTGTATATGTGTCTGCGAATGGTTCTCCTTCACTTTTTCTGGTGTGCCATAACAAGGTTAGGGTTGATGCTGTTTTCTATTTGTGAGACCACACAGCAGTCTCTTGAGTTTAGTCGGGCAGATTTGGTTTTTGGGCACACTGTGCGTGGCCCTTTGCGGACAAACCCAGGCCGACACACCATCTCCTGGACTACGTGAGTTTATTTCGGGAGCTCTTGCACACAGCCTGTGAAGTGGCCCGCAGCTCTCCCCACTAGCAAAAACAAATTTTGCTAGTGTTGTTGTGCCACTCACAAATTTGTCCAGCCCATCTCACCCCTTTTGTCTGGGAAGATGTGTGTCAAGACGGATTTTGTACGTCCTTTTAAGTTGTAAGTAGTAGTTGTAAGTAAGATGGATGCCGGTGCATTATGGTGCAGGAGCTTTGCTTTTGCAGGAGGATAATCGTGGGGTTGATCATTAGTGTGCTATTTTTATGAGACATTTGGCTAATTTCAGGTGAATTATAGCACAATTGAGAAGGAAGCACTTGCATTACTGTGGGCGTTGCAGCATTTTGAAGTTTACGTTGGTTCGACTGCAAGCCCTGTTCTGGTCTATCCGGACCACAATCCCTTAGTGTTTCTTTCTCGTATGTGCAACAACAATCACCATCTGATGTGTTGGTCATTGTTGTTGCAGGATTTTAACATTGAGATTCACCACAAAAAAGAGTCTGACAATGTTGTGGCTGATGCGTTGTCTCGTGTGGGAGTCTAAGAGGATAAAAAGAATTGAACATTTCTTTAGGGGGAAGAAATGTTTTACATTTGTTTGTCATTTGTGCTGCGTGATCTCTATAGAGATCTCTATTGAGATTATACAACAAAAACACAAACACACAGAGTCAATTATGACATTTATTCCTTTCTTTAAAATCTATTGACGTACATACATCATTATTCTTTATTACCATTGTACTACACTATGATTAATTATACAAATGTATTTAATAGTGCACACTTAAGTGAATAATCCTAAACATTTTAAACTTTTCTACACATTTCCCAAAAAAAAGTTGAAAATTAAGAAAAAGAGCTACATTTATATTGGTGCCAGTCATGGAGCAATCTTTAACTATGGTTTATTTAATAATTTTATTAAGATACACTTTAAGCTTGACATTCAACTTCAGTGGAACCACAGTATGTTTCATTAATTTAAGCTTTGTCATGTAGTGTGGCTCTAGGGATCCACCACTTTGGTCCACACTGAAATATCTCAGCAACTTTTGGACCATGAATTTTTGTATAATAATGTCCCCAGAGGATGACACCTTATTATTATTATTATTATTATTATTATTATTATTATTATTATTATGTGGATCTACAGCAACCATCAGGTCAAATCAGATGTTCTCAGTACTTTGTTTTGTGAAATCTGCAAAATTAATTATATTCATAATTCATTATATATCAGCCATAACTTTATTTTTTTTGAGTGCTAGTTATCAAATATTAGCATGGTAACATGCTAAATGGTTGTATTCTTTGTCCATTACTATTTAGATTAAACATACGTTACATTATTCTTCCAAATAAGTGCTGCAACATCCGTTTTATTGCAGATTCATAATGAATGTCACTGGTTTGGCTCCGACCCAGGATCTTACATATCTTTACATGTCTTTGATACTTTCCAGTTATCTCATCTTCATTATAAACTTATTTTAAATGCAGAGAAGACCAAGTACATTGTACCCATCTTTTTATGGTATCCAAATGACTCGTACTGACTTATAAAAATGATCAACAGCAGACTGTCATTCAAGATTCAAAATCAAAGTTTAACCCCCAAATTTTTATGAAATATTTTACTCTCTGCTCGTATTTGAGAATTTATGTTATGACATATAATATCACATGTAATCCTACCCTCCTGCTGATTCAGTGTTTGGTTTACAAGATTGTAATTTACCTGCCTGGTGTAGAAACAGCAGAGGTAACACACACCTGCTGGGAAGATCGAAACAGGCACTAGACAGCCACTCTAAACACACATCACTAAGCACAGAGAAAGTGTACATTACAGTGCAAAGCAGATTCCACCCAAAACTAATCAATAGCACTGTCATTACAGCCATGATGGTGTGGAAAGCCCTCCTCTTTGATTGGTCAACCCGCTTCCTGTTCCCACCCACTTCCCCCGGCCCGGGACGCTTCAGAGCGCGGAGAACCGAAATGCTGCAAAAAGACATGACAATTAAGAAGAAAACTATAATGCAGCAATTCAAGAGCCTGTTAAACTCATGGCTGCATAGATAATTTACAACCAGATATCCAAAGCTCAATAACCAAACACATCCAATGCTGATGTTTCTGATCCTGACCCCGCCCACCTGTCTCAGTCCCAGGTAGGTGATGGGGTGAACAACAGCCAGGTAGCGCTCCACACAGGTCAGGAGGTGAAACAGAGACTGTCCGAGAGAGGTGCCACACCAGATGGAGATCCCTACAAACTTCATCTCTGGGAGATTGATGTAGCCGCCACAAAAGAACAAGCTGAGCCCCAAATATTCGATCAGCTGCATGGCGATGGAGTGATAGGTGAAGAGGTCAGAGTGACTTGTTGCAGATGTTGAAACAGAGCGCTGTTTCCTCCACTGTTGGTATCCCAGGTAGAGGACGAAGAGGAGGAGAGGGAGGAGGAGGAGGATGTTGGTGATTGAGAAAGCAGAGATGACAAAGATGCTCATTTTGGACCTGAAACACGTGTTGAAGAGAGGAGGGAAGGAGGAGTTGGAGGAGGAGAGATTATGAGGAAGAAGGGAGGGGTCATCAAAGGATGAAATGTTGACTGACATATTTATATAAATGTGGGCCTGAAGAGGAGAAGGAGAGGCACAGAGAACCAAAGGGGAGGTGAAGAGACAGAATGTTAAAATCAAATGGAAACATGGAGAAAATAATCTCACTAATAAAAGGTGCTTTGTTGTTTTAAAGGGCAATTTCATTCCCCTAGTTTGTTTAGCTTGACATTCAGGGTAAACAGGTGTGGACAGCAACGAAGTGGCGATAATATAACCATGTGTTGCCACTTGGCCCTGTATCTTAATGAGTATCCACATCAAAGGGTTAAAGAAGGACTGAGAGAACCATGTAACACATGTAACCATCTGATCTATATACATAGAATGTTTCTCAGGTTGATCCTGACTCTTCTGTCTAGATGTAGTCTTTCTACACCTACAGTTTTGTTCTTCAATGGCAGCAGACATATTTGCTATTTTTTATGGCACAGGTTCTCTGCACTATTCAGAATCAGAGGTTGAACTGACAATAATTATTTCATGATAGATCTTTAAAAGTAATCAAAGAAGACATTTTGGGAGGTTCTAAAAGAATAACGTGTTTAACTTCACTTCATGACTTCCTAAGTAATGACAACATAAACATATTTAAATATTTTAATGTGTGAGAACATGAAAGCATACCTGTCTAATGCCTTTGACAATCACAAGTTATCAACAGTATCAGTGAAAAATTACTTTAAATGAAGTTTCCACACATAATCAGTTTACAAGATATCAGCAGTCTCTTCAACACTAAATATGCCTTATTAACTAATTCTAAATGTTAGATAACTAAACTTTTAACTTGAACCAAACTAATCTGTTAATCTTAAAGAACACCCACCTCCACAGAGTTTCTTTCTGAACGTCTTTCTCCTGCGTCTCCAAACTCTCTGACTGCTGTTCACTGGTGTCTGTTACAAATATATCCATGTGTGTTGATTATGATGTTTATGTGTGTGTGAGGAACAGGTGTGTTCAGGGCTGTGTTTTTTTTGCAATTGATATTTTATGATGCTTTTTTACGGTAAATTGCAACAGGCAAATTTATTTTTGCATCTTTGTTGTTTGGGGAGGTCAGATCACAGCGAAGGCACCACTATTTGAATCTCATGCCCATAATCTCTGCATCAGTTTGTCATCTGTGCTGCATGGTCTACATAGAGATTATACAATGAAAATACACAGAGGAAAAGATTAGGACAGTTATTCCTTAATTCAAATACAGTGATGCCATACATCACTTTACTATAATAAAATTATACTACTTACTGAATGTTGCACACAAATTTAGAGATATAAATGTTCATAGTGAATTACCACTTAATTTGGTGAGAGGAATTATCAGATTTGCAGTGTAGAGTACCACCCTATACAGGGAATTTAAATTAATTGTTTATCAATTAATTATATAGTAATTAAAAAATGAATTACTTCAATCTTGATCTGAAGGTTGCTACAGACCCCCTGACTCAGTTTACAGTGACTGTACATTTCACACACACAAACCCCACAATCAAGTTCTTTATAAATGTAAAGACAACCTGTTCAATCTACTTAGAGTTAACTTGGGGTTATCAAGCAAACTCGGGGTTGACAAACTCTGATCACCTATACTGGAGTTAAACGGTACTATGACGGTGAATAAGATGTTGGTTAGTTGAGTCAGTGTTAACTTAATTGGAGTTGGTGCTCGTTCGCGTAAAAGGGGTGTGTTCGGTCGTGCAAGCAAAGTTTTTTTCGCCAACAAAACCAGGGAGGCTTGTTGGCATCGCATTGAGTAAATTTGTAGCCTACTTATCTTCACAGTGTTCTTATTGTAGTTCAAATCTCTATTATGTATTTTATGGGCTCTTCTTTTATGTGTAATATGATTAAGATGTAAAGGTACAACTGCACATAAGGTCCATTGTAATAGAAAAAAAAGGAGCCAGCTGAGAGGAGTAATAATCCAAAACATAATTAACCACCACTGCAGGGCTCTCATGTGCAGCAGGCCAGGTGGGATTACGCTGGAAAGTGTTTCACAGTGAAGGTGCGGCCTAGCTTCACTCTGGTCACTGAGGACAAAATGGACCCGACGCGTGCAGGCGACAGGACTAAACCAAGTTACAAGACAGAACAGGTTCTAAGAGAGCTAAACTGAACATGCAAATAAACAATGGAATAAACAAGGCTAAAGAGAGGAAACACAAGACAAGTAACAAAACACAAAAACAGAAAACATAGACCAAACTAATAACAGATTGGATAAAGTGAATTAAACACCACAGACAAACTCAACATCAAGACACAGACTAAGATAACTGAACAGAACAGACTGGCACAGAATTAAACAGAAACTAAGGCAGGCACAGATCAAAATCAAACTAAACAGGAAACAGATTAGTTACAGTTAACAGTGAAGCTTAAATAAGAATACAAACAAAATTTATTTTGCTGGCAGTAATGGAACTGTTATTTAGTGTTATTTAGTGACTGTTATTTGGTTTGGTAACTTAGGTTTTAAATATTGTGAATTTGCAACATAAATGTGTTTTGTAATTACTTAAAAATTAAATACTATGTATTATTATTTCAAGTAATTGTTTACTTGAAATAATAATTATTTAATAATTATAATATGGACCTTTGAACTTAGCTCATATTTTAAAAAAAACATAGCCAGAATGTGTAAAGCTGTCATCACTTCTAGTAGTAGTTATCACTAACTAGTAATGTATATTTAACATATAGGACATCTGTTTTTATGTTGATGACATTATTTTATGTGTACCCTTGTTCCACTCCAACCCAGTATCTCCTTAAGTCTATATTTTATACTTTCCAGGTATCTCATCTTAATTATAACCTTAAAATGCAAAGAAGACCAAGTCCTTGGTATTCTCTACGTAAACCTGTTTCTGACTTACAAAACTACCTGACTCATTGAAGAGTCAAATTTAACATTTAACCCCAACTTCAAAACAATTACTTGAATTATTTTAAAATATTCAAAGCTAGAGTGCTGGGCTTTTACATGAATGAACATCTGATACATTCAAGCCCTTGCCAAACAGGTTCACACAACGCCTACACATCATAAGCACGTGTTGATAGTTTTATGTACTTACTTTCACTGTGAGAACAAGGCGAGACAAAAGTTCGTCTGATACTCTCACATGTAATCCTACCGTCATCTTGATTCAGTCTTTGGTTTACAGGTTTGTAATTTTCCTGTCTGCTAAATCTAAAATGTTAAATAACTAAAACATGGTCATTTCTAAAGAACACCCACCTCCAAAAAGTTTCTTTATGATCTTCTTTCTCCTGTGTCTCAAAACTCTCTGACTGCTGTTCACTGGTGACTTGCACAAATATATCGAATGAATCTGTTGTTTGAGGATTTGCATCATTTAATTTACAGAACATTCCCACAACTTTGAAGATGTTTTTTGTTTTTATTGTGAAGCAAACAACAAATAGAACAAAATAACAGAAAAAGTCAATGTGCATAACTATTCACCTGTCACCTGGCATGTTGCACATAGTTGTTGTTGATTGTTGTTTTGTATATTTTTATGTTGTCAGTTTATATATTTATATGTACACAATATTCTCTTCCGTTGTGTTACTTCTGCATGGTACAGACCCAGAATAATGCACATGTATATATCTGCAACATTGTTCTTCCATTCCATATTTATATATTTCTATGTGGCTCATATGGGTTTTTTTTGTGTGTTTGATTCCCCTCTACTGCTTTATGGCTAGTTTATTATGTCGGTGAGTATATTTCTTATACATCTACGATGCAGAGATGCTCACCAGTCTTTGAGATAGAGTCCAAGTCAAGTCTCAAGTCTCTGAGCTGGAGTCCAAGTCAAGTCTCGAGTCACTCTTGGTTATAATGAATGTTGTATCACCTGCTGCGTTCAATCCAGGTTGCTTATAAAACTGCATAGCTACAAGGGATTCTGTAACTGTAATCTGTTTTTCACTTACTGAGCACAACCATATACTGTGCAATGCAATTAATGACAGCTTATTCTACTGTAAGTAAACACATTCCCCTGACTCTCAGTGTAACGTTATCACTAAATAAAACTGTAACGTTACATGATCAACAATAAACCTGTAACCTGATTACAGCAAGCGTTAATAATTAATGTGATGGCAGCCAGCGGGACATAAATGTTGCGTTAATCGACCACCACAAGTTCGGCAAATAAACAAAGGCTCATTCATCTTTTCATAACAAAGGACAGTCGGACCTCCGGTAGGTTGTCGCTAAAGAAAGAAGCAAGCTCAGTTGGCCAGTGCTGAGCTAAACATGTTCACCAACCTCAGGTTACTAACCTATTTTGCGTTCAGCGCTTCTTTTGTTTGGTTCTTGTTGTATAAAGTTTTAAAGACAAAGTTTATGATGAATGGCACAGCAGCTGCCGGAGTTTGTTGTCCTCTCTCATGTATGACACTACGCGTTACGTCGGCAGGTTATAGGTAACGCAGGAAGGGGAATAACAGCAAGCTCATCAGACATTTCCTAAAAATAAACATTGTTCACGAGTCCTACACCTTGAGTCTGAGTCAAGTCTGAAGTCTTTTGAGGACAAGTCTTAAGTCAGACTTGAGTCCGAGTCTCAAACTCGAGTCCCCATCTCTGGTACAATGGAATTTGATTAGGACAGTTTTGCGAGAAATCCCACACTGTAACAATTAAATAAGTGTAAGAAAGTAGATTTAATGTTAATCACTGATCTGTTTAATGTCAAATCACCACCAAATACGAGAAAAGAGGAGGTGAGGCAGCTCTTAGAGGAGAAACTGGGGGAGATGAGTTTGTTTGCAAGTTAAACCGCTGCAAATGTGGAGCTCGGTAATTCAATATAATCCGTTACACCTGCTGCCACAGATCCTCCCATTTCACCAGGGGTGTCTGCTGAGGAGCTCCGGCTGACACTCTGTATTAAGGAAATGGAGATTTAATATTGGCGGTTAGAGGTAGAGGCTATGCATCTTAAGGTGAGAGTGTTAGAGCTGGGACGCCAGCCAAGTGTTGCTCCCCAATCACCTGTAAGACAACAAATTTCATACTCCCCCCAAAGTGGTTTTGATATGAGCAGACAGATTGTACTTGTGCCACCTTTCAGGGATTCTGAGGTGGATGCATTTTTAATGTGTTTGAGTGCCTTTCAACTACTCTGAATTGGCTGAAGGATGTGTGGACTTGCTTCTGTGCAAATTGGAAGGGAAGGCTCACAAGACATGTGCCACTCTCACAGTTGAACAGAGCCTACATTATGACGTTGTAAAGGCTATGGCATTATGTGCCTATGAATTGGTACCTGAAGCGTATAGACAGAAATTTAGAGGCTGTGAAAAAGAAGTCAACCAGGCGTATGTAGAATTTGCTTGCAAAAAGGGTGTACTTTTTGATAAATGGTGTCAGTCAAGCGGTGGTATTATGCTTTTTGGCTTGTCCCCTCTCTTTTATTGAGTTATATACCTTTTCTGTGCGAGTAATAAGTTTGCAAAGTGAAAAAGCCCAAAGTCCACCCCAAAGTAAGTTCCCATCTCCCACAGAAAGCACTGCTCTGAACTGCCTGAAAACAGCTCGTTTGTAGTCCAGCCATTTCTCTTTCATCCCACAGGGGTGAAAGCAAAATTTGCATCATTACGCTCGCCAAGCAGCTAGTCCGACACGCCCTCAAAAACACCGGTGGAAAAACACTGAGCTGCAGCACACACTTCTCCTCTAGCTTCCAAACAATAGCTACCATCCAGGCAGCTAGTATAAACATAAAGTTGTTACTGTGATGTAGAGACAAAGCTCAGTTAAAACTTTATGCATGAAAAATACTTTTGTTACAGATTAATAACTCAACACTCTGAAACTCTTGCTCCAGTCCATGTTGCTAAGCTGGTAAGGGGATATACAGCTGAACCAAAGCCGCAACGTCCCAACAAAGATCATGCAGAGGTAAGATGTATAACTCCATAGCTAAAAAAAAGCCTTCAACACACAGGATGAAACGAGGAGCTGCAGCAATGTGCAGTATGACAAAAATATGGTGTTTTTTGAAATTTACACCATGTAAACCTGTTCTGGTACAATCTCTAAATAAGATTTGAACCGGAAAATGAGCATAATATGATCTCTTTAAGGATCTGTCAAAGCTGTGCGAGCTGGTCCTTTTGGAGGATTTTAAAAGCCGAGGCTGCTGTCCTGGCAGACAAGTTTGCGTTAACACACAAGGGGGCGTTTTTTTTACCCACACGTCGTGAATTTCCTATATTTTCCGACAATAAGAAAAGGTGGTCTCCTATAGGGTCCAGGCACGCTTCTGCCGACGTGGGTGAAAACCATGAGTGTTTTTATTGTCATGACCTTGGCCATCTTATTGCTGCCTGTGTTAAAGAAAAAGAACCAACCTAAGTGTGAAAGCTCCTCCGCTATCAGATTAATTCAGGGGGAGCTGAGAGTAAAGCTGAGATTGATGATCAGTTAAAGCCTTTCATTTTGCAGGTTTTTTTCCCTGACATGCAGTGAGGTGGACAAATGAGGTGGAAAATAACTATTTTGCGAGATACCGGTGTGAAGCATTCGCTGGCTAGACATGTGGTTGTTTTCTGATCAGTCATACTGTGGTTCTGACCTTTTGGTATGGTGTGTTAAATTAAGTGGTTACGTGTGCCAATTCAAGCAGTTACACTTTCTTGCTCCCCACTAGCAAAAACCAATTTTTCTAGTGTTGTTGTGCCACTCGCTGATTTGTCCAGCCCGTCTCACCCTTTTGTCTGTGAAGATGTGTGTCAAGACTCATTTGATTCTGCTAAAGCATGCTTGTGCAATGACCCTGTGTTGGCTGCCCCGGATTTTGTACGTCTTTTTAAGTTAGAGGTGGATGCCAGTGCATTATGGTGCAGGAGTTTTGCTTTTGCATGAAGATAATCGTGGGGTTGATCATCAAGTGTGCTATTTTTCTAAGACATTTGGCTAATTTCAGGTGAATTATAGGACAATTGAGAAGGAAGCACTTGCATTACTGTGGGCGTTGCAGCATTTTGAAGTTTACGTTGGTTCGACTGCAAGCCCTGTTCTGGTCTATCCGGACCACAATCCCTTAGTGTTTCCTTCTCGTATGTGCAACAGCAATCACCATCTGATGTGTTGGTCATTGTTGTTGCAGGATTTTAACATTGAGATTCACCACAAAAAAGAGTCTGACAATGTTGTGGCTGATGCGTTGTCTCGTGTGGGAGTCTAAGAGGATAAAAAGAATTGAACATTTCTTTAGGGGGAAGAAATGTTTTACATTTGTTTGTCATTTGTGCTGCGTGATCTCTATAGAGATCTCTATTGAGATTATACAACAAAAACACAAACACACAGTCAATTATGACATTTATTCCTTTCTTTAAAATCTATTGATGTAATACATTATTATTCTTTAATACCATTGTACAACTCTATGATTTATTATACAAATATATTTTATAGTGCACACCTATGTGTGAATAATCCTGAACATTTTCTACACATTTCCAAAATTTTAACAAAAGTAGAAAATTATGAAAAATAACTAAATTGATAATGGTGCCATGGTGGCCAATGGTGGACGACATAGCAATCTTTAAGTATGGTTTATTTAATAATTTTATTACGATAGCAGCATTAAACATACACTTTGAGCTCTAGGGATCCACCACTTTGATCCACACTGAAATATCTCAGCAACTTTTGGATTGCCATTAATTTTTGTATAATCATTATCCCCAGAGGATGACACCATCTTACTTTGCTGATTAACCATCAGATCAAATCAAATGTTCTCAGTACTTTGGTTTGTGAAATCTGAAAAACTAATTCTATTCCCATCAACCTTAACTTTACTTTTTGTTTAGTGCTAGTCATCAAATATTAGCATGCTAACATGCTAAATGTTGCCGGTACTGATGGTGCGTCAAGATCTTACAAATCTTCAGTCTATCTTTGATACTGATATACTATTATATATCTCATCTTCATTATAAACTTATTCTCTATGTCTAAATGTGGCTACCATTTTAAACTTTTAATGGTACCCAAATGACTCATACTGACTCGTAAAAATTCCTGACAGCAGACTGTCATTCAACATCAAAATTTAATCCCCAAATTTAAAACAAATGTTTGAATTATTTTGAAAGATTTAAACTGCTTGTATTTGAGAATTAATAGTACGATACTCTCACATGTAATCCTACTGTCATCCTGAGTCAGTGTTTGGTTTACAACATTGTAATTTTCCTGCCCGCTGTAGAAACAGCAAAGGTAACACAAATCTGCTGGGCAGATCGAAGCAGGAGGCAAACCACTCTGAACACACATCACTAAGCATAGATAAAGTGTACATTACAGTGCAAAGTAGATTCCCTCCAAAACTAATCAATAGCACTGCCATTACAGCCATGATGGTGTGGAAAGCCCTCTGCTTTGATTGGTCAACCCGCTTCCTGTTCCCACCCACTTCCCCCGGCCCTGGACGCTTGAGAACGCAGAGAACTGAAATGCTGCAAAAAGAGATGATGATTAAGGAGAAAACCATACTGCTGAAAAACAAGATCAAGTTCAACTCATCACTACCTAGATAATTTACAACCAGATATCCAAAGCTCAATAACCAAACACATCCAATGCTGATGTTTCTAATCCTGACCCCGCCTGCCTGTCTCAGTCCCAAGTATGTAATGGGGTGAACAACAGCCAGATAGTGCTCCACACAGGTCAGGAGTTGAAACAGAGCCTGTCCGAGGGAGGTGGCAGACCAGATGGAGATCCCTACTAACATCATCTCTAGGTGATTGATGTAGCCGCCACAAAAGAACAAGATGAACCCCAAGAATTCGTTCAGCTGCATGGCGATGGAGTGATAGGTGAAGAGGTCTGAGTGACTTGTTGTAGCCGTTAAAACTGAGTTCTGTTTTCTCCACTGTTGGTATCCCAGGTAGAGGACTAAGAGGAGAAGAGGGAGGAAGAGGAGGTGGATGATGGAGAAAGTGGAGAAGATGTAGATGCTCATTTTGGAACTTAAACACATGTTGAAGAGAGGAGGGACGGAGGAGTTGGAGGAGGAGAGGTTATGAGGAAGAAGGGAGGGGTCATCAAAGGAAGAGGAGTTGACTGACATATTTATATAAGCAGAGGCCTGAAGAGGAGAAGGAGAGCCACAGACAACAAAGGGGAGGTGAAGAGAAACAGAATGTTAAAATCAAATGGTAACATGGAGAAAATAATCTCTCTAATAAAAGGTGCTTTGTTGTTATCAGGAGTAGATTCAATTTTAAAGGGCAATTTCATTAAACTCCCCTAGTTTGTTTAGCTTGACATTCAGGGTAAACAGGTGTGGACAGCAACAAAGTGGCAATAATATAACCATGTGTTGCCACTTGGCCCTGTATCTTAAAGAGTATCCACCTCAAAGGATTAAAGAAGGACTGAGAGAACCATGTAACACATGTAACCATCTGATCTATATACATAGAATGTTTCTCAGGTTGATCCTGACTCTTCTGTCTAGATGTAGTCTTTCTACACCTACAGTTTTGTTCTTCAATGGCAGCAGACATATTTGCTATTTTTTATGGCACAGGTTCTTTGCACTAATCAGAATCAGAGGTTGAACTGACAATAATTATTTCATGATAGCTCTTTAAAAGTAATCAAAGAAGACATTTTGGGAGGTTCTAAAAGAATAACGCATTTAACTTCACTTCATGACTTCCTAAGTAATGACAACATAAACATATTTAAATATTTTAATGTGTGAGAACATGAAAGCATACCTGTCTAATGCCTTTGACAATCACAAGTTATCAACAGTATCAGTGAAAAGTTTCCACACATAATCAGTTTACAAGATATCAACAGTCTCTTCAACACTAAATATGCCTTATTAACTAATTCTAAATGTTAGATAACTAAACTTTTTACTTGAACAAAACTAATCTGTTAATCTTAAAGAACACCCACCTCCACAGAGTTTCTTTCTGAACGTCTTTCTCCTGCGTCTCCAAACTCTCTGACTGCTGTTCACTGGTGTCTGTCTATCCATGTGTGTTGATTATGATGTTTATGTGTGTGTGAGGAACAGGTGTGTTCAGTCTGTGTTTTTTTTTGCAATTGATATTTTATGATGCTTTTTTACGGTAAATTGCAACAGGCAAATTTATTTTTGCATCTTTGTTGTTTGGAGAGGTCAGATCACAGCGAAGGCACCACTATTTGAATCTCATGCCCATAATCTCTGCATCAGTTTGTCTTCTGTGCTGCATGGTCTACATAGAGATTATACAATGAAAAAACACAGAGGAAACGATTAGGACAGTTATCCAACGAAGGTTAAAATCAAGGCAACTGGACTTGGTTGAAGATACTGATACTTTTCCAGTATCTTCAACCAAGTCCAGTTGCCCTTGATTTTAACCTTCGTTGGATAAGTATGACCTGGATGACTGAGAATCTTCATAGACATCAATTAGGACAGTTATTACCTTGATTCAAATACAGTGATGCCATACATCACTTTACTATAATAAAATTATACTACTTACTGAATGTTGCACACAAAAAGGCTTAAAGGAAATACAAAATTCGTAATGTATTAACTTACTTAATTTGTTAAGAGGAATTATCAGATTTGCACTCACTTCCAGCTATCAGAAATAGTACATAAAATAGCATAATTAAACTTGGATTGGAACCTTATTCACCTCCTCTGTCAGTGGTCATAATGTTATGGTGACTGGTATATCTAAGCTTAAGCAAACAATAAAAATAAAGTTATCAGTATAAAATATTCTTTGAAATAGGGAAGCAGGGGTCTACACTACTGAAAGTGTCTCCCCCAAGGTATTAAGCATGCAACTGAAAAACTGCTTTACGTTATCATACGAAATAGTGAGCCATCCCTTGTGAATATATCTTACAGCGAGTTCTTACAAGGGTTACATTTATATTTATTAATTTGTCTGGTGCGACTTATAATTGCTATTTATGTCAGAGGTCGCATGTCTCTGGAGCGTGTCTTGTTCATGGACACATTGGTGGATGTATTGTAGTGGGAATTGAACCCCAGTCTCCCACACTAGAGGAACAGGTCTTATCCACTCTTCCATCACCACACCCCAGATCTAAAATCAATCAATAACATGTCTTTTGCAAACACTTTAAACAAATAAAAAAGGTGCTTTTTACCAGCAGTATTCCCTTTACACAGTAGCAATAAACATTATTGTAACTAAACAACTAAAACATTAATATAATCAAATCAAATATTAAACGAAAACTATTTGCCACTGTCACGGCATTACCTTGTATCTAGCTTGTAGACCAGTAAACCCGAAATGTGCACATCCCACACAGAAATATTAGTAATCTCTTAAAAATTAAGTCCAGCACCTGGAACAAACTCATTTAAAATGGATCTCTTCAATGTGAGATCTCTGTCAAGCAAGACTTTTATCTTAAATGATTTTATCTTGTCTTCAAATCTAGATTTTATGTTTTTAACTGAATCCTGGCTGCAAATGAATGACTTTAGCCAGCTAGCTGAACTGTGTCCGCCTCAATATGATTGTATGCGTGTATAGAAATATTTAAAATGTCATCAAGTATGCTGTGATGAATTTAACTCCTTTGAAGTTCTCACTCTTAAAGTTGGAGGGCTGCAACCTGTCATATTTGTTAAAATTTATCGCCCCCCAAAACCGCCTGGAGGATTTTTATCAGAACTTCCTGAATTTTTATCTACTCTGGTTTTAAATTATGACGGAATTGTTCTTTGTGGCGATTTTATATGACCCCACCAATGTTAATGCAACTGACTTTTTAAATATGGCCACTTCTTTTAACTTCAAACAACATGTCAAAGGGCACTGGACTTGGTTTTTACCCTGGGTGTCAGCATTTCCTCTGTGGAATTAGTGGACATGCCCATATCTGACCACAGATGTTTTGTTTTTAGCTGCGATTCGCCTGTTACTCATGCCGCCTCACCAAGCTCCGTGTGTTCTCGCATCTTTAATGAACAAAGTGTTTTAAAGTTTTGCACATTCTTTCAGAGCCAAAGCCAACACCTGTCTGATTCCAACACCAACAATCTGGTCGATCACTTCAATCATATCTGCTTGTCGTCACTAAATATTACTGCTCCTCTAAAGGTTAGGCCTATGTCTAAAGCTAGTAAGCAACCCTGGATAAATGACAGCATTCGCAGCCTAAAAAGGGAATGCAGGAAAGCAGAGCGCAGATGGAAAAAATCCAGTCTCCAAGTCCATTACCTCAGTCTGAAGGATTTATTAATTAACTACAATAACATGGTTAAGGATGCGAGAACACACTATTTTTCTCATTACTACACATAAACAAAATCCCAGGTTTCTGTTTAAGACTGTGGATCAGCTGGTAAACCCAACCCCTCCTTGTGCCTCAGCTGGAAGTAATGATGACTGTGAATTGTTTTTATCTTATTTTACCAATAAGGTTGGTAAAATTCCTCACCAGCAACCAGAGAGTTTTAACCAGTTTTATCCCATCGACTTGTCTGAGCTTTTAAAAACAGTATCACAAATGAGAGTGTCCTCCAGCCCACTTGATGTAATACCTACAAAGTTTTTACTGAAAGTAATAGATTCTGTTGGGCCCCATTTGATCTCTGTTTTCAACAGCTCCCTATCTACTGGTTGTGTCCCTGATTATTTTAAAATGGCTTGCGTGAACCCACTTTTAAAGAAACCTGGTTTAGATCCCTCCCTCCCACATAATTTTAGACCAATTTCAAAACTGCCTTTTCTTGCAAACATCTAGAAAGACTTGTGTCCAAACAGCTGCTCACTGTACTGGAAAATAACAAAATATTTGAAAAGTTTCAATCTGGTTTCAGGTAGTACCACAGCACTGAGACTGCCCTGCTTAAAGTCACCAATGACCTTTTAATGTCTGCTGATGAAGGCATGTGCTCAGTCCTGGTACTCCTGGACTTTAGTGCTGCTTTTGACACCATTGATCACAACATCATGTTAGACAGAATGAGGCACTCGGTGGGGATCTCTGGTACTGCCCTAGAATGGTTTTTATCCTTCCTGTCAAATTGCGTGTCTGTAAACAACTATGTCCCCTCATTCTGTCCAGTTAAATATGGTGTGCCTCAGGGGTCGGTCTTAGGACCCATTTTTTTTTTCCTTGTATCTGCTTCCCCTTGGACATATTATCCATAAACATGGCATTTCTTTTCATATTTATGCTGATGACACACAAATATACTTGCCCGTCAGATCCACAGACCCTGGAATGCTGAGTTCATTTAACAACTGCCTTTGTGAAGTTAAAAAATGGATGTCAAATAATTTCCTCCAACTGAACTCAGACAAAACAGAAATCATGGTCATTGGGTCCCAGCAGATCGCAAATCAAATACTGCCATCTGCTGGTTCCCTAGTAAATCACATTAAGCCTGTGGCAAAGAACCTTGGTATTTGGTTTGATAGTAATTAAAATTTTGAGCAGCACACCACAAAGCTTGTTCAATCATGTTTTTATCAACTTAGAAATATAGCAAAAATTCGATCTATGTTAACTTTTAAGGACACCATTATACATGCCTTTTCACCTGTTTAACCCAAAAATCCATTGATTGACTCCAGACTGTCCAGAACTCAGCTGCCAGGCTTTTAACCAGAACAAGGAAATATGACCACATTACTCCTATTTTAGCTTCATTACACTGGCTCCCAGTATGTTTTAGAACTGACTTTAAAATTCTATTGATTACTTTTAAAGCTCTTCATGGCCTCTCGCCTTGTTATATTTCTGACCTTTTAGTCCCATACACACCAGCACGTACCTTGAGATCCTCGGGCAGAGGACTGTTGTCTGTTCCAGAGTCTCGACTGAAAACTAAAGGGGACAGAGCGTTTGCTGTCAGGGCCCCGAGACTCTGGAATAGCCTGCCCGAGGAAATCAGGTCGGCTCTTTTAAGTCCCTTCTTAAAACACACTTTTATAGGAGAGCCTTTCCCGATCTTATTAGACTTTATTTTATTGTATTTTACTAATTTTATATTTATTTTAAACGTGTATTTTAGTCTTTTCAATGTTTTCATGCTTTTATCTTGTATTGTTTTTTTATTATTGTCTCTTGGGTATTATTGTCTTTACACTTGTTAAAGCACTTTGTAACTTGTTTTTGAAAAGTGCTCTACAAATAAAGATTATTATTATTATTATTATTAAAACAAGTTACCATCCGAGTCCAGTTTTCTTGGGTTTTTTTCTGAACAGGTATAAGTACAAACATTTTTCTTTTATCAAGCAGCAGAAACGGTCTATGTTCAGCAGCAAGTTTCCCAGTTAGTGTGAGGTGAAGTGGTTGAGCACAAGGTGTAGTGACAAGTGAAATGTAATGTAAGTGTATTTGTATAGCGCCACATTTGCATAGTCTTTGCGACTCATAGCGCTTTTACACTACATTCACACACATTAATACACTGAGCCTAAGTGTTTGAATGAGTATGAATGGTGAAACAGAAGCAGCTTGGAGGAGCCAGGGATTGTACTGCTGATATTCAAGTTTAATGGGCAACCTGCTCTACCTCCTGAACCCACAGCTGTTCGCTGAAACTATCATGGTGGTGTTCGTCTCACGCACACGCCCGCTCACTGCCGAAGTTGAATTGTCTTAAAGTTTTTGTACGTAACGCACAGCACAAATCATTGGAAGAGAGACAGATCCTCGCTGTTTGTGAGTTTCTAGAATCTAAATAGTTATCAGGACATCAACAGGAGGGAATTGCATGGCAGAGCATCCCTGCAAAACTAGATGAAGGCCTATCAGGTAAAGTTATGTAGCTATGATTTTAATTTAAGTAGGCTACAGCTGTGTAGCGCACAGAAGCCGTTGCCATGGTTACTCTTAATAGAGCGCCTGCCGTTTACTCGTGGCGCGCTGTGTTACTTCTCCCACACGCTGCATCTAGTGTAGTCTGCCAAAGCCTCCCTCCATTGCTTGTTTGGGTTTGTGATTTGCTGGCTGATCCCACCCCACCTGTGACCCATGGTTTGACTGCATGTGCACTGAGAGCCAGTGAGCAACGGACTTTCAAAATAATAATAATTTAAAAAAACTGCAATAACATAATAAAAATAATTGTTGCCGTTAATTAATCAATGTGTTAATGCGATAATAAAGCATTAACAATAATTATAAGATTTAAGATAACAGTCTCTTCAGCAGTGAATATACATTAATGTTAACACCCACCTCCACATAGTTTCTTTGTGTCTATCGTCTTTTTCCTGCGTCTGTCTGACTGCTGTTCACTGGTGTCTGGTATAAATATATGCAAATACATATTAAATGTGATTAAAGTGTGTGTGTGAAGAACAGGTGATAAAATGACTGTGTTTTGTTTTTGCAATTCATCTTTTATGATACATTTTACAGTGAATTACAACAGGCAAATACATTTTTCATTATTGTGCCACAAGGAGGTCAGATCGCAGCAACATTGCTTGAATATCATGTCAATCATCTCTGCATGAGTTTGTCATCTGTGCTGCATGATCTGAATAAAGATTGTAAAACACTCCATCACACAGAGTACATTATTATGACATCTTCTCCATCTCTTATATGACATGTATGCATGTAGGAATCAAGATGTGGGTGCCATGTACGCAGGGGCTCAGTACCCTCTGTTGGATTGCAGTATGTTTGTCTTGCTGCTGTATCAAACAAACCGAATTTTGTTGTGGCAATTACGATGACAATAAACTCCCTTATGTCCTTCTGTCCCCATATACAGTGATGTCATACAGTGCTGTATATTATTCTCAAATATACATTATACTACAAGTTTACTTATTGTAAAAATTAGTTCATAATCTTAAACATTCCTAAACACTAAGATGAATTTCCGAAATTTCAATGAACCAAAAAAAAAGTCATTAAAAGCTGAATTTACGGTTGTGTTGGGTTTTGCCTGATGTTAAGTAGGGTTGGGTACTGAAACCCAGTACCAATATGGAACTGGTTCCTATTTGACTAGTACCTATGCAACCGACAACCGACAAATGTAGCGTCCCTCAATGAAAAGCTACGAGACAGCAGACGCTCAATCTTTATTAATGCTGAAACAATACAGGCTACAGTGAGCCGCAGCCTACACCAAAGAAACAAACTTGGCTCAGCAGAGAGCTGCATGTGTTAACTTCTCTCGCTCTTCACTACACTTCCCCCAGGAACAACAACAACTGCCCCTCTCAACTCTCTGCCAACCACAGGTAGGAAAAAATGATTGACAAGCTTCTACACACATCACACATTCACTGACAGGTATGACACATTTACTGACCTCCTGGAAACACTGAGAACACGGTAACTACAATAGACAGCCCTTTCTGCCTTAGCCGAATACAACAGTTATAACAGTGAAGTTTATTTTGCTGTCAGTACTGGAACTGTTATTTAGTGCTAAATGACTAAAGTTTGGTTTGGTAACTTAGGTTTTAGATATTGTGAATGTGCAACATAAATGTGTTGTTTTGTAATTAATTTTATATTTATGTACACTTAATATATTCAATTTAAAACTTTTTTAAAATCCTCTCTTAAAAGTCGTCCAACACAGTAAGTATCGTTTCAGGCACTGTTTAGGCATCTGAACTGTTTTAAAAGTATTGATTTGGCACCGGAATTGTAAAAAACCCAAATAATACTTAACCCTAATCTTAAGTGGGCTTGCTGCAGTTGAAAATCTATGTAAAAGACATACTCTGTCCCAGAAGAAACCTAAAATACTATGTGGAGGACACAAGATTATTTAAAAATTACAATATGAGTGCAGTGAACCTATGAATTTAAATCATATTTTAAAAAAAAAACATCACCAGAGTGTGTACAGCAGTCATCAAAGCAAAAGGTGGCTACTTTGAAGAATCTAAAATAAATAACACATCTGGTTTATTAAACACTTTTGTGTTTACTACATAATAATGGGAAGGTGTGTCCAAACCTTTAACTGGTAGTGTATATTTAACATAAATTACATTATTCTTCCTAATCAGTGCTGCAACATCTGTTTTTATGCTGATGACATTATTTTATGTGTACCCTGCTTCCACTCCAACCCAGGATCTGACTCATCTTCAGTCAATCTTTTATACTTTCCATATCATCTTGATTATAACCTTAAAATGCAAAGAAGACCAAGTCCTTGGTATTCTCTACGTCAAATTGTTTTTGACTATCCTACTATTAAAACCAAATCACTCTTGCTGTCTTATAAAACTACCTGACCAAAGACTTTCATTCAAGAGTCCAATTTAACATTTAACCCCCAACCTTAAAAAAATTATTTGTATTATTTAAAAAATATTTAAAGCTATAGTGCTGGGCTTTCACATATAAATGAACATCTGACACATTTAAGCCCTTGCCAAACAGGTTCACACTATGCCTACACATAATAAGCATGTGTTCATAGTGTTATGTACTTACTCTCTCTGTCAGAACAAGGCGAGTAATCCTACCATCATCCCAATTCAGTCTTTGGTTTACAGCCTTGTAATTTTCCTGTCCGCTGTAGAAACAGTAGAGGTAGCACAAATCTGCTGGGCAGTTCAAACCAGAATGTAGACAACAACCCAACACATGTGTCACTAAGCACAGATGAAGTGTATATAACAGTACTAAGCAGCCCCCCCCCCAAACTAAACAATAGCACTGCCATTATAGCCGTGATGGTGTGAAAAGCCCTCCTCTTTGATTGGTCAACCCGCTCCTTGTTCCCACCCACTTTCCCCGGCCCAAGATGATTGAGAGCGCAGAGAACCGAAATGCTACAAAAAGAAATGACGATTAAGAAGAAAACCATGATGCAGACAGACAAGATAAAGGCTAACTTATAGCTGCTTAGATAAGTTACAGTTAACCACCCGAAACTCAGTAACCAAACACATCCAGTGCTGATGTTTCTGATCCTGACCCTGCCCGCCTGTCTCAGTCCCAGGTAGATGATGGGGTGAACAACAGCCAGGTAGCGCTCCACACAGGTCAGGACATGAAACAGAGCCTGTCCGAGGGAGGTGACAGCCCAGATGGAGATCCCTACTGACGTCATCCCTGGGAGATTGATGTAGTCGCCACAATAAAAGAAAACGAACCCCAAGAATTCGTTCAACTGCATGGCAATGGAGTGATAGGTGAAGAGGTCCGAATGACTTGTTGCAGACGTGGAAACGGAGCGCTGTTTCCTCCACTGTTGGTATCCCAGGTAGAGGACGAAGATGAGGAGAGGGAGGAGGACGAGGTTGATAATAGAGATAGCAGAGAAGACAAAGATGCTCAATTTGGACCTGAAACATGTGCTAAGGATAGGAGGGAAGGAGGAGTTGGAGGAGGAGAGGTTATGAAGAAGAAGGGAGGGGTCATCAAAGGAAGAGGAGTTGACAGACATATTTATATATTTGGAGGCCTGAAGAGGAGAAGGAGAGGCACAGACAAACAAAGGGGGAGGTGAAGAGAGGGGAAGAGAGACTGAATGTTAAAATCAAATGGAGACACGGAAAAAATAATCTCTCTAATAAAAAGTGCTTTGTTGTCATGAAAAGAGTAGATTCATTTTCACAGGGAATTTCAACTCCCCAAAATAACTTCAGGCCTTTTTTTAAAGTTGTAACTTCACAGCCAAAAATAATTATATCTGTTTGTTTTGTTTTCTTGTTCATTTTCTGTTTAGCTTGATATACGAGAAATCTTGTTGTTTAATTCCACCTCATACTGAACGAGTAAATTATTACAACTAAATAACTAAATATAACTAAATCTAATATGTTAGATAACTGAAACATAATCATTTCTAAAGAACACCCACCTCCACAAAGTTTCTTGCTGATCTTCTTTCTCCTGTGTCTCCAAACTCTCTGACTGCTGTTCACTGGTGACTAGCACAAATATATCCTAATACGAATCTGTGGTTCTGTTAAGGTGTGTGTGTGTGTGTGTGTGTGTGTGTGTGTGTTGATTATGATATTTGTGTGTGTGAAGAACAGGTATGAGCAGGACTGTGGTTTTTTTTTTGCAATTCATATTTTATGATTTACAACCTGCAAATTATTTTTCACATTATTGTGCCACAGAGGTCAGATCACAGTCAGCAGCACCACGATTTGATCATCAGTCAATAACCTCTGCATCAGTTTGTCATCTGTAGTGCATGATTTATTTGGATGTTGTACAACAAAAACATTACAATTAGACCATTAGGACATTTATTCCTTCGTTTGAATACAGTGACAGTCATAAATTATTATGCTATAATACACATTACACTACAACTTTACTGATGCACACATACGTTCATAATGTTAAACATCCTAAACTTTCCTAAACACTAAAATTAATTTATTAATTTCATTTAATCGTTCCATCAAGAATAATTAAGAAATTTGAACATTTGACAGGATTCAAATGACTCACGAACAAAGAGCTGTGTATTCAAATCAAACCCTGTCATTTAGCCCAGCACACCTGTCTGTTTGTTTGTGAATGACTGTGTTTTCTTCACATCTGTGACTCCAGTTTTGGACAATATTTTCTACCAGATTTTGTCACAAGAACATAGAGTGCAAATATTTTGTTGTCCAAGACAATCTAACATGCATTCAGTTCGATAATCAATTCCGACCTGGACTACTTTATGATTCAGATCTTTGACAGTACTAATTATACACATTATGCTTGACATTTACCTTCAGTGGTATCACAGCATGGCTCATCACTTTAAGCGTTGTCATGCGCTGTAGCTCTAGGGATGGCATCATTCAAGGTCCAAATTCAACATTTAACCCCCAAAATTTAAACAATTACTTGAATTATTTTCAAGTAATTGTCAGTTAATTTTAGAATTCATTTTAAAATCTTGGTCCTTACTTTTAGAGCGTTACAAGGTCAAACTCCCTCTTACATCTCCGACCTGTTACAGCAACATACTTCCCCCCGTAACCTAAGGTCATTAGGTCAGAGGCTGTTAGTAGTTCCCAATACCCACTTTAAGACCAGAGGAGACCGGTCTTTCCAAGCAGCTGCACCCAGGTTGTGGAATGCACTCCCCACTTTGTTACGCACCTTAAACTGTGTTGTTTCTTTTAAAAAGCAGCTGAAGACTCTGTTATTCAAACAGGCGTTTGCTAAACATTAAGCTTGGTTTTAAAGTTGTCTGTCATATGTCAAAGTGTTTCTGGTGTTTAGCTAGAACTGTATTTTGTTGTTTTATTGTGAAGCACCACGTGATTTTAAGTGCTATATAAATACATTTTAGTTACTTTTAGTTACTTACTTACAAACAAGGTCACATTTGCTTCTCTCAGTATACCGCAATATACCGGAGTTTTAATATTTTTTCTTTGGTGATGTTTCCCTGCTGGTTGCCTGGTAGTGATGTGTTTTATGCCAACCAGCAATGTTTGGTTTGCCAGAGCTGAAGGGGGAGCAACTCTGGCAACAACAGCAACTCAGTATGCTACGTATGTGATGGAGAGACCTTCGAAATCCTTCTTTCCCCCAGATTCTGCGTTTTCTGTTTACATTTTTCTGAATTCTGTGTTTTACAACTGAACCACATTTTTTCAACATAAACAGTGTGTTATCATGCAACACATTCTCACTCGGACTCGTCACATATTGACGCTTAGTCAAGGCCCTTTGGCATCACTTGTTAACGACCTGGGTACCCCTTTTGTGTCATTTACTGATGTTTAGGGCTCCGTGGTCAAGTCGGCAACTCTTAGCAACAACAAATATGCAACTTCCGGGAAAGTTAACAACCATAAATAAGCAACGTCCAGTTAGACTTTCAAAATAAAACTCTAGCGTTTTCAAACATTGCCATTTTGAAACAGCGTGTTATTAAAGTCGTGAAACGTTGCAGTTTAGTTTGGTTTAGGGAACAAAACTACTAGGCTAAGGTCGGGAAAAGATCAAGGTTTGGGTTAGATTAACTATGTAAGTCAGTTAAACGCGTAAGTTAACTTACGTCAATTCACGTAACTTGGCTGCCTGGAATGACCAAGAGTTCAGTCTCAGAGCGGTTTAGTTGAAGGTGGAAAGCCTTCATTCACAGTCCAGAAATGTTATGAATATCAATGAATGTGATGAATGATGCAAATATGCATGTAGAAACATTACAATGTATGTGCAATTATTTATGGGGCCAATTCACAATAAATGTATTGCTACAGTAGGATATTAAAATATTTTAATAATGTTTAATAGTGGACCATTCACAATAAATGTATTGCTACAGTAGGATATTCAAATATTTCAATAATTTTTAATAGTGGACAATTCACAATAAAAGCATCGCAATTCCAGTTATCACGGGAAAAATAAGTAAAAAAATATTTGAATCGATGACCACTTATGGCTTCCGTGTTGTTGGTCAGATAAAATGACAGAGAAAAGATAAACAGACATTTGATAATTTTTAAGTGCACCAAAACACCAAGTAAGTGCAAAAAGTCACCATATTAAGGCAATTTGGTAACATTATGGTCTCCACGCTACACCAGTAGCAGTAAGTCTTTCCTCTGTGAACACATATGGTATCCTACACAAGCACCACTTTGGCTGTATTATTTGTGTCCCCTAAAAAACTGTTCTTGAGAAATTTTGTGTTTATTGTCCCCCCAAACTGAAATTTATACCCATGCTTCCAGGGCATGTAAAGTTTGACCAATAAGGAGTGATGGATTGCTGCATCACATGACATGGCCTCCACAATCACCTGACCTAAACTCAACTGAGATGGTTTGGGATAAGTTGGACCGCAGAATGAAGGCAAAGCAGCCAACAAGTTTAAGTTCAAATTGAACATTTAACCCCCAACTTTCAAATATTTAAAGCTAGAGTGCTGGGCTTTTATGTATAAATGAACATCTGATACAGTCAAGCCTTCGCCAGACAGGTTCACACAACGCGTATTCGTCACAAGCACGTGTTGACAGTGTTATGTAACTGCTCTCATTGTCAGAACAAGGCGAGACAAAAGTTCTGCTGATACTTTCACATGTAATCCTACTGTCACCCTGATTCAGTCTTTGGTTTACGACTTTGTAATTTTCCTTCCCGCTGTAGAAACAGCAGAGGTAGCACAAATCTGCTGGGCAGTTCAAACCAGAAGGTAGACAACAACCCAACACATGTGTCATCAATGACAGATGAGGCGTATGTAACAGTGCCCAGCAGTCCCCCCCCAACACTTAACAATAGCACTACCATTATAGCCATGATGGTGTGGAAAGCCCTCCTCTTTGATTGGTCAACCCGCTCCTTGTTCCCACCCACTTCCCCCGGCCCTGGACGCTTCAGAGCGTGGAGAACTGAAATGCCGCAAAAAGAGATGACGATTAAGAAGAAAACCATAATGCAGACAGACAAGATAATGGTTAACTTATAGCTGCTTTGACAAGATAGAGTAAACCACCCGAAGCTCAATAACCAAACACATCCAGTGCTGATGTTTCTGATCCTGACCCCGCCCGCCTGTTTCAGTCCCAGGTAGGTGATGGGGTGAACAACAGCCAGGTAGTGCTCCACACAGGTGAGGAGGTGAAACAGAGCCTGTCCGAGGGAGGTGACAGCCCAGATGGAGAGCCCTACTGACGTCATCCCTGGGAGATTGATGTAGTCGCCACAATAAAAGAAGACGAACCCCAAGAATTCGATCAACTGCATGGCGATGGAGTGATAGGTGAAGAGGTCAGAGTGACTTGTTGCAGCCTTGGAAATGAAGCGCTGTTTCCTCCACTGTTGGTATCCCAGGTAGAGGACGAAGATGAGGAGAGGGAGGAGGACGAGGTTGATGATAGAGAAAGCAGAAAAGACAAAGATACTCTTTCTGGACCTGAAACACGTATTGAAGAGAGGGGGGAAGGAGGAGTTGGAGGAGGAGAGGTTATGAGGAAGAAGGGAGGGGTCATCAAAGGAAGAGGAGTTGACTGACATATTTATATAAGCAGAGGCCTGAAGAGGAGAAGGAGAGGCACAGAGAACAAAGCGGAGGTGAAGACAAACAGAATGTTAAAATCAAATGGTAACATGGAGAAAGTAAACAACTCTTTAATAAAACATGCTTTGTTGTCCTCAAAAGAGTAGATTCAATTTCATGGGGAATTTAATTAAACTCCCCAAACTAACTTCAGGCCTTTCATTTTAAAGTTATAACTTCACAGCCAAAAATAATTAATGTTTAATGTTGTTTGTTTTCTATTTAGCTTGGAATACGAGAAATCTTGTTGATTAATTCCAACATAGTCTGTACAAGTAAATTATTACAACTCCAAATATTTAACTAAATCTAATATGTTAAATAAAACGTGATAAATTTTGAAAACCACCCACCTTCACAGAGTTTCTTTCTGATCGTCTTTCTCCTGCGTCTCCAAACTCTCTGACTGCTGTTCGCTGGTGTCTGGTACAAATTTATCCTAATATGAATCTGTGGTTAAGGTGTGTGTGTGTGTTGATTATGATATTTGTGTGTGTGTGAAGAACAGGTATGAGCAGGACTGTGTTTTTTTTTTGCAATTCATATTTTATGATTTACAACCTGCAAATGTTTTTTCACATTATTGTGCCACAGAGGTCAGATCACAGTCAGCAGCACCACAATTTGAATATCATGTCAATCATCTCTGCATCAGTTTGTCATTTGTGCTGCATGATCCATAGAGATTGTACAGCAAAAACACAGTCAAAACACACAGAGACAATTACGATATTTATTCTTTCGTTTAAATACAGTGATAGTCATAAATTATTATACTACAATACACATTACACTACAATTTTACTGATGCACACATACGTTCATGTTAAACATCCTTAACTCTCCTAAACACTAAAATTAATTCATTAATTTCATTTAATCGTTCCATCAAGATGAAAATTTGACAGGATTCAAATGACTCTTGAACAAAGAGGTTTATATTCAAATCAAACCCTGTCATTTAGTCCAGCACACCTGTTTGTGTGTGCATGGCTGTGTTTTCTTCACATCTGTGCACTGAGTGCAGATATTTTTTGTCCAAGATAATCTAAGATGAGGTCAGTCTAATAATCATAATCTATATGTTACAGATTTTTAACTGTAATATTTATACACTTGAAGATTGACATGTGTCATTAGTTCAGGCTTTGTCACGTGGCGTGACTCTAGAGATCTAATTGTGGCAGGCAGAGCCGGCGTCAGACTGAGCTCAGCAGGGGGGCATTTATTTTCAATGGGTGGGCACTAGTGATGGGGAATTTTTTCGTATAACCCATAGACTTGTTAGCCTGAAGTGATGCAAACCAACTGCTCCTAAACCGACTCTATTTAACAGCGCACATGTAGTTTAACTGCCAGGCTATCTCAGAGACACATCTTAATTCTAGTTTGCTCTACCATAAGTGTTTACACTGGACTATAAAAAACAATATCAAACACACTTACAACATAGCCTACATAGAGATTATTCTACAATCTCCTTTATCAAAAATAAATAAAACAGCTATTTCTCCACACAACTGAAAAAAATTAAACATTAAATTGATAGTGTCATCACAACACAACAACACAAAATAGTGCACTTGGACAATAGGCTACATAATAGCCTACCAGTTACATAAATACACTAACAAACGGCTAACATGAAAATAAATTTAACTCAGTTAGAGGAGCTGAAGACGTCGCTTGTGAGCTGATTTGAATTCCTTGAGAACGTTGATCTAGTCCGGTGTGTAGCGCTTTTGTGTTCTGAGAACACATTTTTGAGAGTAGAGAACGAATTTTTGCAGGTCGCGGAGCCACGAACTAGCAGGTGTGCCGAATTCTGCATGCCTGTCGAGAATTGCAACGCTAATTCATGCTGACAAAAGAGATGCATGCATATCTCGGCAAGCAGCCTACGACATCCGTTCTGCCGAATTATGCATCCACCTCTTAAGGTGCTTTTGTTGTTGTGCTCATTGATTAAACGCAGTTATCACCACATACTTTTGCTGAATCATAAGGAATACTACTTCTATGAAGTGTAATAAATTAGTAACGACTCTAAACGTTCATAAAATATACACTTTGTTTCATTTATCACCATTGATGGCGCATGCAGTTCTCGGCAGGCATGCAAAACTCGGCATAAGACCGCCAGGAATCTCCCGCTAACTCAAAGTCATTTCATGCACGTAGCCTACTAACGTGCAAGTGCGTTGGGAGGGGGGAAGCAGGGGGGTTTCCTCACAGAGAAACAGTGAATTTTATCTTAGCTTTAATATGTTTTCAACTAATGAACTATTTGTAAATGTACATTTTTATTATTCCTCACTGAAATGTGAATTAAATTAAAGTTATAAAATTTTGTAAAATACATCATAATTCTATTTGGGGGGGCATAAAATACTTTTGGGGGGACATTGGGGGGACATTGCTTCCTAATGCTCCCCATACCGCCGACTCTGGTAGTAGCTCAGTCCAAATTGAAATATCAGTAACTTCTGGATTTCATCATTTTTTTAATAATAATAATAAGTTTATTACTTCGATGAGCAATGAGCAACTTGAATTTCCCTCGGGATAAATAAAGTATCTATCTATCTATCTATCTATCTATCATCTGGTCAAAATTAAAAATATTTTATGAACCAATACCTGCACAACTAATGAAATTCTGCCTTAACTGTACTTTTTGTTTAGTGTAAATCAGCAAATATGAGCATGCTAAAATGCTATATTGTGCTCGAAGTGATGGTGCTGAAGTTAGACCCCTTCCATCAGAAATGGGCTGCTGCAGGGGTCTCTTGTTGGTCCTTTACTATTTACATTATATAGAAATTACATTATTCGTCCAAATCAGTGCTGCAACCTTTAGGGTTTTGGTTTCTCTTGTTTGTTTCTCGTTCATGCTCCATGAACCTTGGATGACTATGGAGGTATATGCCCTTCTGAGGGAGCGCAACATAGCCTTTAAATCTGGGGATAGAGCATTATATAGCACAGCCAGGCACAACTTGAAAAAGGGCATCGAGCAGGCAAAAGCTGTGTACTTCACCAACAAAGATCCAACACGGGTGTGGCAAGGAATACAACAAATCACCAATTACAGGGGCAGCCGTGAACCACCTACAAACATCAATGCCTCCTTGGTAGAGGAGCTCAACCGTTTCTACGCCCGCTTTGAAACACCGGGACCAGATAACGGAGCCGCTCCTCCCCTTGCTGACACAGACCTCACACTTACGGTGACAGCAGAGGAAGTGAGACACACCTTTAGGTCTGTGAACACTAGAAAGGCCGAGGGACCTGATGCGATTCCAGGAAGAGCGTTCAGAGAATGTGCCCATCAACTTGCAGATGTCTTTACAGACATCTTTAATATGTCTATGGTCAGAGCAACTGTACCGACCTGCTTTAAAACAATAACCATCATTCCAGTGCCCAAGCAAAGCCACATCAGCACCCTGAACGACTACAAACCTGTGGCGCTGACTCCCATTGTTGCCAAGTGCTTTGAGAGGCTGGTGATGAAGCATGTTAAATCTACCCCCCCCACCCAAACCTGGACCTGCATCAGTATGCCTATAGGGAAAACAGGTCCACTGAGGATACACTGTTGTTACAGCCCTCCATAAAGCACTGACCCACCTTGACAAGGGAAAGACATATGTGAGACTTCTCTTCATAGACTATAGCTCAGCGTTTAACACCATCATTCCTAACCAACTGGTCACCAAACTTCTTGACTTGGGTCTCAGCAGTAGCCTGTGCATGTGGATTAACGATTTCCTGGCAGATCGCCCACAGACAGTGAGAACGGGCCCACATCTATCCTCGAGCCTGTCCCTCAGCACTGGAGCACCGCAAGGCTGCGTGTTGAGCCCTTTGCTCTATTCTATCTACACGTATGACTGCATCTCTACCCATCCCTCGAATACAATGATAAAATTTGCAGATGACACAACTGTGGTGGGAGAAATCTGGAACAACAACTAGAACGCCTACAGAGATGAAGTTGACAGACTGACAGGATGGTGCAAAGACAACAATCTGACCTTGAATGTCAAGAAAACAAAGGAGATCGTAGTTGACTTCAGAAGGTGTAAGGAGGACCCTCATCATGAATGGCGAGGAAGTGGAAAAGGTCTCCTGTTTTAAATTCTTGGGGATTATGATCTCAGAGGACCTAAAATGGGAGATAAATACAATCTCCATGGTCAAAAAGGCGCAACAGTGGCTCTACTTTTTCCGAATACTCACAGCCGTATTTTTTGGATAGGGATTTTTGTTTATTTTATTTATTGAGTGTGTTTATAAATGTGAGTATTGTTTTAGAGGTTGCACAAACAAATTTCATTGTATGGTTTTACTGTACAATGACAATTAAAGTTTATTCATATTCTATTCTTTTTCTTTGTTAATTATTAACTCCCTGCCTCTCTGTTCTTGTTCTGTGTTCACGTTTAGGTTTTGTTTGCTAGTTAGGCTTTCAATCCATGTTCTCTGTTTTGTTTGTCTGGCTTTGTTTTCTGTTGAGTCTGATTGATCCCTAACACATGTATTCATGCAGACAACATAATTTTATTTATCCCCGGTGGTGTAGTCTACGTGATACGCAGGTATACGCCGTATACCCACTAGAAACGGTCAAAGATTTCCGTATACCCACTTAAAATAGCGAGATGATACGTAACAATATCGTTTTGTGACAGAACTTTCACATGTTCATTCATAAATTCACCCCGTCTGTGTTGCGAAGCACTGAACTATATAGCTTGTAACAGGAAATGTTAAATAACAAAGTTTTTTAAAAGTTTTTGTTGCATGCAATGCAATGTAAATATAGAAAAACTGATCTGCATTATCCCAAAAAATTACATAAGCTAAAAAAAACTATTTACTGATTACTGCATTATATTCCATTATATTTTTATATTCTGAATTGTCATCTGCCACATGAATTTTGTTTTCCCCTTTATATAAATAAAGACATTTCCACCATAAATTGGTGCAGAAAATGTCTCCCCAGTCAGATTTTTCATTAAGGAATATTTATTAAAAATAGTGTTAAAATATCTTCTAGTCTTGATCTCGTGACCCCAATATATTGTCACGTCTCATATTCTGAGTGTTTTGTCACAACTCTAATCTAGCCCTAAAATGTCCCCACCGCTTTTCAACACAAACCCTGCCCACCTGTAACCGTCACTGGCTGTTAAAGTCTTTGCAGTGTTGATAACACACAGCCTAAGTAGACCTTCAGAATGCTCTCTATTACATGTACATGCATACTGTCTGTATTAGTGAGTGTAGTGGCGCTTATGGGATGTCGCTCTGGGACGTGTGAGTAAGAGGCTGGGAGGGAAAATTCACAGTATACTAACTATAAAAAAATACACTACACCACTGTTTATCCCTGTTTCCACTCCAACCAAGGATCTTACTAATCTTCAGTCTGCCTTTGATACTTTCCAGATATCTCATCTTTAGCGTATTGCTTTTTTTAAATACAGAGAAGACCAAATGCATAGTATTCTCTGTGTCTATCCGTGTCTAACATTGAAACTTTAAACATTAACCTAAATCACTCCTGCTGACCTATAAAAATACCTCACGGCAGACTGTCAGGTAAGCTTTTATTTGAGAATTAATAGTGTGATAACATCACATGTGTGTATCAAATGCCTGCCCTCAGCCTGATTTAATGTTTTGTTTACAGCACGGTAATTTTCCTCCCCGGTGTAGAAACAGCAGAGGTAACACATATCTGCTGGGCAAATCGCACAAGAATGCAGACAACAACTGCAAACAACCACCACTAAGGAATAATAAAGCGTAAATTACAGTGGAAAGCAGATCACCCCCAAAACTAATCAATAGCACTGTCAGTATGGCCATGATGGTTTGGAAAGCCCTCTGCTTTGATTGGTCAACCCGCTCCTTGTTCCCACCCACTTCCCCCGGCCCTGGACGCTTGAGAACGCAGAGAACTGAAATGCTGCAAAAACAGATGACGATTAAGGAGAAAAACATACTGCCGAAAAACAAGATCAAGTTTAACACATCACCCCCTAGATAATTTAGAGGCAGATATGCAAAGCTCAGTAACCAAACACATCCAATGCTGATGTTTCTGATCCTGACTCCGCCCGCCTGTTTCAGTCCCAGGTAGGTGATGGGATGAACAACAGCCAGGTAGTGCTCCACACAGGTCAGGAGTTGAAAAAGAGGCTGTCCGACAGAAGTGACCGCAAAGATGGAGAGCCCTACTGATGTCAGCTCTTGAAGATTGATGTAGTTGCCACAAAAACAGAAAACAAACCCCAAGTATTCGATCAGCTGCATGGCGATGGAGTGATAGGTGAAGAGGTCAGAGTGACTTGTTGCAGCCGTTGAAACAGAGCGCTGTTTCCTCCACTGTTGGTATCCCAGGTAGAGGACGAAGATGAGGAGAGGGAGGAGGAAGAGGTTGATGATGGAGATAGTAGAGAAGACTAAGTTGCTCCTTTTGGACCTGAAACATTTGTTCGAAAGAGGAGGGAAGGAAGAGTTGGAGGAGGAGAGGTTATGAGGAAGAAGGGAGGGGTCGTCAAAGGAAGATGAACTGGCAGACATATTTGTAGATGTGGAGGCCTGAAGAGAAGGAGAGGCACAGACAACCGGGAAGGGGGAGGTGAAGAGAGACAAAAGGTGCTTCATTATCATTTAAAGAGTAGCTTCAATTTCAGGGCAAATATTAAACTACCCAAAATAACTCAAAGCTGCCAATTGATGACCAGTTTGACATCCAGGGAAATTGAGCTGACTGATGTTAATCAAAGGAACCCATTGGCGTTGCTTTTTAACGCCCTGGGACCTTTTTGCTTCATTTTTGTATGTGTAGGGTTTTAAAACGATGTGGTATGGCTACTTAGGCACTAAAACTACGACCTACCTGTCCACCCTAACCACCTCCTTCCTTGGACTTTTAAGTTATTTATAGTAATTTTAGAGTTGAACAATGGTGGTAAATGGCGCTGTGACGTGAAAGTCTGCCATGTACGTCACCAAATGACATGACTTAAACCCCTTTTCCACCGCATAGTACCAGCTCGACTGAAGTCGATATTACTCGCCTTTTTTTGGTTTTCCATTGTGGAAAAGTTGTACCTGTACCTGTTAACAGGTACTTTTTCACCTCACAGTTCGCCTCAGTTCCAAGCGAACTAAAATGTGACGTAAAAACACAGCAGACAACTGATTGTTCGGAAAGAATTGTCGCTCTTCACTGCGTCAGACAGAGGCCAGCAACAGAATGTTTTATAAATTTCCAATTTTCATACGTTATTTCATCACAACATTTTTGAGGTAGAGGAGCTCCTCAAGTGGCGATGGGGGAAGCGTGCGCCAACCTGCGGGAGGAGCTCACAGAGCCATCTGGTCACACAGACCGCTGCAGCAACAACGGCAGAGGAAAACACAGCTGCAAGGTTTTCATACCGCTTATCTGTCTGTACATTCTGAGTATTGTCGAAACGTTTTAACTTAAATCAAGAGACAGCTGTATGTGTGTCGCATTGAACATTATGTCACAGCAGTTTTGTGTGGCGTTGCTATGATGACCAGTTACACTGAGGGGTACAACCTCTGGGTACTAGGTACTGGGAACACGGAGGACTGCAGGCCAAAACCAAGTCGAGTCAAGTTGAGTCGAGGCGAGCTGAGCTGGTATGGGTAATGGAAAAATGGCAAAAGAGTGGCTATTTGATGCTCTTGGATTGAGAACGAGCTGGATTACCTGTGGTGACCACGCACTGATTAGCAGCACATTGTTATGTAGATTTCTATGGTTAAGCAGTTGCGTTTTGTGGATCTTAGCTAATATGTTGACATCAGTGTTTTCTGCATAAAGTGTAACAAATAGAGCTTGTCTTCAAGCCCCTCTTTTGGTTGCACTGTTGTATGTCTTGCAAAGGCTGGTGGAAGGAAGTCAGTGTGCTGCATCGGGTTTGCTGGTTGGCTTGCACGGCCATTGTAACATGTGAAATCAGACCTACTGTGTATTGGTGGCACTGCAATATATTGTACACAGCTGTAGTCACGTGTGCAATCTAACCTAGTCGGAGAAAGGAGGTGATTCTCTTTAGCTGTGGGTTTTTCTCCATTGGTGCTGTTTATGTCAGCATGTTGAACGTATGGAGGGTTAATTATGTTTATTATTATTTTTGCAAGCCCAGTGGGTCACAGCTGCTTGGCTTGCGGGATTAAAAATGCCAAATCATAAATCGCCTGCTGCATGACTTGTTTTATCCTGCTTTCTAGGGTGGGACTTCTGTTTTCATCCACCTCCAGCCACTACCATTTAGTTGTTGTTGTGGGCTAAGATGCCCAGGGTAGTTTTTTGAAATGATCAAGTGGTTTATTCCTCAGATGTGGCTGTCAGGAAAGGGATGGAAATGCCCTCCCCATTGGCTACTGGGGTAGAACCCTCGCTTGGCACTCCGCCTCCATCCCGGTAGGGAAGAAGGACTCTTCACACGCGACCCTAACGTCACATCAATATTTTTCACCCTTGCCACCGTGCTATGGGTGGTGTGGCAAAGTTGAGTGGGCAATCACTCTCATGTCCCGTTGGGGGCTTGACAGTGTATCTTCATCAAACACAAGTTCTGGACAACACTCAGTAGGTCATCACTCACGTTCTAATGAAGGTTAACCAGAGACACCACACACGTGTTGCTGATATAACCACGTATTGCCAAACAGTGCATTGTCACCACAGGTGAGGTATCTTAAAGAGCATCAACGTCGGCTGCCCATGTAGAGGTGAAACCGGGACTGGCAGAACCACAGTAACAAATGTAACCTTCTGATAGATCCTGATTCTTTTGTCTATATTAGCACACAGAATGTTTGTGGTACAGCTTCTCTGCACTTTTCAGAATCAGGAGCTGAACTGACAAAAAACGTTTTACAATAGATCTTAAAAAGTTATCAAAAATGTGTTGTTTAACATCAATTAATGACTTAATGACATAATGTATAATGCCTTTGACAAAGGAGGTATCAACAGTATCACTGAAACAAATCACTTTAAATTAAGTTACCACAAAGGACTCACTTCATAAGATATCAACAGTGAATTTACATCAATAACAAGTTTATTTTTAAAGATCACCCACCTCCACAGACTTCTAATCGTCTTTTTCCTGGGTCTCCAAATTCTCTGACTGCTGTTCACTGCTGTTCACTGGTGTCTGGAGCAAATATATCCTAATACAAATCAGTGGTTAAGGTGTGTGTATGTGTGTTTTTTGATATTGGTGTGTTTATGAATGTGTTTGTGTGAAGAACAAGTGTGAGCTGTCGACCTTTTTGCAATTCACATTTCATGATTTACAACTGGCAAATTTATTTTTCGCATTATGGTGCCGCAGAGGTCAGATCGCAGTCAGAAGCACCACTAAATGTCATGTCAATCATTACTGCATGAGTTTGTTAACTGTGCTGCATGATCTTTATAAGAGATTGTACAACAAAAAAACACATTCAAACACACAGACACAGTTTCATGATAACTGTGTCTTTTATTCCTTAATTTAAATACAGAGACATTATCAATCATTATCCTTTACTATACATTATACTACAACTGTACTGATTTTTGATCTCACTTCATAATGTGAAACATCCTAAAAAACATCTCTCCAAACACTAAAATTTATTTTCAAAACTTTAATAAAAGTTATTAAAAGCTGAATTTATATAGTAATATATTATATTGTAATCGATTACATATATTCATTTAATCAGACGGATGAATATTTGACACGATTCCAATTAATCATAAACAAAGTGGTATGTAATAAAATGAAATCATGTCATTTAGTTCAGGACACCTGTCTGTTTGTGTGTGCATGACTAGGTTTCATCACATCTGTGACTCAAGTTTTGTATTATATTGCAAATGTTTGATGATGTAAGATGAAGTCAGGCTGAGAATCAATGCATAATAGGACTACTTTACGTTCCAGATCTTTAACAGTATTAACTATACACTTGATGAGCAATCATCAGGTCAAAATTTTAAATAGTCTAACAATCAAAACCTGAAAAACAAATGGGGTTACAAGTAATTGGTTACTGCCCAACACTGGTCTTTGCCTAGCTTTGTTTTAAACATTCAAAAACAAAATAATCATTTATTAAACGTAATCGAGGTAAAATGTTCAATCGTAAATTTGGTTTTAGGTCAAACTGTCCAGCCCCACTACCAGTTTCACATATTTGCTCCTTTCATGCTTCTTTGCCACTGTATTTGAATTGCTAAAGCTTGTAGACTTTCTGCCTACATTGCTGTAAGTCCGGTTATTCTTATTTAAATAAATCGAACTGCATTCGGCATTTAAATACAAAGAAGACCAAGTGCATAGTAATCTCTGTGTCTACTATTAAAAGTTTAAACATTTTATAAATCACTCTTGCTAACCTAAATTTATGTGACAGAATTCAAGACTTAAAATCAAAATTTAAACCCCAAATTTAAAACAATAACTTGAACTATTTTTGAAATATTTAAACGTAGCTTTAATTTGACAATTAATTGTATGATCCTCTCACGTGTAATCCTACCCTCATCCTGATTCAGTGTTTTGTTTACAACATTGCTGAAAAACGAGATGAAATTTAACTTAAAACTGCATAGATAATATACAGGTAGATATGTCACATCCAATGCCGATGTTTCTGATCCTGACTCCGCCCGCCTGTCTCAGTCCCAGGTAGGTGATGGGGTGAACAACAGCCAGATAGCGCTCCACACAGGTGAGGAGGTGAAATAGAGGCTGTCCAAGAGAAGTGACTGCAAAGATGGAGGTCCCTACTGAATTCATCTCTGGAGAATTGATGTGGTCGCCACAAAAACAGAAAATGAATCCCAAGAATTCATTCAGCTGCATGGCGATGGAGTGATAGGTGAAGAGGTCAGAGTGACTTGTTGCAGCCTGGGATACCACTGTTGGTACCCCAGGTAGAGGACAAAGATGAGGAGAGGGAGGAGGAGGAGGTTGATGATGGAGATAGTACAGAAGATGCTCATTTTGGACCTGAAACATTTGTTCAAGAGAGGAGAGAAGGAAGAGTTGGAGGAGGAGAGAAGAAGGGAGGGGTCATTAAAGGAAGATGAACTGACAGACATATTTGTATATGTGGAGGCCTAAAGAGGAGAAGCAGAGGCACAGACAACCAAAGGGGGAGGTGAAGAGAGACAGAATGTTAGAATGTTCATATAATATCTCTAATAAAAGGTTTTTTATTATCATTAAAAGAGTAGCTTCAATTTCAGGGCATTATTAAACTCCCCAAAATAACATCAAAGTTGCCACTTCATGAGCAAAAACAACTCATATCTGGTTTATCTTTTTCTTTAGCTAGACATCCTGGGAAATTGAGCTGACTTGAAGGAAATGAACCATTTTATTTTTTGAAGCAGAGACAAGAAACAAAACAATTTTCAGAGAATTCACCCAATCCATTCTCAGATGGTTTATAGGCCCGTTGGCATCATTTTTACTGCCCAGGTTACCCTTTTGCGTCATTTTTGTATGTGCAGAGCTCTGGTATAGGGAGAGTTTTAAAACGATGCAATTTGGTTGGGTCAGGCAAAAAAACTACTTGGTTCAGTTTAGTAAAAGATCATGGGTTGGGTTAAATAACTTATGTGACTTAAATTATGTAAGTTAATTAACATTACTTTTGTAAGTTATGTAACATCACTAAAAAGAACTAATGTTGAACCAACACCGGCCTACTGGGTGAATGTCTGGTTTTTGTCCCACCTGTCCACCCTAATCACCTCTTTACTCCGACATTTATGTTATTTATAGTGGTACTTTTAGAGTTGAACAGTAATGCAAAAGGACTTTAAACCATGATGTAAAAGTGTGTCATGTGTGTTGGGACCAGACGCCGAAAGACGTGACAAAGAGTACCTTTGATTTGATGCTCTGGGAATGAGAATAGGCCGCATCACCTGTGGTGACCACGCACTGATTAGCAGCACATTGTTATGTAGATTTCTATGGTTAGGCAGTTGTGTTTTGTGGATCTTGGCTTTTGTGTCGACATCAGTGTTTTCTGCATAAGGTGTAACAACTAGAGCTGCTCTACAGGCCCCAATTTTTGGATTGCCTGTTATATGTCTTGCACAAGCTGGTCTAAGGACTTGCATGGCCATTATAACAAGTGAAATCTTACATACTGTGTATTGGTAACAGTGAAGTCTATTGAACACAGCTGTAGTCCCAGGTGCAATCTGCCCTGGTTTGAGAAAGCACGTGGATTCTCTTTAGCTGCTGGTTTTTCTCTATTGCTGTTGGCAAATGGCATCCACAGTCCACACTGGCCTTCCATGTCCGCATGTTGAACGTATGGAGGGTTAATTATGATTCACATTATTGCACTTTTTTGCAAGCCCAGTGGGTCACACCTGTTTGGCCTGTGGGATAAAAATGCCAAGTCATAAATCACCTGCTGCATGACTTGTTTTATCCTGCTTTGTAGGGTGGGACTTGTGTTTTCATCCACCTCCAGCCACTACCATTTAGTTGTTGTGGGCTAAGATGCCCAGGGTAGTTGTTTGGAATGACCAAGTGGTTTATTCCTCAGATGTGGCTGTCAGGAAAAGGATGGAAATGCCCTTCCCTTTGGCTACAGGGGCAGAACCCTCTCAGACTTAGCACTCCGCCTCCATCCCTGTAGGGAAGAAGGACTCTTCACACCAAACCTTTGACTCTAAGGTCTTGTCAATCTATTTCACCCTTTCCAACCTGCTAAGACTGGTGTGGCAGAGTTAAGTGGGCAATCACGTTGTGCCCCATCAGGGTCTTGACAGTGTATCTTCATCAAACACAAGCTCTGGACAACACCTCGGAGGTCATCAGGCACATTTTAATCAATGTTAACCAAAGACACCATGCATATGCATAGCAGATATAACCACATGTTGCCAATCAGTGCATGGCCACTACAGGTGATGTATTGATTAAAGAGCATCAACTTCTGCTGCCCATGTGAAGGTTAAAGAGGGACTGGCAGAACCACAGTAACACATGTAACCTTCTGATCGATGAAAAAATGTTTTTCATATCTATCCTGACTCTTCTGTCTATATTTGCAAACATTGCAAAAATGTTTCTGGTACAGCTTCTCTGGACTTCAGAATCAGAAGTTGAACTGACAGAAAATATTTTCTGATAGATCTTAGAAGTAATCAAAAAATACATTCTAGGAAGTTCTCAAAGGATATGTTTAAATTCACTTTGACTTCCCCGGTAATACCAACTTGGCAAATTGAAATATAAAGACGTCTCCAAACTCTCTGACTGCTGTTCACTAGTGTCTAGTACAAATATATCCTAATACAAATCAGTGGTTAAGGTGTGTTTGTGTGTTGATGTTTGTGTGTGAAGAACAGGTGAGAGCAGGACTGTGAGGCTTTTTGCAATTCATATTTTATTATTTACCACTGGCAAATAAATTTTTTGCATTATTTTACCACAGAGGTCAGATCACAGTCAGCAGCACTATTTTAATATCAAGCCGATCATCTCTGCATCAGTTTGTTAGCTGTACTGCATGATCTTTATAAAGATGTATGTAGAGATTGTACAACAAAAACACATTCAAACACACAGACACAGTTATCATGACATGTATTCCTGCATTTAAATACAGTAACATTATAAATCATTGTTACTTTACAATACATTATACTACAACTCTGCTGATTATTGTGCACACAAACTTTCATAATGTTAAACATCCTAATCCTTCCAAACACAAAAAAAATATTTTCAGAACTTGAATAAAAGTCATTAATAGCTGAAATTATATAGATGTCAATGATGTAGCAATCTTTAACTAGGGTTAATTTAATCAGTCAGATGAACATTTGACAGGATTCAAATGCAGAGGCATGTATTCAAATGAAAATGTGTTATTTAGTCCAGCACACCTGTCTGTTTGTGTGTACATGGCTGGGTTTTCATCACATCTGTGACTCCAGTTTTGGAAAATATTGCAAATATTTGATGAGTCAATGAATAATAGGACTATTTTATGTTCCAGATCTTTAACAGTATTAACTATACACTTGATGAGCAATCATCAGGTCAAAATTAAAAATAGTTTATGAACCAATACCTGCACAACTAATGAAATTCTGCCTTAACTGTACTTTTTGTTTAGTGTAAATCAGCAAATATTAGCATGCTAAAATGCTATATTGTGCTCGAAGTGATGGTGCTGAAGTTAGACCCCTTCCATCAGAAATGTGCTGCTGCAGGGGTCTCTTGTTGGTCCTTTACTATTCACATTATATATAAATTACTATATTCATCCAAATCAGTGCTGCAACCTTTAGGGTTTTGGTTTTGGTTTCTCCTGTTTCTTTCTCGTTAATTATTCACTCCCTGCCTTTCTGTTCTTGTTCTGGGTTTCCGTTTAGGTTTTGTTGCTAGTAAGACTTTTGTTCCATGTTCTCTGTTTTGTTTTCCTAGATCCATCCTTGTGTATTTTCCCATGATTTACTTCCTGTGTCTTTTTGTAGTTTCATGTATCTTTTTCTATCTTTGTTTTCTGTAGAGTCTGATTGATCCCTAATGTGTTTCACGTGTTCACTCCTTCCCCGCTTGGTTGCCCCTGTAATTTGCTCAGTTCTGTTCAGTCCTTCTCATGTCCTTATCATCATATGTCGAGTGTTTTGTTTGTTTCCATGCAGTTTGAATTGTTGAACCTTTTAGGATTTCTGCCTGCATTCCTGTATGCCTGATTATTCTTGTTTAAATAAATCATATGAACGGCATTCTGCTTTGTCTGTGTCTGCATTTGGACCTGCTCCTCTGTATTTATGAAGACAACATCATTTTGTAAATCCCTGTTTCCACCAACCCAGATCTTAATAATCTTCGGTCCACCTTTGATACTTTCTGATTATCCCATCTTTAGCATAAGCTTTTTTTACTAAAGAGAAGACCAAGTGCATAGTATTTTCTGTGTCTATCTGGAGCTACCATTAAAACTTTAAACATGATACGTGACAGCGGACTCTCACATCTTATCCTCATTCTGATTCAGTGTTTTGTTTACAACACTGTAATTTTCCTCCCCTGTGTAGAAACAGCAGAGGTAACACATATCTGCTGGGAAGATCGCACAAGAATGCAGACAACAACTCCAAACACCCACCAGTAAGCCACAATGAAGTGTAAATTACACTGGAAAGCAGACCCCCCCCAAAACTAATCAATAGCACTGTCACTATAGCCATGATGGTTTGGAAAGCCCTCTGCTTTGATTGGTCACCCCGCTCCTTGTTCCCACCCACTTCCCCCGGCCCTGGACGCTTGAGAACGCAGAGAACTGAAATGCTGCAAAAACAGATGACGATTAAGGAGAAAATTATACTGCCGAAAAACAAGGTTGAGTTTAACTCTTCACTACCAGCATAATTTACAAGCATATTTCCAAAGCTCAGCAACCAAACACATCCAATGCTGACGTTTCTGATCCTGACTCCACCCGCATGTCTCAAGCCCAGGTAGGTTATGGGGTGAACAACAGCCAGGTAGCGCTCCACACAGGTCAGGAGTTGAAATAGAGGCTGTCCGAAGGAGGGGATAGCCCAGATGGAGGTCCCTACTGAATTCATCTCTGGAGAATTGATGTAGTCGCCACAAAAACAGAAAACAAACCCCAAGTATTCGATCAGCTGCATGGCGATGGAGTGATAGGTGAAGAGGTCAGAGTGACTTGTTGCAGCCGTGGCAACGGAGCGCTGTCTCCGCCACTGTTGGTATCCCAGGTAGAGGACGAAGATGAGGAGAGGGAGGAGGAGGAGGTTGATGATGGAGATAGTAGAGAAGACTATGTTGCTCCTTTTGGAACTGAAACACGTGTTGAAGAGAGGAGGGACGGAGGAGTTGGAGGAGGAGAGGTTATGAGGAAGAAGGGAGAGGTCATCAAAGGAAGATGAACTGACAGACATATTTGAATACGTGGAGGCCTGAAGAGAAGGAGAGTCACAGAGAACAAAGGGGGAGATGAGGAGCGGTGAAGAGAGACAAAATGTTAGAATAAACAATATCTCTAACAAAAGGTTTTTATGAAAAGAGTAGCTTCAATTACAAGGCGAATATTTTTAAACTCCCCAAAATAATGTATCAAAGCTGCCACTTTGTCACCAAAAACATCCATACCTGGTTCATCTTTTTCTTTACCTTGACATCCAAGGTAACTGAGCAAAGGAACTAGCTTTTATTTTTTGAAGCAGAGACAAGAATTTTTTTTTTTTTTCAGAGATTCCACCCAACCCGTTGTCATCACAGGGTGTCACATATAGATGCTTTGTCAAGACCACTTAGCTTCACTTTTTAACGCCTTGGGTATGTATAATTTTTGTATGTGTAGGTCCAATAAAAAAGAATAACTATGCAACATCAGGTTGTACTTTTAAAATAAAACTACACATTGTAAAATGATGCAGTTTGGTTAGAATTATGCACCAAAACTACTTGGTTAGCTTTAGTAAAAGATCAGTGGTTGGGTTAAATAACTACATTACTTACATGACATAAATTTTCTAAGTTAAGCAATGTTACTTATGTAAGTTGTATAACATCACTAACAGAACCAATGTTTTTTTTCACATGGGAATTGAACACAGGTCTCCTGGGTGAATATGCCACCTGTTCACCCCCACCACCTCCTTACTTTTGTGCTGTTTATAGTAGAACTGTAAGAGTTCAACAATGGCGCTAAAGGGCTTCCCCCAGTGGGTTGAACTATGGATTGAAAGGGTGCCATGGCCGTTGGGACCAGACACTATCTAGGGTGGGACTGCTGTTTTCATGCATCTCCAACCACTTCCAATTAGCTGTAGTTGTGGGCTAAGATGCCCTGAGTAGTTGTTTGGAATGACCAAATGGTTTATACCTCAGAAATGGCTGTCAGGAAAGGACTGGCAATGCCTTCCTCTTTGGCTGCAGGTGCAGGACCCTCACAGGCTTAGCACTCCGCCTCCACTCCTGTAGATTTACATTTATTCATTTAACTGACGCTTTTATCCAATGCGACTTAAAATTGTTATGTATGTCAGAGGTTGCACGCCTCTGGAGCAACAAGGGGTTAAGTGTCTTGCTCAGGGACACATAGGTGGATGTGTCACGGTGGGGAAATGCCTTTTGTGTGAGAGACCCGTTCAATTCTCTGGGTCTCTCACACAAAAGGCATTTGTCTTATCCACTGTTCCATCACCAATTCCAGTAGGAAGGACTCTTCTCATGCAACCTTTGACCCTAAGGTCTTGTCAATCTGTTTCACCCTTTCCACCCTGCTAAGGGTGGTGTGGCAGAGTTCAGTGGGCAATCATTCATGTGTCCCCCATTAGGGGCTTGACAGTGTACGTTCATCATAGACAAGATCTGGACAACACTCAGTAGGTCATCACTCACATTCTAACCAAGGTTAACCACACACATGCATTGCTTATATAACCACGTGTTGCATGGTCACCACAGGTGATGTATCTTAAAGTGCATCAACGTCTGGACTGGAAGTACTATCGTAACACATGTCGATTAAAAATCAATCTATATTGGCACACATTGCAAAAATGTTTATGGTACAGCTTCTCTGCACTTTTCAGAATTAGAAGTTGAACTGACGAAAAATGTTTCATGATAGATCTTAAAAACATATTCAAAAAAGAAAGTTATAAATGGACATGTTTAAAAATTCACTTAATGACTTAATGACAAATTGAACAAGAAAAACATATTTAAAGACTTGTGTTCATGTTTTAGAACATGAAAGTGTGAGTGTATAATGCCTTTGACAAATAAGTTGTCAACAGTATCATTGAAACAAATCACACTTTAAATTAAGTTACCACTAAGGATTTATAACATATCAACAGAACTTCAACTATGAATTTACTTCAACAACAAGTTTATTTTTAAAGACCACCCACCTCCACAGACGTCTTATCATCTATTTCCTGTGTTTCCAAACTCTCTGACTGCTGTTCACTGGCGTCTGGTATAAATATATCCTAATATAAATCAGTGGTTAAGGTGTGTGTGTGTGTGTGTGTGTGTGTGTGTGTGTGTGTGTGTGTGTGTGTGTGTGTGTGTGTGTGTGTGTGTGTGTGTGTGTGTTGATGTATGTGTATGAAGAACAGGGGAGAGCAGGGTGTGGGTCTTTTTGCAATTCATATTATATGATTTACAACTGGCAAATTTATTTTTGTCATTATTGAGCCACAGAGGTCAGATCGCAGTCAGCAGCACCACTATTTAAATATCATGTCAATCATCTCTGCATCAGTTTGTCATCTGTACTTCATGATATACACAGAGATCTATACAGAGATTGTACAACAAAACACGGTCACACACAACACACAGAGTAAATGATTATCACACATAATCATTAATTTAAATAATTATGTTAAACTATGATTTACATTATACTGCTACTACAACTGATACTGACTGACTACTATTCAACACACATATGATCATTATCTTAAACATATTAAGCTTTCTATACATATATTTTTTATTAAAGTCATTTACAGTTAAATTTACATTGGTACTAACAATGTAGCTAATTAAATGAACTATGGTTCATTTAATTTGTCAATTAAAATGAACCTTTGACACGATTCAAATGACATAAACAAAGAGTTGTGTATTCAAATCAAATTATTACATCTGTGACTCCAGTTTTGGACAATACTTTCTCACAAGAACACAGAGTGCAAATACTTTTTCTGTACAAGACGATATAAAATACAATCAGTCAGATAATCAGTTCTATCTCAGTATGTCTCATTAGTTTAGGCTTTGTCATGTGGCATGGCTCTAAGGATGTAGTCTCGGCTGGTCAGTCCACCACTTTGGTCCAGACTGAAATATCTCAGTAACCTTTGGTTCGTCATGATATTTTATATAGTCATCGTCCACAAAGTAATAATAATAATAATAATCTTTATTTGTAGAGCACTTTTCAAAAACAAGTTACAAAGTGCTTTAACAAGTGTAAAGACAATAATACCCAAGAGACAATAATACAAAAACAATACAAGATAAAAGCATGAAAACATTGAAAAGACTAAAATACATGTTTAAGATAAATATAAAATGAGTAAAATACAATAAAATAAAAGGGATAAAATAAAGTCAAATAAGATCAGGAAAGGCTCTCCTATAAAAGTATGTTTTAAGAAGGGACTTAAAAGAGTTCACTGACTCAGCTGACCTGATTTCCTCGGGCAGGCTGTTCCAGAGCCTCGGGGCCCTGACAGCAAACGCTCTGTCCCCTTTAGTTTTCAGTCAAGACTCAGACTCTGGAACAGACAACAGACCTCTGCCCGAGGATCTCAAGGTACGTGCTGGTGCGTATGGGACTAAAAGGTCAGAAATATAACAAGGCGAGAGGCCATGAAGAGCTTTAAAAGTGATCAATAGAATTTTAAAGTCAATTCTAAAACATACTGGGAGCCAGTGTAATGAAGCTAAAATAGGAGTAATGTGGTCATATTTCTTTGTTCTGGTTAAAAGCCTGGCAGCTGAGTTCTGGACAGTCTGGAGTCGATCAATAGATTTTTGGGTTAAACAGGTGAAAAGGTTGTTGCAATAATCCAGGCGTGATGAGATGAAGGCGTGTAAAATGGTCTCGGTGTCCTTAAAAGTTAACATAGATCGAATTTTTGCTATATTTCTAAGTTGATAAAAACATGATTGAACAAGCTTTGTGGTGTGCTGCTCGAAATTTAAATTACTATCAAACCAAACACCAAGGTTCTTTGCTACAGGCTTAATGTAATTTACTAGGGAACCAGCAGATGGCAGTATTTGATTTGCCATCTGCTGGGACCCAATGACCAGGATTTCTGTTTTGTCGGAGTTCAGCTGGAGGAAATTATTTGACATCCATTTTTTAACTTCACAAAGGCAGTTGTTAAGTGAACTCAGCATTCCAGGGTCTGTGGATCTGACGGGCAAGTATATTTGTGTGTCATCAGCATAAATATGAAAAGAAATGCCATGTTTATGGATAATATGTCCAAGGGGAAGCAGATACAAGGAAAACAAAATGGGTCCTAAGACCGACCCCTGAGGCACACCATATTTAACTGGACAGAACGAGGAGACATAGTTGTTTACAGACACGCAAAACTTCCTATTTGACAGGTAGGATGAAAACCATTCTAGGGCAGTACCAGAGATCCCCACCCAGTGCCTCAGTCTGTCTAACATGATGTTGTGATCAATGGTGTCAAAAGCAGCACTAAGGTCCATGCCTTCATCAGCAGACATTAAAAGGTCATTGGTGACTTTAAGCAGGGCAGTCTCAGTGCTGTGGTACTTCCTGAAACCAGATTGAAACTTTTCAAATAATTTGTTATTTTCCAGTACAGTGAGCAGCTGTTTGGACACAATTCTTTCTAGAATCTCCAGTTTTGAAATTGGTCTAAAATTATGTGGGAGGGAGGGATCTAAACCAGGTTTCTTTAAAAGTGGGTCCACGCAAGCCGTTTTAAAATAATCAGGGACACAACCAGTAGATAGGGAGCTGTTGAAAACAGAGATCAAATGGGGCCCAACAGAATCTATTACTTTCAGTAAAAATTTTGTAGGTATTACATCAAGTGGGCTGGAGGACACTCTCATTTGTGATACTGTTTTTAAAAGCTCAGACAAGTCGATGGGATAAAACTGGTTAAAACTCTCTTGTTGCTGGTGAGGAACCTCTGAGTAAGAGGCCGCGGGGGTAATAGAGGCTCTGATTGACACCACCTTATTGGTAAAATAAGATAAAAACAATTCACAGTTCTCATCATTACTTCCAGCTGAGGCACAAGGAGGGGTTGGTTTTACCAGCTGATCCACAGTCTTAAACAGAAACCTGGGATTTTGTTTATGTGTATTAATGAGAAAAATAGTGTGTTCTCGCATCCTTAACCATGTTATTGTAGTTAATTAATAAATCCTTCAGACTGAGGTAATGGACTTGCGCTCTGCTTTCCTGCATTCCCTTTTGAGGCTGCGAATGCTGTCATTTATCCAGGGTTGCTTACTAGCTTTAGACGTAGGCCTAACCTTTAGAGGAGCAGTAATATTTAGTGACGACAAGCAGATATGATTGAAGTGAACGACCAGATTGTTGGTGTTGGAATCAGACAGGTGTTGGTTCTGGATCTGAAAGAATGCACAAAACTTTGAAACACTTTGTTCATTAAAGATGCGAGAACACACGGAGCTTGGTGAGGCGGCATGAGTAACAGGCGAATCACAGCCAAAAACAATACATCTGTGGTCAGATATGGTCATGTCCACTAATTCCACCGAGGAAATGCTGACACCCAGGGTAAAAACCAAGTCCAGTGTATGACCACGGTTATGTGTTTGCCCTTTGACATGTTGTTTGAAGTTAAAAGAAGTGGCCATATTTAAAAAGTCAGTTGCATTAACATTGGTGGGGTCATCAACATGAATATTAAAATCGCCACAAAGAACAATTCTGTCATAATTTAAAACCAGAGTAGATAAAAATTCAGGAAGTTCTGATAAAAATCCTCCAGGCGGTTCCTGACGTAATTGCTGACGTAATCTGCACTCTGCGCATGCGTTGGCGTCTGTAGCTACCTGTCGGAAGCTCCGTCTTAAACCGGACTCTTATCCAGTTTTAATCCACTCTTTTTTTCTGTTACATTTTTTATATCCTTTTTATTTAACTTAACTTATTTAAGTTTTACGTGGGTTAAGGATTTTAGTCATCCGACATGGATTTTAAGCTAGATGACCGTAAAAACGCGATCAACGCTACTGACCACAACAAAGCTCCGGTGACTATGCTAGCCGAGATAACTCTGCCCCATGAGGACTGCACACTCCTTAAGAAAGCGAACAAGAAGATTGCTGACCTTATGGAAGACATCCGACGACTTTCAGAGGAACTCAAAGAGAAAGATTCCCTGCTGACTGGCTTTATGGATGTAGCTTCAGTACAAGCCAAACAGATTGTTTCTCTTAGCACAACCGCTAACATCCAGGACACCGTGTTTTGGGACCCCTCTAGTCTTCCCAGGCTTTCATCCTGCTCGACTCCGAAGCATCAGTCAACCTGGGCTGAAGTGGTGGTCCGTGGCTGCAAGAGAGGCTCGGATGGGGCTGCCTCTCCTCCGTCCATCGGCCTCTCCAACCGCTATGCAGCCTTGTCTAACGACACTCCGGTCCATCCAGCTGATGCACCTGCGGCTTCGAGTCTCCCTGACACGGATCTCTTTCGGCGCACAGTGCCTGCCGACACTGTTGCATCTCCTTCACCGGCTACATCTCCTGCACTGGGCCGCCGGTCTGCCGCCGGGCCTGATCGGCGGCCGTCATCCCGGTCAAAAACCTCCGCTTCCCGACGTAGGATCCTGAAGGAGGCTGTGCTCAGACGCTCCGGAGGCCGTCTCTACCCTGCACCGTCGGGTAGCTCTTCTCTCAGGTCTGTTACTGCTACTCCAACACAACACTCGGCAGCTCACACACTCCATCCTCAGTCCGCACGCAGTGTTGAAGCAGATTCTGCTCAGTCCTGCTCTGGAACCCCACAACCAGCATCTCCTCGTCCTCTTTTCTCCCCAACCACACTAATAATTGGTGACTCCATAACCAGAAACATCCGTTTCTTTAACGCTACCACTCGCTGCTTCCCCGGTGCCACCACGGCTGACATTTTAAAAAAACTCCAGGACCTGATGCCGTCGCTCCCGTCCTCCATCACAAGAGTTATAGTCCATGTCGGAACAAATGACACAGCTCTTCGGCAGTCTGAGCTGACAAAATTAGATTTTAACCGTCTTCTTAACTTTTTAAAGCAGTGCGGAAAGTCCGTTTTTATCTCTGGTCCCATTCCCACAGTCGGTCGCGGTGCTGGCCGATTCAGTAGACTCCTTGGCCTCCATGACTGGCTCCAGTCCGCCTGCAGGGCTCACCGTGTGTTTTATGTGGATAATTTTAATATTTTCTGGCAAAGAATGTCTCTTTTTAAGACAGACGGACTTCACCCAAACAAACGGGGCTCAGAAATGTTAGCTGCGCACATACAGCATGTGGTGCGGTCCACACATGACTTACGTGAATGACTAATCATTCATGCAGCACACCTGGACACACCACCGGTCACTGAACAGATCTCTGCCTCACTGCCACAAACAACTGTCTCCACCTGCTGGCATGTAAAGCCGTCTGCTCCCAGCGCTGTTCCACAGACTTCTATTCCTGTCATCATCACGCATAGACCAGTAAACCGAAATGTGCACATCCCACACAGAAATATTAGTAATCTCTTAAGGATTAGGACAACTGCACCAACTGCAGCACCCAGAACAAACTCATTTAAAATGGCTCTCTTCAATGTGAGATCACTTTCAAGTAAGACTTTTATCTTAAATGATTTTATCTTGTCTGCAAATCTAGTTAAAAGTTTTTAACTGAATCCTGGTTGCAAATGAATGACTATAGCCAGCTAGCTGAACTGTGTCCGCCTCAATATGATTGTTTTAGTCAACCGAGGGTCAGTGGTCGTGGTGGTGGGCTAGTGAGCGTGTATAGGAAAAATTTTAAATGTCATCAAGTACGCTGTGATGAATTTAACTCCTTTGAAGTTCTCACTCTTAAAGTTGGAGGGCTGCAACCTATCATATTTGTTATAATTTATCGCCCCCCAAAACCGCCTGGAGGATTTTTATCAGAACTTCCTGAATTTTTATCTACTCTGGTTTTAAATTATGACAGAATTGTTCTTTGTGGCGATTTTAATATTCATGTTGATGACCCCAACAATGTTAATGCAACTGACTTTTTAAATATGGCCACTTCTTTTAACTTCAAACAACATGTCAAAGGGCAAACACATAACCGTGGTCATACACTGGACTTGGTTTTTACCCTGGGTGTCAGCATTTCCTCTGTGGAATTAGTGGACATGACCATATCTGACCACAGATGTATTGTTTTAGCTGCGATTCGCCTGTTACTCATGCTGCCTCACCAAGCTCCGTGTGTTGTCGCATCTTTAATGAACAGAGTGTTTCAAAGTTTTGCGCATTCTTTCAGAGCCAAAGCCAACACCTGTCTGATTCCAACACCAACAATCTGGTTGATCACTTCAATCATATCTGCTTGTCGTCACTAAATATTACTGCTCCTCTAAAGGTTAGGCCTACGTCTAAAGCTAGTAAGCAACCCTGGATAAATGACAGCATTCGCAGCCTCAAAAGGGAATGCAGGAAAGCAGAGCGCAGATGGAAAAAATCCAGTCTCCAAGTCCATTACCTCAGTCTGAAGGATTTATTAATTAACTACAATAAAATGGTTAAGGATGCGAGAACACACTATTTTTCTGAACTCATTACTACACATAAACACAATCCCAGGTTTCTGTTTAAGACTGTGGATCAGCTGGTAAACCCAACCCCTCCTTGTGCCTCAGCTGGAAGTAATGATGACTGTGAATTGTTTTTATCTTATTTTACCAATAAGGTGGTGTCAATCAGAGCCTCTATTACCCCCGTGGCCTCTTACTCAGAGGTTCCTCACCAGCAACAACAGAGTTTTAACCAGTTTTATCCCATCGACTTGTCTGAGCTTTTAAAAACAGTATCACAAATGAGAGTGTCCTCCAGCCCACTTGATATAATACCTACAAAATTTTTACTAAAAGTAATAGATTCTGTTGGGCCCCATTTGATCTCTGTTTTCAACAGCTCCCTATCTACTGGTTGTGTCCCTGATTATTTTAAAACGGCTTGCGTGAACCCACTTTTAAAGAAACCTGGTTTAGATCCCTCCCTCCCACATAATTTTAGACCAATTTCAAAACTGCCTTTTATTGCAAAGATTCTAGAAAGAATTGTGTCCAAACAGCTGCTCACTGTGCTGGAAAATAACAAATTATTTGAAAAGTTTCAGTCTGGTTTTAGGAAGTACCACAGCACTGAGACTGCCCTGCTTAAAGTCACCAATGACCTTTTAATGTCTGCTGATGAAGGTATGTGCTCAGTCCTGGTACTCCTGGACCTTAGCGCTGCTTTTGACACCATTGATCACAACATCATGTTAGACAGACTGAGGCACTGGGTGGGGATCTCTGGTACTGCTCTAGAATGGTTTTCATCCTACCTGTCAAATAGGAAGTTTTGCATGTCTGTAAACAACTATGTCTCTTCATTCTGTCCAGTTAAATATGGTGTGCCTCAGGGGTCGGTCTTAGGACCCATTTTGTTTTCCTTGTATCTGCTTCCCCTTGGACATATTATCCATAAACATGGCATTTCTTTTCATATTTATGCTGATGACACACAAATATACTTGCCCGTCAGATCCACAGACCCTGGAATGCTGAGTTCACTTAACAACTGCCTTTGTGAAGTTAAAAAATGGATGTCAAATAATTTCCTCCAGCTGAACTCAGACAAAACAAAAATCCTGGTCATCGGGTCCCAGCAGATGGCAAATCAAATACTGCCATCTGCTGGTTCCCTAGTAAATCACATTAAGCCTGTGGCAAAGAACCTTGGTGTTTGGTTTGATAGTAATTTAAATTTCGAGCAGCACACCACAAAGCTTGTTCAATCATGTTTTTATCAACTTAGAAATATAGCAAAAATTCGATCTATGTTAACTTTTAAGGACACCGAGACCATTTTACACGCCTTCATCTCATCACGCCTGGATTATTGCAACAGCCTTTTCACCTGTTTAACCCAAAAATCTATTGATCGACTCCAGACTGTCCAGAACTCAGCTGCCAGGCTTTTAACCAGAACAAAGAAATATGACCACATTACTCCTATTTTAGCTTCATTACACTGGCTCCCAGTATGTTTTAGAATTGACTTTAAAATTCTATTGATCACTTTTAAAGCTCTTCATGGCCTCTCGCCTTGTTATATTTCTGACCTTTTAGTCCCATACGCACCAGTACGTACCTTGAGATCCTCGGGCAGAGGTCTGCTGTCTGTTCCAGAGTCTCGACTGAAAACTAAAGGGGACAGAGCGTTTGCTGTCAGGGCCCCGAGGCTCTGGAACAGCCTGCCCAAGGAAATCAGGTCGGCTGAGTCGGTGAACTCTTTTAAGTCCCTTCTTAAAACATACTTTTATAGGAGAGCTTTTCCCGATCTTATTTGACTTTATTTTATCCCCTTTATTTTATTGTATTTTACTAATTTTATATTAAATTTTCATGCTCTTATCTCTTTTTGTATTATTCTTTACACTTGTTAAAGCACTTTGTAACTTGTTTTTGAAAAGTGCTCTACAAATAAGGGTTATTATTATTATTATTGGGGGGCGATAAATTTAGGTTGCAGCCCTCCAACTTTAAGAGTGAGAACTTCAAAGGAGTTAAATTCATCACAGCGTACTTGATGACATTTTAAATATTTCCTATACACGCTCACTAGCCCACCACCACGACCACTGACCAGGGATAAAAACCAGAGGATAAGGACCAGAGATAAAAACAGACACAGCCTCCTTCCTACGTCGGGAAGCGGAGGTTTTTGACCGGGATGACGGCGGCCGATCAGGCCCAGCGGCAGACCGGCGGCCCAGCGCGGGAGATGTAGCCGGTGAAGGAGATGCAACAGTGTCGGCAGGCACTGTGCGCCGAAAGAGATCCGTGTCAGGGAGACTCGAAGCCGCAGGTGCATCCGCTGGTTGGACCGGAGTTTCGTCAGACAGGGCTGCATAGCAGTTGGAGAGGCCAATGTGCGGAGGAGAGGCAGCCCCATCCGAGCCTCTCTTGCAGCCTTAAGTTAAATAAAAAGGATATAAAAAATGTAGCGAAAAAGTGTGGATTAAAACTGGATAAGAGTCCGGTTTTAAGACGGAGCTTCCGACAGGTAGCTACAGACGCCAGCGCATGCGCAGAGTGCAGATTACGTGAGACACCTTCTTACTTGGCTGAGCTACTGCAACCATCAGAAAGTTCCCAGTACTTTTGAGTGTGAAACTTGCAAAATTAAAAATATTCCAATCAGTGTACTTTTTGTTTAGCGTTAATAAGTAAATGGGATGCTGCAGGGGTCTATTCTTGGTCCAATACTATTTATATTACACATAAATGACACATTCAAATCAGTGCTGCATCACCTGTGTATTTATACATCCCTGCTTCTACTTCAAACCATGATGTTACTCATCTTTAGTCTACCTTTGATCCTGCACCTCATAGGGTTTTTTTTAACACAGAGAGCCAAGTACATGGTATTCTTTATGTCTCCCTCCGTCTCTGACTGACCTACCATTAAAACTTTAAATGGCATCTGACTCATTCAGCTTTATTTGCCAGGTATGTGTACTCAGACAAGGTATTTGACTCAGGATTGTACATTGCTCACAATGTGCTTACTCATACAATAATAAACTAAAAACAGACACAGGCTACAGTATATAAAAACACAATATATACACACTATAAACAGAAAGAAAAACAATATAGACAGATCTTGCTGACTTGTAAAAATACCTGATACCAGACTGTAGATCCAAATCCTAGATTTTAACCCCATAATATTAAAAACATATTTCTTGATTTTTAAAAAAATATTTAAAGTGTGGGACTTTTACATATTTATGAAATTATGTTACATTCAAGTCAAACAAGTCCACACAATGCTTATTATTAATCACCAACAGATAAATCTCAGGGAACAGGGAGATAAAAGTTTCACACTGCAGGTTTATATTCTGCTTTTATTTTAGAATTTATACTATGATACTCTCACATGTGGTCCTTCCCTCATCCTGATCGAGTGTTTTGTTTAAAACATTGTAATTTTCCTGCTCGATGTAGAAACAGCAGAGGTGACACCAAACTGCTGGGCAGACTGAACCAGAATGCAGACAACAATGCAACACAAAATAACATATAGTCTTTATCAAAGCTGTATCTTTAAGACCAAAAATAATGGTTAATATTTTATTAGGCTTGACATTCAGGGCAGCTGAGCTGACTGATCTGAAGCACATACACAAGCTTGTATTTTTCAGATTCTCTGTTTTTCCGTGTATGGTACCACTTAATGACTTAGAAAATTGAAATAGAAAAACATATTTAAAGACTTAATGTTTGAGAACATGAAAGCCAAAGTATATAATGCCTTTGACAAATGTCATCAACAGTATCACTGAAACAAATCATACTTTAAACGAAGTCACCAAAAAGGTCATTTTATAAGATATCAACTGTCTTCAAAAGTGAATATACATCAATAAGTTTATTTTTAAAGACCACCCACCTCCACAGACTTGTAATCGTCCATTTCCTGCATCTCCAAACTCTCTGACTGCTGTTCACTTTTATCTGGTACAAATATATCCTAATACAAATCAGTGGTTAAGGTATATGTGTGTGTGCGTGTGTGTTGATATTGATGTTTGTGTGTGAAGAACAGGTGAGAGCAGGACTGTGAGTCTTTTTGCAATTCATATTTTATAATTTACAAATGGCAAATTTATTTTTCACAGCAGCACCACTATTTAAATGTCATGTCAATCATCGATGCATCACTTTGTCATCTCTGCTGCATGATCTACACAGAGAATGTCCAATAAAAAGTAACACAGACACACACAACACACAGAGTAAATGATTATCACAGTTCAACATTCATTTCAATACAGTGATGTCATTATACTGTCATTTAAGTCATTAACAGTTGAATTTACATCAGTCCCAATGATGTAGCAATCTTTAACTTTGGTTAATTTAATTGGTCCATTAAGATGAACATTTGAAACGATTCAAAAGACTTGTAAACAAAGAGGTGTGTATTGAAATCACATCATCACATCTTTGACTCCAGTTGTGCAGATTTCTCAAAAGAACACAGAGTGGAAATATTTTACTATCCATGAAAATCAAAGGAAGAGGAGTTCACAGACAAATTTATATAGGTGGAGGCCTGAAGAGGAGAAGGAAAGGCACAGACAACCAAAACAGGAGGTCGAGAGAGGGGAATAGAAACAGAATGTTAAAATATATACAGTGAGGAAAATAAGTATTTGAACACCCTGCTATTTTGCAAGTTCTCCCACTTAGAAATCATGGAGGGGTCTGAAATTGTCATTGTAGGTGCATGTCCACTGTGAGAGACATAATCTAAAAAAAAAAATCCAGAAATCACAATGTATGATTTTTTAACTATTTATTTTTATGATACAGCTGCAAATAAGTATTTGAACACCTTTATCCCCTTTATTTTATTGTATTTTACTAATTTTATATTAAATTTTCATGCTCTTATCTTTTTTGTATTATTCTTTACACTTGTTAAAGCACTTTGTAACTTGTTTTTGAAAAGTGCTCTACAAATAAGGGTTATTATTATTATTATTATTGGGGGGCGATAAATTTAGGTTGCAGCCCTCCAACTTTAAGAGTGAGAACTTCAAAGGAGTTAAATTCATCACAGCGTACTTGATGACATTTTAAATATTTCCTATACACGCTCACTTGCCCACCACCACGACCACTGACCAGGGATAAAAACCAGAGGATAAGGACCAGAGATAAAAACAGACACAGCCTCCTTCCTACGTCGGGAAGCGGAGGTTTTTGACCGGGATGACGGCGGCCGATCAGGCCCAGCGGCAGACCGGCGGCCCAGCGCGGGAGATGTAGCCGGTGAAGGAGATGCAACAGTGTCGGCAGGCACTGTGCGCCGAAAGAGATCCGTATCAGGGAGACTCGAAGCCGCAGGTGCATCCGCTGGTTGGACCGGAGTTTCGTCAGACAGGGCTGCATAGCAGTTGGAGAGGCCAATGTGCGGAGGAGAGGCAGCCCCATCCGAGCCTCTCTTGCAGCCTTAAGTTAAATAAAAAGGATATAAAAAATGTAGCGAAAAAGTGTGGATTAAAACTGGATAAGAGTCCGGTTTTAAGACGGAGCTTCCGACAGGTAGCTACAGACGCCAGCGCATGCGCAGAGTGCAGATTATGTGAGACACCTTCTTACGTGGCTGAGCTACTGCAACCATCAGAAAGTTCCCAGTACTTTTGAGTGTGAAACTTGCAAAATTAAAAATATTCCTATCAGTGTACTTTTTGTTTAGCGTTAATAAGTAAATGGGATGCTGCAGGGGTCTATTCTTGGTCCAATACTATTTATATTACACATAAATGACACATTCAAATCAGTGCTGCATCACCTGTGTATTTATACATCCCTGCTTCTACTTCAAACCATGATGTTACTCATCTTTAGTCTACCTTTGATCCTGCACCTCATAGGGGTTTTTTTTAACACAGAGAGCCAAGTACATGGTATTCTTTATGTCTCCCTCCGTCTCTGACTGACCTACCATTAAAACTTTAAATGGCATCTGACTCATTCAGCTTTATTTGCCAGGTATGTGTACTCAGACAAGGTATTTGACTCAGGATTGTACATTGCTCACAATGTGCTTACTCATACAATAATAAACTAAAAACAGACACGGGCTACAGTATATAAAAACACAATATATACACACTATAAACAGAAAGAAAAACAATATAGACAGATCTTGCTGACTTGTAAAAATACCTGATACCAGACTGTAGATCCAAATCCTAGATTTTAACCCCATAATATTAAAAACATATTTCTTGATTTTTAAAAAAATATTTAAAGTGTGGGACTTTTACATATTTATGAAATTATGTTACATTCAAGTCAAACAAGTCCACACAATGCTTATTATTAATCACCAACAGATAAATCTCAGTAGCTCCCAGTATACCAAAGTTTTTAAATCTGGTGTCTGTGGTGACGTTTCGCCGCTGGCATCACTGTAGCGATTTGTCAACCAGCAATGATTGGTTTGCCAGAGCAAAGAGGGAGCAACCGTAATGACCACAGCAACTCATGAGGCAATGCCTGTACGTCATAAACACATGTTGAAAGCGTTGTGTAAATTCTCTCACTATCAGAACAGGGAGATAAAAGTTTCACACTGCAGGTTTATATTCTGCTTTTATTTTAGAATTTATACTATGATACTCTCGCATGTGGTCCTTCCCTCATCCTGATCAAGTGTTTTGTTTAAAACATTGTAATTTTCCTGCTCGATGTAGAAACAGCAGAGGTGACACCAAACTGCTGGGCAGACTGAACCAGAATGCAGACAACAATGCAACACAACTGTCAGTAAGCAGAGATGAAATGTACATTAAATTAAAAACCAGCACTGCCCCAAAACTTAACAATTGCACTGCCATTACAGTCACGATGATGTAGAAAACCCTCTGCTTTATTTGGTCAACCCTCTTCCTGTTCCCGCCCACTTCCCCCGGCCCTGGACGCTTGAGAGCGTGAAGAACTGAAATGCTGCAAAATGAGATGACAATTAGGAAGAAAATTAAAATGCAGTAATACAAGATCAAGACTGACTCATAGGCACTCACATAAATTACAGTCATATACACAAAGCTCAGTAACCAAACACATCCAATGCTGATGTTTCTGATCCTGACCCCGCCCCCCTGTCTCAGTCCCAGGTAGGTGATGGGGTGAACAACAGCCAGGTAGCGCTCCACACAGGTCAGGAGGTGAAACAGAGACTGTCCGAGGGAGGTGACAATCCAGATAGCGATCCCTAGGAACATTATCTCTAGACTGATGTAACCGCCACAAAAACAGAAGATGAACCCCAAGAATTCGATCAGCTTCATGGCGATGGAGTGATAGGTGAAGAGGTCAGAGTGACTTGTTGTAGCCGTTGAAACAGAGCGCTGTTTCCTCCACTGTTGGTATCCCAGGTAGAAGACGAGGATGAAGAGAGGGAAGACGAAGAGGAGGTTGATGATGGAGATAGCAGAGAAGACAATGATGCTCATTTTGGGCCTGACACACAAGTTGATGAGAGGACGGAAGGAGGAGTTGAAGGAGGAGAGGTTATGAGGAAGAAAGAAGGGGTCATCAAAGGATGAAGAGTTGACTGACATGTTTATATACGTGGGGGGCTGAAGAGGAGAAGGAGAGGTTCAGACATCCAAAGGGGGAGGTGAAGGGAGACACAATGTTAAAATAAAATTTAGACGTGGAGAAAGTAAAAAAATCTGTCTAATAAAAGGTGCTTCGTAAACTTTGAAAAAGAAGATTCAATTTCATAGGGAATTTCATTATTCCCCCCCCCAAAATAACATATAGTCTTTAACAAAGCTGCATCTTTAAGACCAAAAATAATGGTTAATATTTTGTTAGGCTTGACATTCAGGTCAGCTGAGCTGACTGATCTGAAGCACATACACAAGCTTGTATTTTTCAGATTCTCTGTTTTTCCGTGTATGGTATCACTTAATGACTTAGAAAATTGAAATAGAAAAACATATTTAAAGACTTAATGTTTGAGAACATGAAAGCCAAAGTATGTAATGCATTTGACAAATGTCATCAACAGTATCACTGAAACAAATCATACTTTAAACGAAGTCACCACAAAGGTCATTTTATAAGATATCAACTGTCTTCAACAGTGAATATACATCAATAAGTTTATTTTTAAAGACCACCCACCTCCACAGACTTGTAATCGTCCATTTCCTGCATCTCCAAACTCTCTGACTGCTGTTCACTTTTATCTGGTACAAATATATCCTAATACAAATCAGTGGTTAAGGTATATGTGTGTGTGCGTGTGTGTTGATATTGATGTTTGTGTGCGAAGAACAGGTGAGAGCAGGACTGTGAGTCTTTTTGCAATTCATATTTTATAATTTACAAATGGCAAATTTATTTTTCGCAGCAGCACCACTATTTAAATGTCATGTCAATCATCGATGCATCACTTTGTCATCTCTGCTGCATGATCTACACAGAGAATGTCCAATAAAAAGTAACACAGACACACACAACACACAGAGTAAATGATTATCACAGTTCAACATTCATTTCAATACAGTGATGTCAAACATCATTATACTGTCATTTAAGTCATTAACAGTTGAATTTACATCAGTCCCAATGATGTAGCAATCTTTAACTTTGGTTAATTTAATTGGTCCATTAAGATGAACATTTGAAACGATTCAAAAGACTTGTAAACAAAGAGGTGTGTATTGAAATCACATCATCACATCTTTGACTCCAGTTGTGCAGATTTTCTCAAAAGAACACAGAGTGGAAATATTTTACTATCCATGAAAATCAAAGGAAGAGGAGTTCACAGACAAATTTATATAGGTGGAGGCCTGAAGAGGAGAAGGAAAGGCACAGACAACCAAAACAGGAGGTCAAGAGAGGGGAATAGAAACAGAATGTTAAAATATATATACAGTGAGGAAAATAAGTATTTGAACACCCTGCTATTTTGCAAGTTCTCCCACTTAGAAATCATGGAGGGGTCTGAAATTGTCATCGTAGGTACATGTCCACTGTGAGAGACATAATCTAAAAAACAAAATCCAGAAATCACAATGTATGATTTTTTAACTATTTATTTATATGATACAGCTGCAAATAAGTATTTGAACACCTGAGAAAATCAATGTTAATATTTGGTACAGTAGCCTTTGTGGTCAAACGTTTTTCACCAGGTTTGCACACACTGCAGGAGGGATTTTGGCCCACTCCTCCACACAGATCTTCTCTAGATCTGTCAGGTTTCTGGGCTGTCTCTGAGAAACACGGAGTTTGAGCTCCCTCCAAAGATTCTCTATTGGGTTTAGGTCTGGAGACTGGCTAGGCCACGCCAGAACCTTTATATGCTTCTTACAGAGCCACTCCTTGGTTATCCTGGCTGTGTGCTTCGGGTCATTGTCATGTTGGAAGACCCAGCCTCGACCCATCTTCAATGCTCTAACTGAGGGAAGGAGGTTGTTCCCCAAAATCTCGCAATACATGGCCCCGGTCATCCTCTCCTTAATACAGTGCAGTCGCCCTGTCCCATGTGCAGAAAAACACCCCCAAAGCATGATGCTACCACCCCCATGCTTCACAGTAGGGATGCTGTTCTTGGGATGGTACTCATCATTCTTCTTCCTCCAAACACGGTTAGTGGAATTATGACCAAAAAGTCTCATCTGACCACATGACTTTCTCCCATGACGCCTCGGGATCATCCAAATGGTCATTGGCAAACTGAAGACGGGCCTTGACATGTGCTGGTTTAAGCAGGGGAACCTTCCGTGCCATGCGTGATTTCAAACCATGACGTCTTAGTGTATTACCAACAGTAACCTTGGAAACGGTGGTCCCAGCTCTCTTCAGGTCATTGACCAGCTCCTGCCGTGTAGTTCTGGGCTGATTTCTCACCTTTCTTAGGATCATTGAGACCCCACGAGGTGAGATCTTGCATGGAGCCCCAGTCCGAGGGAGATTGACAGTCATGTTTAGCTTCTTCCATTTTCTAATGATTGCTCCAACAGTGGACCTTTTTTCACCAAGCTGCTTGGCAATTTCCCCGTAGCCCTTTCCAGCCTTGTGGAGGTGTACAATTTTGTCTCTAGTGTCTTTGGACAGCTCTTTGGTCTTGGCCATGTTAGTAGTTGGATTCTTACTGATTGTATGGGGTGGACAGGTGTCTTTATGCAGCTAACGACCTCAAACAGGTGCATCTAATTTAGCATAATAAATGGAGTGGAGGTGGACATTTTGAAGGCAGACTAACAGGTCTTTGAGAGTCAGAATTCTAGCTGATAGACAGGTGTTCAAATACTTATTTGCAGCTGTATCATACAAATAAATAGTTAAAAAATCATACATTGTGATTTCTGTATTTTTTTTTTAGATTATGTCTCTCACAGTGGACATGCACCTACGATGACAATTTCAGACCCCTCCATGATTTCTAAGTGGGAGAACTTGCAAAATAGCAGGGTGTTCAAATACTTATTTTCCTCACTGTATATATATATTAAATGAAACCATGTAAACCTGTTCTGGTACAAGCCCTAAATAAGATTTTGAACCTGAAAATGAGCATAATACCACCTCTTTAATTTCAATTGTAGCTTTATTGGCATGAATGTAAAACAACAATATTGCCAAAATATATATATTAAAAGTAAAGTAAATAAAACAGTAAAAGTGTGTGTGTGTGTGTGTGTGTGTGTGTGTGTGTGTGTGTGTGTGTGTGTTAAAAATAATATTAAAAATAAAATAAATCAGACGTGTGCGTGAGTATATTAGTAGACAAAATATCAGTATCAAATGTGGGATTAAAAATAATAATTGCTGGGATTGGCTCCAACCCCCCGCGACCCTGTACGCAGGATAAGCAGTTGACGATGGATGGATAATAATAATAATAATAATAATAATAATAATAATAATAATAATAACAATAAAATAAAGGAACAGTTACTAAAATAACAATTACTAAAATAATAATGAAAATAATAATAATTTCAAATACATTTATGAGTCTATTCTGAGTTCCCACTGGATGTCCTCAGTTCGTGGCATGAGGACACATATTTTGCTGCAATTATTTTATATTGACTTCTTGATCATTCTCTGTCATCATTGTGTAAAGCCCCATAAGGCCACAACAAAATTCAAACCATGTAAAAAACCACAGAAATTAAAATAAATAATCTTACCAATAAAAGGTGCCTCATAATAATCAAAAGAGTAGATTCGATCTCAGGGTGAATTATATAAAACTCTCCGGTAGGGAAGGAGGATTCTTTGTCCCAACACATTGTTGCACATCAAGGTCCACCTTTCTTAGGGTGGTGTGACAGAATTCATCTGACAGTCACTCTCGTGCTTTTACAAGGCCTTGACAGTGTACCTTTATGATTCATGTGTGCTGGAGAACACCCAGGAGAACATCACTCACGTTCTAATGCAGGTTAACCAGAGAGGCCTATGAACACCACAGGTGATGTATCTTAGGGTGCTTTCACACCTGTAGTTCGGTTCATTTGGTCCGGACCAAGTGGAAAAAATGATACATCCTTGCATTTTAGTTCTGGTCCGGTTCATGTTCACGCTGCAGTTTTACAAACGAACCAGAGAAGTAACCATGACGTTACACAGATGCACAGGTAACTTGTTCATTGGACAGCAGTGTCATCCTGCATCATCAGGAACCACGTGGAGAAATCAAAATCTGGTGACTGACAGAAGTTTGTGCAGCCCTTTAACGCTTCTGATCTGTATCGCAAACAGCAAGTAATAATTTATTATAAGCATGATTAGTAATACTAGACAGCAGATTGACCACATAGCCTGTTAGGAATAATAACATAAAAACAGGACATGTACAGTAATTCGGGGCTTATTCGCCTATAGAGGACTGTGGTATCGCTGTCACACATTTTTTATGGACTTGAACATGAACATGGACATGAACTGACAGGGCAAACACAATAGGCCTACTACTTGCCCTCTTTTAACAGATTTTAACCTATTAATCAGGGAAATACCCATGCTGACAAGTAGGCTATACCTTATAAAATTGTTTTCATAAACATAGCAGCTTATACAGATCAATTATAAGATCACTGAACGCATTTCGCGGCTAGACGATAGATTTATTAGTGGTTTAGCTTTGGAAATAATACACAGATCACGTCTCTGCCAACATAAAATCCTGTGTTTGGTTCATTTGCTTTCACACCACAAGCGAACCGCACCAGAGTTCGTTTGAAAGGTGGTCTCGGTACGCTTGTTTGGTCGGCTTTTGGTGGGCACCCGAGTGCGATTGCTGCACCTGCCCAAACGAACCGCACCAAGGGGGAAAACGAACTCTAGTGCGATTCAACCGAACTAAACAAGGCTATCCAGACTCTTACATGTAGTCTTTCACCCACAGTTTTGTTCTTCAATGGGAGCACATATTTTTGCTAAATAAAATCTGATACCATTATATGTTGTGTCAAAGACATGAACAATGTCATCTAAGTTTGTGAAACACCACTGAAGGATAAAGCACTCTGGGAGATCTTTCAATTCAGTTTATTGAACAAAAGTTAACAGAATATTTCTCCGTTGTTTACTTTCAACAATTATCAAAAATTTTACTTAAATTTGGTTCCCACACCTCATTTGATCATGAACCTATTTTACTCCTCTCTCCTTCCAATACAAAAACACTGCTAAGCTATAGTCTTTCCCCGGTAAGATGGCCTATAGGAGGAGGAGAATCTGATACAACTTCCCAGTATTTTTATGTAAAAGTTACTTGAAAAAAAGTAAAAAGAAAATAGATCACCATACTTGTCCATAACAACAATAAAAATACGAATTGGCTAGGAATCAACTACTATGGCCTCAACAGGTGGCATTTTATCAAATGAAGTACTCAGGTTTTTGCTACTAGTATTGTAAAATTTTAAACGACACCCAACCCCATTCATATGTAGTGAACAACGGTGTGGATTTGTGCATTTTATATTGAATAAATTTGGAGCTACTCTAAATTCCTTTCTCCTCCCCAGAGAAGAAGGGGAGGGGTCAAAGTTGCTTTCTCTAAGTGCTATCCCGACCATGAAACTGGCACCTTTTTGATTCCGAAGCTGATAACGCGGGGCCTGACTGTTAAACTGACAAAGGGACACGAGCCAGCCATTGGCATCTCCCTGAACAGCCTATCAAAACTGGCCCCCCACACACGTTTCCGTGGCAACTGACCTTATTCTTTGTTTTATTACCACATCAAAGGGATACTCCTTGTCTCACCTAAGTGTGACATTGTCCAGGACAGCTGAACTTTCAATGTAAAAGGACTGCAGTCTCCAAAAGACTCAAAGCATCTAATTAAATTTATTTAAATCTTTAGTTACCTGAGTATGTTTGCCTCTATTTGAGTAGTTATGTTAACTGTTGTTGCTATCTGTTGTTGATATTAGTGCTGAAAAGAAGTTACTTGTGCAGTGTTTTTATTTTCAGCAAGACACTCCTTCATCTAATGTAATCCAAGCTTTCCTCATGTAACCTGAGCTCCCCCAAGTGGGCGAAATAAGTATTACATGCCCTCGTCGGAAATGCCGTTAAATGTATAAATATCCTGACCACTAATGTGACAATGTGTTTCCTGTTACCAAATGCCTAGAACAGTACAACCGTTCAACCATTGAGGTTCGATTGTGGAAAATGTTTGTGCGTGCAAATAGATTTCTTTTCTTTAGACATTAAGTTTAGAAAGGCAGTCCCTTGGGAAACCTGAGACGCCCCCTGGGGAACCACGCCCCAGACAGCAAAAGAGCGACACGCGACCTGCTCGTTCTCTCTTCCTCTCGCTGTTGGTTCTCTTCCACTCTGCTTGGCCCTCTGGACGCTTCGGCACGCGCGTGGCGTGCCTCGCCAGGCAACGCCCTCAGTCGACCAGCGAAACAAACAGGCCTTTGTTCGCCTGAAGCTACACACCTGAAGTGAGACATCGATCTGCCTTCAGTTTGTTTTAATTTCTTTATTTCTTTTGTTTGTTAAAGTTATCAGTCCGTTAAGTTACACTGGACTAATTCAGGAACGACCAAGTTCCATTTTAAGCTTTTTTCGTCGAAGCCAACTTCACCGAGGTCAGACCAAGCCACGTGGTCTCGCCAGCTACAACGAAGGAAACCTGAAAACAGCCGAATTGCCAGACGGAGGAGGCGTTTTCAATCAGACACGGAGAACCCCGGAGAATCCCTAGCAAAAAGCCAGGATCGGGCAGCTAGCGTGGGACCCGTGCAACAGGCCAAAAGCAGGCTGTCGACAAGCAGTAAGACTTAACACACGTCCTGTGATCAGATATCCATTTTAACTCTTTATCCCTTATTTATTCCTAAATTATGACATTAGTTTACTTTCATTAGCTCTTCTATGCCGTATGAGTCAAATGCTTCCCACAACCGAACCTCCAGGCTCATTGTTCAGCAAATGTTTATGTTCCCTGTATCCAACCGTCTTTTTATCACCTTAGTTAGAGAATAAATTCACTGTAATATAATCAAGAGCTGTGTGTGTTGCCTATTTATAGTTCCTGCCAAGAGAATTGACCCTTTAGATATGAGACTGACTGACTGATTTAAGATAATTGAGCGATTATTAACTAACTGATCACTAGTAATAATTGTATAATTATTCAAAACTACCTAGAGGTCCGGAGACTCTAGGATTATAACAACTCCGGTGGTGCCCTTAACGAGAAAATTTTGATTTTATGAATTTTAATTCATAATTGGGTATCAATTCTCATAAATTTATTAAAATGCATAACTAATAAATTTAGGTCTACTACACATACCTGGCATATTTTTTGTTCAATTTGACACATTGTAATTGAGCTGACTGATCTGAAGCAAAGACACCAGCTTGTGAAACAAAATAGTTTCGAGAGAGATCATCTATGGTGACAATTAGCAGATTAGCAGCATAGGGCTAAGTAAGCTGTTGTTTTCCTTGGCAATGAGTTGTGTATGGTATAGTGTTGTTTGTGTTGACATCAGTGTTCTGATGCAATGTGCTGCAGTGGCTTTGCTGGTTGGCTTGCACAGTCATTGTCACCAGTGAAATCTAATTTATTGTTTATTGGTGGCAGTGCTGTCTATCACAACTGCCGTCCCGTGTGCAGTATGAAGTCACACTCTTTAGATGTGAATATTTCTCCATTGGAGTTGTTTGTGTGTAATTTTAAATGGCCTCCACAGTCCACTTTGGCCTACTGTGTCAGCATGCTGAATGTATGGAGGGTTAAATTTGCTTCACATTATTTTGCGTCATTGTAGGTAGTACAGCACATTATGTTGTTGAGGAAAAAATGGCAAGCCCATTGGCTCATTTGGGCTGCGGGATAAAAATGCCAAGTAATGACTGTCTGCTGAATGATTTGTTTTATCGTGCTAGCTGGGGTGGAGCTTTGCTGTTTTCATGTAAACTCCAGCCACTTCCATTTGGCAGTCATAGCAGGCTGAGATACATAGAGTACTTGTTTGACCAAGAGGTTCATAGCTCAGATGTGGCTGTTAATAAATTGTTGGCAATGCCCTTCCTATTGGGGCACGACCGTCTCCAGCCAGCTCTCTGCCTCAACCCCATTAGGGAAAGAAGACTCTTTGCCCCAACCCACCATTGCACCCTAAGGTCTTGTCAATGTAAGGCACCCTTTCCACAGTCCTCAGGGTGGAGTGGACAATCACCATTGTGCCCCGTCAGAGCCTTGACAGTGTACCTGCATACATGAGTGCTGGAGGACACCCAGGAGGACATCACTCGGCTTCTATTAAAAGTTAACCAGAGACATCACGAACATGTGGTGCTAATATAACCACGCATTGCCAATCAGATGATGTATAGGGTCAATCAGGGACTAGGAGAACTATGGTTACACATGTAACCTTTTGCTCAATATACATAACAAAATGATGTTTCTCAGGTCTATCCTCACTTTTCTGTCTATAATTAGTCTTTCTACACCTACAGTTTTATTCTTCAATGGAAGAAGATATATTTGCTTTTTTTTTATGCTACTGGCTCTGTGCCATTTGAGAATCAGTTGAAATGACAAAATATTTCACACTAGATTACTTAAAAAGTAAAAAAAAGGACATTTTATGATATTCTAAAATTAATCACAAATTTAACTCACAACTAATACAAACTAATACTAGCAAATTGAAATGTAAAAACTATTTAAACGTTTTTAATATTTGAGAACATGAAAGCACACATGTATCATGCCTTTGATGACCACAAGTTATCAAAAATATCAGTGAAACAAATCACAGTTTAAATGAAGTTAATAAAAAGAATCACATAACAATATAACAACAGTGTCTTAAACAGTAAATATATATATATATCAGCAATTAAATCTAAATGTTAAAAACCTAAACCTACATGTTAATTTTTAAAGACCACCCACCTCCACAGAGTTTCTTTCTTATCGTCTTTCTACTGCGTCTCCAAACTCTTTGACTGCTGTTCACTGGTGTCGTCTGGTACAAATTTATCCTAATGTGAATCTGTGATTAATGTGTGTGTTGATTATGTTTGCGTGTGTGTTTTGATAATGATATTTGTGTGTGTGTGTGTGTGTTTGTGTGTGTGTGTGTGTGAGAGAGGAAAAAGGGAGAGCAGCATTGTGGGGTTTTTTGCAATTCATATTTTATGATTTACAACTGGCAAATTTATTTTTCGCACAGGGAGGTGAGATCACAGTCTGCAGCACCACTATTTTAATATCATACCAATCATCTCTGCATCAGTTTCTCATTAGCGCTGTTCAGGAAGGGAGGAAGCCGAAGCACCTGGAGAGAACCCACATGGACACTGGGAGAACAACACCTTGCTGTGAGGCGACAGTGCTAACCACTTCACCACAGCGCCACCCCCTAAACTTCCCTGAACAATAAAATTTCATCCATCCATCCATCGTCAACCGCTCATCCTGCGTACAGGGTCGCGGGGGGCTGGAGCCAATCCCAGCTGACTTTAACTATGGTTTATGTAATCATTCCATTAAGACAAACATTTGACAGGATTCAAATAATTCATAAACAAAGAGGTGTGTATTCAAATCAGTTCCTGTCATTTAGCCCAGCACACCTGTCTGTTTGTGTGTGTGCATGGCTGTGTTTTCATCACATCTGTGACTCCAGTTTTGCATGATGTTTTCCATCAGACTCAGGCAGCTTCGTCAGACCAAGGAGGAGGCCTTCAGAAGTGGGGACAGAGTCTTGTACAACCAGGCCAGGAACACGCTGACTAAAGAGGTCAAAGTTGCAAAGAGGTGCTATGCTGAAAAGCTCAATAACAGCTTTGCAACCAACGACCCTACATCAGTGTGGAGAAGCCTATGGACACTCACAAACTACAAGAGACCATCCCCCAACACTGCTGGTACTCAACGGCTGGCAGAGCTGAATGGTTTCTACTGTAGGTCTGAAAAGCCCAGAGTCACACCTCTCCCCGACTCCAACGCCATCTTCAAACGGTCACCTTCCCCCTCTGACCTCTCACCTGCACTCAAGATCTGTGAAGAGGACGTGAGCCACCTCTTCCAAAGGCAGAATATCAGGAAGACTCCTGGACCTGACGGTTTCTCACCATTGTGCCTGAAAATCTGTGCGGACCAGCTGGCCCCCATCTTCACTCAGATCTTCAACAAATCACTGGAGCTGTGTGAAGTTCCCTACTGCTTCAAACGCTCCACAGTCAACCCGGTCCCTAAAAAACCTCCATCTCTGGACTAAATGACTACAGGCCTGTCGCCCTGACATCTGTTGTCATGAAGTCCTTTGAAAGACGGGTGTTGGCCCACCTGAAGGACATTACAGGCCCCCTGCTGGACCCCCTGCAGTTTGTCTACAGGGCTAACAGGTCAGTGGATGATGCTGTCAACTTGGGTCTGCAACACATGCTGCAACACCTCGACTCTCCAGGGACATATGCTAGGATCCTGTTGGTGGACAGGTCAGCGTTCAACACCATCATCCCGGACATCCTCAGCACCAAACTCACCCAGCTCACTGTGCCAGCCTCCACCTGTCAGTGGATCACAGACTTCCTGACTGACAGGAGTCAGAAGGTGAGGCTGGGAAACATCACATCCAGCACCTGGACTATCAGCACTGGCGCCCCCCAGGGGTGTGTGCTCTCCCCACTGCTCTTCTCCCTCTACACCAATGACTGCACCTCAGGAGACCCATCTGTCAAACTCCTGAAGTTCACTGATGACACAACGGTCATCGGCCTCATCCGGGATGGTGACAAGTCGGCCTACAGACGGGAGGTTGATCAGCTGGCTCTCTGGTGCGGCCAGAACAACCTGGAGCTTAACACGCTCAAAACTGTGGAGATGACCGTGGACTTCAGGAGGAGCTCCCCCACTCTGTCCCCATCACCATACTCAACAGCCCTGTGTCTGCTGTTGAATCCTTCAGTTTCTGGGATCCACTATATCCCAGGACCTGAAGTGGGAGCCCAATCATCAAGAAGGCCCAGCAGAGGACGTACTTCCTGCTTCAGCTCAGGAAGTTCAACCTGCCTAAGGACCTGCTGATCCAGTTCTACACAGCCATCATCCAGTCTGTCCTCTGCACCTCCATCACTGTCTGGTTTGGATCTGCCTTCAAAAAGGACAGGGACAGACTACAACGGACAGTCAGGACTGCAGAAAAAATAATCGGTGCCAACCTGCCCTCCATTCAGGACTTTCATTCCAGAGTCAGGAAACGGGCAGGAAACATCACTGCAGATCCATCTCACCCCAGACACAACCTGTTCCAGCTCCTCCCCTCTGGTAGGTGCTACAGAGCTCTGTACGCCAAAACCAACAGACTCAGGAAGCAGTTTCTTCCCACAAGCCATCACACTGATGAACAGCTGATTTCTGACTCACAGTGTCAGGAACAATTCCTGTGCAATAACCCAGTAACTGTCTCTAATCAGCCACCTGTTTACTGGTTTCCACTTATTATTTATTTATTCACCATTCTCTATTTCAGTGCTGTTCATACTATGTCATATTGTATATACTGTATACCAATACACCTACCTCAGGTCATAGGTCTTATTTATTTTTTCCAGCATCCTTTGCACTATGCTCCATCACACTGTGTACATGTGTACATGTATGTGTACCTGAATATCATATCCACCTTCAACATGTACATAATGAGAATAGTTTACTCTTGCATCCTTACTGCAGTATTTGTCAATATGTCTATATTGTTTTGTTCATAGTGTGTATGTTAGTGTTGTCTACTCTGTAGTTTGTGTCTGATTTTATTTTATTATCATTATATTATTATTTTATTATTGTATAAGTAAGCACATCATGAGCAATGTACAATCCTGAGTCAAATTCCTCGTATGTGTACACATATCTGGCAATAAAACTGATTCTGATTCTGAACTTCTCATAAGAATACAAATATTCTGTTGTCCAAGACAATCCAGGAAGCAATCTGTCCTTTTATCAGTGCCGAGTGGAACTACTTTGTGTTCCAGATCTGCAACAGTATTAATTATACACTTTAAGCTTGAGTCAGGCTCATTAGTTTAGGCTTTGTCATGAGGTGTGGCCCGAGGGATGCAGTCTTGGCTGGTCAGTCCACCACTTTGGTCCCGACTGAAATATCTCAGCAACTATTGAATTTGAAAAAAGTTGCCTTTACCATCAGTTAAAACCAATATTCCCATCAGCTTCAACTGTACTGTAAGATGTATCAGTCCATAGCTAAAACAAAGCCTTTAACACAGGGTGAAAAGAGGAGCTGCAGCAATGTACAGTATGACAAAAAATATGGTGCTTTTTTGAAAATTAAAACCTCTAAATAGGATTTTGAACCTGAAAATGCGCATAATACCACCTCTTTAAGAAGTTTAGGTAGATGGGTGCAGACCCAGTAGTCACTCTGTATGCAAGCATTAGTGACTTGAATTTGATTCTGGAGGCCACGGGTAGCCAGTGGAGGTAACTGAGTAATGTAGGGACATGAGTTCTTTTGGGCTGATCAAAAACCAGACACGCTGCTGCATTCTGAATCATTTGTAGGGGTGTCACCTCATAAGCTGGAAGACCCACTTGGAGGTCATTGCTATAGTCGAGGCAAGAAAGATAACCATGGCTTGTTCCAGAAGCAGGGGGGTGTACAGAGGAAAATAGGGCCTCCTTTTTCTTTTATTGTATAGAGCAAAGCGGCATGACTGAGAGACAGCAGCAACATGATCTGGAAAGGACAGCTGGTCATCAATCATAACACCCAAGTTTCTCACTTTATCCTTGTTTCCACTCCAACCCAGGACCTAACTAATCCTCAGTCTGCCTTTGATACTTTCCAGATATCCCATCTTTAGTATAACCTTATTCAAATAAAGAAATTACCAAGTGATTGTCAATCTCCATGGCTACCTTTCAAAACTTTAAATAGTAACCAAATCACTGTGTGTGTGTGTGTGTGTATTAATAGACAAAAAATAATAATAAATTGATTAAATAATAATAATAATAATAAAAAAGTATCAAATGTAAAAACAAATGTAAAAACAAAACAATTACTAAAATATCAAGCAATGTCATTCAAGATGCAATTCAACATTCAAACCCCAAATTTAAAGTAATTACTTGAATAATTTAGAAATATATAAAAACTCTGCTGTAATTTGTAATTTGAAAATGTATAGTGTTATACTCTTACATGTAATCCTATTCTCATCCTGATTAAGTGTTTTGTTCACAACATTTTAACTTTCCTGCCTGGTGTGGAAACAGCAGAGGTAATACAAATCTGATGGGCAGATCAAATCAGAATACAGAAAACAACTCCAAACACACACCACTAAGGAAAGAAAGTAAATTACATAGCATTATAAACATGATGGTGTGGAAAGTCCTTTGCTTAAATTGGGCAACACACTCGAAGTGTCTACTTTCCTGGTGAAGTTTAGCTGAGGCCATCAGGGAAATCGTAGTAAGTTGGATTTTCTCCAGGTGGTGACATCGAGTGTTGGATCCCTGTCTTTCTTTCTTTTTCTGGAAACTTACACAGGGGAGTTGAGGAGTTTTTTCTGGAATGGATTTCCAGTGAATTGTTGCTCTCTGCAAAATAATCACAGGACCTTTTGGGTTTTGTTTGTGTATAAATATAGTGCAGGGTGAAAGTAAGTCCATGGTTTTAGCAGAGTTAGCTTGCTGGTTGCTTTACCACAGTATTATGTTTTGGTGCATAAGTACCACTAGCAACCCCTGAAGATCAGGATTGAGTTATGTAGATTGGATTAGGCAGTTACAGGGACGTGTTATAGGATGAAGTGACCATAAGGCACTTTTGTTTAAACCCCTCTTCTGGCCACTCTTTCTATTTATGCGTTAAGAAACACTATATACACACACACACACACACACACACACAAGTTTTAATATGTTTTAATGTTTAAAAATGATCTCTCTCTGCATGATAATTCTTTGCTCCAGTCTCATATAAGCAAGTTTTAAAGTGTACTACATAGATTTGAATTATTCACGCTCTAAAAAAATTTTGTTCTAACCAAAGACAACTATTATAAGCAGTTTGACTCTTTAAAAGGTCAAGGATCAAAAGACTGAAAGCGATAAGGATCCAGGTGCACCAGGAGAAGAAGTGTTAGAGGAGGAGACGTGTTAGTCTGTGAGCACATGTAGCAAACTGACAGACATAACAGGGCCATAAATCAATATTTGCTACTGGTAAAGGAAATAATGAGCATTTTATGCCAAAGATTTTAAGGCAACCCCTGTGAGAGATAATGAGCATTTCATTACAAGAATAGCAGTTTCAAGGAACTCCTTTGAGAGATAATGGCCATTCTCTGCCAGGAAAAGCCACCATGGTTGATTTAAAATGATTGTGTAACCAGAAAATATGTTAAGCTATTTAAAAAATGTAATCGCATTTGTTTAAGTTATAACGGTGTCAAATTATGCATGTATGTCTTTTTAAATAATACAATTTGACCTTCTGGATGTTATAATGGTGAATTTTAGTACTAGAGCATCCGAAAAATATAAAAACAATGTTGTTCTGGAGATTTATAGTTAAACATTCACTTTGATCGACAAAAAGTAAAAAGATGAATGAAGAAAATGTAAATCAGTCATTAAAGAAGCCAGTAAATGGAAGCAGAGGACAAGAAATTTACCATCAGAATGAGCCAGAAAGGGCGCGGTCAGCGAACATAGAGTAGGAGATCACGTAGAAATCCTGCCGAAATGGGAAGAGACTGAGGATTATACAAGTGGGTGTTCACTCAGGTTTTTGTCTTTTGATGGAATAAAAACAGTTTTGCACCAATATTTGACTCCAGTAAGTTTTTGAACTGCAAAACTGTCTGTTTTAGCAAAGATTTTTATAATGGTGGAGAGAATATTTGTGTTTTTATCTGGCCTAGCCCCGAACTTTACTTTGTCAGACGATCACTTAACGAGGTTACTCTGTGGCCTCATTTGCGCACTAGTTAGGACAATGTGATACATTCTTCCGATTACCAGGGACTGATAGCTGTGTGTGCATTGATCAGTTGTTAATCATGACAGGAGTTGATGATTTCATTGATGTAACTTCAGAGGAATTTTTGAATCAGTGTACTAAGGATAAGTTAATAAAGCTAGCTGATAATTATAAATCAGTGTCGGTGATAAGAGGTTAAACCAGCATTATGTAAAACTAGAGTCATCAACTCACTCTCACTGCAGTGCGCAGCCTGCGCTCTAACATACACAAACCTGGAACTCAACATGTATATCTCCCCTCTAAATTAATTAAATTAAACAAAATTGTCCTTTAAACGGGTCAGTTCAAACCTTCAAAAGTCAACATGAAACATAAAAACAAAACAATCAGCAGAAATACAGTTAAGAAAGCTATTAGAAAAAGAAATCAACTAAATTAAACATTAACTTGGACAAGCAAATATATTGAAATTCAATCCAATTAGAAAGCATCTATAATTCCATTATACCACGGCTAAATATAGCAGCTTATTCAACGGTACACAATGAACCGACAACATAGCATTTTCACAACAATATTTACACACAAAGACAGACAAGACAGTCATTCATAATACAAATTTAACGTTTCACCCCATAATGTAACATGTAACAATTACTTGGAAGAGTAGATTCAATCTCATAGGGAATTTCATTAAACTCCCCAGTAGGGAAGGTGGATTCTTTGCCCCAACCCATCGGTGCACGTCAAGGTCTTGTCAATCTATTGCATCCTTTCTACCCTCCTCATGGGTGTATGGCAGTGCCTCATCAGGGCTTTGACAGTGTACCGTCATCATACTGGAGTGCTGGAGAACATCCAGGAGGACATCATTCACAATCTTATGCAAGTTAACCAGAGAGACCTTGTACACGTGTTAATAACATAACACGTGTTGCCTCTCGTATCAGCCACTGATCAAGAGAAACCCTCACCACTTTAGGAATCTTTGTCAAAAATACTCTGTTAGCTCGCTAAATTAGTCAAGAACTCATAGTCAAAAACTTCTCTGGAGACAAGAATAGGTGCAAAAGAGTTTTTATTCCAATAAAGGACACGAAAACTCGAGTAACATCCTAGCAAGCATCAGAATGGAACTGAACTAGCGTTAAGCAAACATTACCGCACTTTATCAAGCTTTCCAACAAACATTACTTCACCTTATTGGGTCTTTGAGCATATTAAACTTAAATTATATTATATTTTGCATCCCTGTACGGTGTCCTTGAGTGCCGAGAAAGGCGCCTTAAATAAAATGTATTATTATTATTTATTATTATAAATTGGCTATTTTCACCAGCATCATGGCAAACATCACATCACTTTATCAGTACCTGTGTACATGTGCCAGTGACTTTAATGTCTTGCGTATCATTGATTCAGCCAGAGGAAATGATCACAAACTGTTCAGAGCGTGTTGGTCGTACTAGCAACAAAACCCGTACCGGAGAGGGAGTGTGGTGGACCAGGGACAGGAGATTGCGGAGTGACTGGCCCACTGATTATGGTCTAGTGATCGTTCCCTCTGGCTGGATGAAGTGTGACACTCTGCATGATCCATGATGATAGAGAAATATAGAGATTAATGGCAATAAAGCATGCTGTCAATATTTTGAGACCCCCCGAAACATCACAAATCAGGCTTTTAGGGTGGGGACGGCACAGTGACAGATGCCTTTGGTGTGAGAGACCCGGATTCAACTCCCCACTGTGACCATCAACCAGTGTGTCCCTGAGCAAGTAATCCCTCATTGTCATTGTCGCCGCCTCTTCTTCGTCTTGTTTTTGTCTCGTTTTCATCAGGGAAAAAAAGGCCATTGAAAGAAAATAACTGGTATTATGGAGTTTAGGTAGATGGTTGCAGACCCAGTAGTCATTCTGTATGCAAGCATTAGTGACTTGAATCTGATAAATAAATAAACTAAGTTACAAAACCCTAAACAACACAAGATCAACTGATAAAACACAGAAATACACAGACCAGCAATAACACTAAACATGAACTAAAGCACAGAACTATGAACTAAGGCACTGGACTAAGAATTGAGGCAAAGAACTAAAATGATAACTGAAATAATAATATTTGGAAATATTATTATTTAGCACTCGTTTTGAGGGCACCACCTGATTTCCGTCCCCCCAAGGTCTCAGCACGCCTTGGATATGGTTTTAATAATTACACAATTATTCACTAGTGATCAGTTAGTTAATAATTGCTAATCATTTTGAATCATTTTAATCAATCAGTCAGTCTCATATCAAAGTCGTGAATCCTCCATCCAGTGACCTGGATTTAAACAGTACACAATGATGACCACCAGGATGTAATCGATGAGAATAATGCAGTTCAATGTGAATTTAGTTGGTCTATTGTGGGAAAGAATCTGATTATAAGGGAGCAAGATACAGTTACTAATGAACGCAAGTTATATGATCGTAGCTAAGTTAAATTTGTCTAGGAGTTTTAGACTAAAATGCCTAAGGATTAAAGATAAAGGACATCACCTCGACCACAGAATGTAGTTTGTTTGTCTTACTGCTTGTTGGTTTTTCAGCCAGTTGGTGTTCGGACGGCCCCACGACTGGTTACATTTACATTACATTTATTCATTTAGCTGACGCCTTTATCCAAAGCGACTATACATGTCAGAGGTCGCAAGCCTCTGGAGCAACTAAGGATTATGTGTCTTGCTCAGAGACACATTGGTGGATGTGTCACAGTGGGGAATTGAACTGGGGTCTCTCACACCAAAGGTATGATGCGCCTTATCCACTGCTCCATCACCACCCCAGTTAGTTAGCGCTTAGGTCCTTTGCGTCCACAGTTTCAGCAGCTTGGCACGCCAGGACCGGCTTTTTAGCAGGTTTGTCCTGGAGGTCCGTTCTAGTCGGCTTGTGGTTGAACAAAACTTACAGTAGTAGGTCGTTAGCCTGGCTTGGTTCATCGACTGATGTCCTCAGTGTTACAGGTAGTATTACTAACCCACATGGCTGGGTCCGAACTTTGGTGGGAGCGGAGGAAGTTAATTAGACTGAGCTTTCATGGACAATGCCGGGGAGCATGCTCCGGTGCTGATCGTAAGCTGCCGAGAGATGAGCGAAGAGAAGAGAGAGGAGAGCAGCGCATGGCACTGTGTTTTTGTTGCCTGGGGCGTGTTCCCAGGGGGAGGGCTTGTTTCCCCCGAGACTTCACACATGCAAAAGGGCATGAACATGAACAAAACAGGACACCATAATCATAACAGGTACACCTTCTTTGCAATATTCAGAATCAGAATTTGAATGGTCAAGTCATGTTGCATCTTAAAAATCAAAAATATACATTTTGGGAAGTTCTAAAAGGAATGACACATTTAAATTCACTTAAATTTATGATTTCCTATATAATACCAACCTAGAATGTTGAAAATATAAAAACCTATATAAAAGATTTTAATGCCGGAGAACATGAAAGCACAATGTAGTTTAAACCATTGTCATCCTCCGGTGTCTCCAAACTCTCTGACTGCTGTTGACTAACAAGTGTGTACTACAAGTATGACTAAATACATACCTGTGGTTAAGTGTGAAGAACAGTTGAGAACAGAACTGTCAGGTTTTTCCCATTCATATTTTATGATTTGCAACTGGCAAATTTATTTTTCGCAATACTGTGCAAAAGGGAGGTCAGATCGCAGTCAGTGGCAACATCAATTTATTATCATGTCACATCATGTTGTTTTCTGTGCTGCATGATGTTTATAGATATGTATAGATATGAATATAGACACTGTAAAACTAAAACACGGTCAACCACATAGAGACAGTTATTTTGATATGTATTCCTTCATTTAAAAAGAGTGATATTATACATCATTATACTATAATATACATTGTACTACAATGTTATGGCCACTGGTAGCAGCTGTGGGTTTTGGTTACTGTCCATTTGTATGCTAAGCAGGCTGTGAAATCCCCAGCTGAGGATTGGCTGGTGTCGGTGAGGATCTGGCTGCTCCTGCCTACATCTATCCTGATTGGAGCAGTCCCAAGACTGTCCACCAATCTGTGAGCTGTGGTTGAGGCCTGCTGCTGTAAAAGCTACAATACTGCAAGGAGTGCTCTCTGTCATTAACTGGTTTAAGGCTGTGCTGATCACTGTTTGTATTGAGCCTAATGTATGTGTAAAGGGTTAAAAAATGTGTTCACAGTTAGGCATAAGAGAGAAAAAGTAATTTAATTAGTTCAGTTCATTATACTACCATTTATTGCTAAAATAAACAATGTGTTAAAAAAAAACACACCCATAAAAGTTTTTTCATGATATTGTGTATTAAATAGTTACTAAAAGGCCAATTTCATTGTATTGTACTTTGGTGGGGCGATACTTAAAGAGGTCACTAGGTGGTGCATAGTGCGTGGGTGGAACTTAAAACCTCATTGTTTCTGCATACAGGTGGGTTAATGTTCCTCAAATTTGCATGCACGTACGCCAGTATAAGGGATGAGTGTGTTTTGAATCCTTAGTGAGAACGTGCAATGTTTAGAGTTGAATAGTTTTGCTGTAATGTGTGAAATAGTGATGTTTAGCTATACACTGCCATGCTAGGCTAGCGGACCTTTTGCTAATGAGTAACCCACAGTACAATAGAAACGCTAATGGTCTAGTTTTGTGTTGTTAACTGATCTGAAAATACATTCAGCGCTAATGTGTGTATAACACATTATGTTAAACGGTTTCCCTGTGTATGTAAACGTTATACTCAACTTGAAAAGTGATGGAAATACAGTCTGAATGTGTGACAGAAGAGTACTGCAATGAGCGGCAAATGTATTAGTTACTCACTGTAAGCTTGTACATTAGTGTTTGAGGTGCAACGTGATGAAAGTGTCAAACTTAGGAAAATGTTAGTTAAAAGAACTAAATGAGTACAAGTTCGTTTTTTGTTGTTCTACTGGTTAATATGTAATTCACGTCAACTGAAGCACAATGAAAAGTACAGACATTTATATTGTTTAGTTAGCTGTGCTATGTTATCATTACTTTAGTATTTTCTGAAGATATGGTGATGTCTTACATATTTGAAAGTACTGTGAAATACCTGATGCTACAACAAGCATTTTGTTTTATTACTACAGTGAGTCGAACGTTAATTCCTTTTTTGTTGAAGCAGAATAAACACTGCAGTCGAGCTGAACACAAGCTAAAGTTTCTGCCTCATTGTTTTTGCATGCAGAATTTAAGGACACACACACCCCCTGACACCCACCAGGACAGGGGGGGCAACATATGTATATTGTTTACTGGTTGCAGCAGCTTCACTTCTGTGGCCTGCTGGTGTTTGTTACTGCTATTACTGAGAGTCAGTATTTATTTTGTTGAGAGTAGTCTTTGTCTTAGCTGCTTAGCTAAAGACTCTGTTGCAGCAGTTATTCCACTACTGAGAGTCAGTAAGTGTTTATTTTTGTTAAGAGACACACTTAGGTTAGTTTGTGTTTAACCGTGTGTCTGCTGAGTTGGGCTAGGTTTTAGAGTAAGTACTGACACCCACTCTACACGTAGGATTTTCCCTTGTTTAGTACATTAGGTTTAGGGGTGCTGCACTCCCTGTGTTTTGTTTTGAGACACCCAAAATAGAGAGGTTTTGTTTTCACTTTGGTTTTAAAGTTAGTAATCCCTGTTTAGGTGGGCTCTCTTTTTGCTATCTTAAGTTTATATTTTCGCAGAACCCACTTGCCCAACTTTAGTTCGTTAACACCTTGTCAACTCTCTTGTATAAATAAATAACTTTTCCACCATACCAAGTACATCTGGTTTATGGGTACATCCCCTTTCGCCTAGTGAGCTGGGATGTAACATACAACTTCACTAATTATTGTACACACAAACGTTCATCATTTTAAACACCCTAAAACATTCTTCCAAACACAAAATTTTATTTTCAAAACTTGAATAAAAGTCATTAACAGCATAATTTATATAGATGCCAACGATGTAACAATTTTTAACTATGGTTCATTTTAATCAGATGAACAGTTGACAGGATCAAAATGACTCATGAACAAAGAGGTATGTATTCAAATCAAATCATGTGATATTACTTTATGTTCCAGATGTTCAACAGTATTAAATTTTAACTTTTACCTTCAGTGGTATCAAAGTATGTCTAAGGCTTTGACGTGCGGTGTGGCTCTAGGGATGCAATCTTGGTTGGTCAGTTCACATCTTTGGACCCAAATGAAATATCTCTGCAACTTTTGGATTGCCATGACATTTTGCATAAAACTTATTACTTTGCTGATCTGGAGTAATCATCAGGTCCAAATGAACATTTTCAGTACTTTGTTATGAACCAATACCTGCAAAACACATAATATTCCCATTATCCTCAACTGTACATTTTGTTTAGCGTAAATGCTAAAATGCTAAATCGTGCTGGTACAGATGGTGCTGATTTTAACCCCCTTCCATCTGAAATGGGGTGCCGCAGGGGTCTATTACTGGTCCTTTACTATTTAAATTATACATAAATGCCATTATTACACTTTAACCCAGGATATTACTTCCACTTATTTTACTCATATTTAAGAAAAAATTAAACTGCTTGTATTTGACAGTTAATAGTATTATACTTTCACATGCAATCCTACCCTCATCCTGATTCAGTGTTTTGTTTACAACATAATTTTCCTGTCCGGTGTAGAAACAGCAGAGGTAACACAAATCTGCTGGGCAGTTCGAACCAGAATGCAGAGAAAAACCCCACACATGTGTCAATAAGCATAGTTGAACTGTACATTACAGTGCAAAGTAGAACCCCCCCAAAACTTATCAATAGAACTGCCAATATAGCCGTGATGGTATGGAAAGCCCTCTGCTTTGAGTGGTCAACCCGCTCCCTGTTTTCACCCACTTCCCCCGGCCCTGGACGCTTCAGACTGCAGAGAACTGAAATGCTGCAAAAAGAGATGACAATTAAGAAGAAACCCATAATGACAAAATACGAGATAAAGACTGACTCTTCGCTGCTTAGATAAGTTACAGCCATCCACCCAAAGCTCAGTAACCAAACACATCCAATGCTGATGTTTCTGATCCTGACCCTGCCCGCTTGTCTCAGTCCCATGTAGCTAATGGGGTGAACAACAGCCAGGTAGCGCTCCACACAGGTCAGGAGGTGAAACAGAGACTGTCCAAGGGAGGTGACATTCCAGATGGAGAGCCCTACTGACATCATTTCTTGAAGATTGACGTAATCACCACATAAACAGAAGATGAACCCCAAGAATTCATTCAGCTGCATGATGATGGAGTGATAGGTGAAGAGGTCAGAGTGACTTGTTTTAGTCGTGGAAACAGAGCGCTGCCTCCTCCACTGTTGGTATCCCAGATAGAGGATGAAGATGAGGAGAGGAAGGAGGATGATGTTGCTTATGGAGAAAGTGGAGAAGACTATGATGCTCATTTTGGACCTGAAACACATGTTGAAGAGAGGAGGGAAGGAGGAGTTGGAGGAATGGAGGTTATGAGGAAGAAGGAAGGGGTCATCAAAGGAAGAGGAGTTGACTGACATTTATATATGTGGGGGCCCTAAGAGCAGAAGGAGAGCCACAGACAACCAAACGGGGAAGTGAAAAGAAGGGAAGAGAGACACAATGTTAAATTCAAATGGAGAAAATAAATCTCTGCAATAAAAGGTGCTTCGCAATCAACAAAATAGTAGATTCAATTTCATTAAACTCCCCAAACTAACAGGCTTTTATTAATGCTGCAACTTGATAACCAAATCTTTTTATCAAGACAGTAAGGGCCTGTTTCCAGTAAGGGCCTGTTTCCACAAAAGCATTTTTTACCAACTACTGCTCTTCTGAAAACGCCTAGCTGGGAGCTCTAGTATGCGCTTTGGTGGAGCAGCGGTTTTTTTCGAGACTCTCTGGTTGCTATGATACATAATTTCCGTGGAGGTGATGTGCTGAAAGTAGGCCACCTAAATTTATTGAATGGAAAAATGTCACCACAAAGTACGTAGGCCTACTTGCTCTAGTTCTTGCTCTGAATGAAGAGAAGGCTGAAACATGTAAAGAGAGGGGACAGAATCGCCGTTGTGGGTTCATCTTTCCGTTCAAGATTGGATGTGCTTTGTGTGATGTTTGTCCCGCCCCATTCACACATTTTCGAGTGGCCTTTTATTGTAGCCAAGCACACCTGTGCAATACCCATGCTGTCTGATCAGCATCTTGATATGCCACACCTGTGAGGTGGCTGGATTATCTCGGCAAAGGAGAAGTGCTCACCAACGCAGATTTTGACAGATTTGTCAACAATATTTCAGATAGGCCTTTTGTGTACATAGAGAAAGTCTTAGAACTTTGACTTAAGCTCAAGATGAATGGGAGCAAAACCAAAAAGTGTTGCGTTTATAATTTTGCACGTTTTCTTTTTATGCAAATAAACCTTATCAAAACATGCAAATTTCTTAGTTACCATTTCTTCATAGGAGCACATTTTTTTTTACTTTTTTAACAAATTATGCTAAAAAGTGTTGGTGACCAAATTAGCCATTAAAAAAGTGATGTGGACATGTCCCAGCGTCCCCAGTTTAAATTACACTTATGGCTGGAGGACACCCAGGAGAACATCACTAACATTCTAATGTTATCCAGAGAGGCCACACACATGTTGTTCTGATATAACCACGTCTCCTTCCCCTTTGAGGGTCAAACAGGGACTGGAAGAACCATGGTTACACATGTAACCTCCTGATCCATATACAAAAAGGTTCCCAGGTATATCTCGACTCTCCTATCTAGATGTAGTCTCTCTACACCTACATTATTCTTTAACGGCAGCAGATTTAAAGTATTTGCAATTTTTTTTATGATATAGGTTCTCTGCACTTATATTTTGGAAAGTTCAAAGAGTTTTACTTCACTTAAATGGATGATTTACAAAGCAATACCAACTTAGTACATTCAAAATATAAAATCATGATTTTATTGTTTGAGAACATGAAATTAAACCTGTATAAAGCTATTCAAAACAACAAGTTAGCAATATCAGTAAAACAAATCACAGTTTAAATGAAGTCAGCACAAATAATCAATATATTAGATGTCAACAGCCTCTTTAACAGTGAATATAAATTGATGACTAAGTCTAATTGTTAAATAACTTAATATTTAACTAAACTAAGTTGTGTATTTTTAAAGACCACCCACCTCCACAGAGTTTCTTTCTGATCGTCTTTCTCCTGCGTCTCAAAACTCTCTGCTGTTCGCTGGTGTCTGGTACACATATACCCAAATACATATCTGTGGTTAAGGTGTGTGTGCGCGTGTGTGTGCGTTTGTGTGTTAAATAATATGTTTGTGTGTGTGAAGAACAGGTGAGAGCAGAACAGTGGTGTTTTTTGCTGTTCATCTTTCATGATTTACAACTGGCAAATTTATTTTACACAGGAGGTCAGGTCACAATCAGCAGCAACACTATTTTTATTATCATGCCACTCGTCTCTGCATCAGTTTATCATCTGTCCTGTGTGATCTATTGCAAGATCGCACGGATAAAGTAAACTAAATTTACATTTATTCCTAAATTTACAGTGATCTCATAATCATTTTACAATAATAATATTGTACTACACTATAGTATGATATACATTGTACTATAACTACTGATTATTAAACATGCATATGTTTAAAATCTTAAACATCTTAACGTTTCCTAAACACTAAAATGAATTTCCAAAGTTTTAATTAAAGTTGCTAACAGCTGAATTTACATTGCTGCCAACAATGTAGCAATAATTAACTATGGTTCATTTAGTCGGTCCATTAAGATGAACATTTGACCGGATTCAAATTACTCATGAACAAAGAGGCATGTATTCAAATCAAACCCTGTCATTTAGCCCAGCACACCTGTCTGTTTGTGTGTGCATGGCTGTGTTTTCATCACAAATGTGACCCCAGTTTTGCATGATGTTTTCCACAAGATTTTCTCACAAGAACACAGAGTGCAAATATTTTGTAGTTCAAGATGATCTAAGATGCAGTCAGTCCGATAATCAGTGCAAAGTGGGACTACTTTATGTTCCTGATCTTTAATAGTAATATTTATACACTTTAGACTCATTTTCAATGATATCACAGTATGCCTCATTAGTTTAGGCTTTGTCATGCAGCATGGCTCTAGGAATCCAACACATTGGTCCAGACAGAAATATAACAGAAACCTTTGGATTGCCGTGAAATTTTTAGGGTTGACCCCCAATAGTCGAAGATTCGATGCTTCGATGGGCGGAGCTTGATTTGACTGTCAATCTCACAGTCGAAGCTTTGCAGCGAAACAAGGATCATGCCATTTTGGCTTGGATGGGGTTGCTCAACATCTGATTTTACATAGAACTACCAGTTTTCTCCCAATAAGTTAATATACAGCCTATTACAATATACATTTCAACTTTTAATGCTGTAAATAAACATGTAAAAAGAATAAAACTTTGAATAAAGCGTAAATAAATCCTAAATTGTAACCCTAACCCTGGGTCGTCAGTGTGCATGTGTAGGAGTAGTGTGTGTGCGTGTGTTTTTGCGTGTGTGCGTGTGTGTGGTGGCGGAAGAGGAACACTTGATGAAGAGACTGAGACCCAGCTTCACTGATGAACCACATCAAGAATATTTTATCGTTTTTAAACAGCCGGCTACTTGAAATAGACCCGTGAGGAACCGCAACGTGCATGTAGTTGTCGGCAGCACAGCATGCACGCAAAACTTACACAAGGCCGGTGAATGACAGGCGAGAGAGAGAAAAGGGTCTTCAAAAAGTCTCAGTTTAGCTGGAAAATTTGAGTTAATTTGAATGAATAGAGACTGCAGCTCTGCAGCTTCTCAAGATTAGAGTGGAGCTACTGTGTGAACCCCCCCCCCTCCGCTCGCAATTGCTATGCACAAAAACACATGATCTGACTGTAAGTCGACTATAGGCAGGACTTATACATATATATATATATATATATATATAATCATCGTCCCCACAGGATGACACTTTGTTTTGTGAAACCCGCAAAAATAATGATATTCCCATCAGCCTCAGCCATACCGTACTCAACCGTTTAACGCTAATCAGCAAATATCAGCATGCTAAAATGCTAAATGGTGCTGGTTGTGATGGCGGTAAGTTAGCCCCCCTCAGAAATGGTGTGTCACATGGGTCTATTCTTGGTCCTTTACTATTTAAAGTATTACTGTAACCCAGGATCTTACTAATCTTCAGTCGACCTTTGATACTTTCCCGATATCCCATCCTCATCATAAACTTATTTTAAATACATAGAAGACCAAGTATATGGAATTATCTATGTTTACCTGTGACTACCATCAAAACTTTAAACGGTACCCAAATCTCTGGTACTTGCTCGTTAAAATTCCTGACAGCAGATTGTCTTTTACGATTCAAATTCAACATTTAGCCCCCACAAATTTAAAACAATTTCTTAAGTTATTTTTAAATTTTAAAATTCAGTTATTATTTGACAATTTACAGTATTATACTCTCACATGTAATCCTATCCTCATCCTGATTCAGTGTTTGGTTTACAACATTGTAATTTTCCTGTCCGGTGTAGGAACAGCAGAGGTAACACAAATCTGCTGGGCAGATCGAACCAGAATCCAGACAACAATACAACACACATGTCAATAACGACAGATGAATTGTACATTACAGTGCAAAGCAGATCCCCCCCAAAACTTGTCAATAGCACTGCCATTATAGCCATGATGGTGTGAAAAGCTCTCTGCTTTGATTGGTCAACCCGCTCCCTGTTCCCGCCCACTTCCCCCGGCCTGGGACGCTTGAGAGTGTGGAGAACCGAAATGCTGCAAAAACATATGACGGTTAAGGAGAAAACTATAATGCAGCAATACAAGATGAAGTTTAAGGTAACACTGCTTAGATAATTTAGGGGCATCCACCCAAAGCTCAGCAACCAAACACATCTAATGCTGATGTTTCTGATCCTGACCCCGCCTGTTTGTCTCAGTCTCAGGTAGGTGATGGGATGAACAACAGCCAGGTAGCGCTCCACACAGGTGAGGAGTTGAAACAAAGTCTGTCCGAGGGAGGTGGCAATCCAGATGGAGATCCCTACTGACATCATCCCTGGGAGATTGATGTAGTCGCCACAAAAACAGAAGATGAACCCCAAGAATTCGTTCAGCTGCATGGCGATGGAGTGATAGGTGAAGAGGTCAGAGTGACTTGTTGCAGCCGTGGAAGCGGAGCGCTGTTTCCTCCACTGTTGGTATCCCAGGTAGAGGACTAAGAGGAGGAGAGGGAGGAGGAGGAGGTTGATGATGGAGATAGCAGAGAAGACCATGTTGCTCATTTTGGACCTGAAACATTTGTTCAAGAGAGGAGGGAAGGAGGAGTTGGAGGAGGAGAGGTTATGAGGAAGATGGGAGGGGTCATTATAGGAAGAGGAGTTGACTGACATATTTACATATGTGGGGGCCTGAAGAGGAGAAGGAGAGGCAAAGATAAACAAGGGAGGAGGTGAAGAGAAACAGAATGTTAAAATCAATCACAGCACATTATGTTGTTGAGGAAAAAATGGCAAGCCCATTGGGTCATTTGGGCTGCGGGATAAAAATGCCAAGTAATGACTGGTCTGCTGAATGATTTGTTTTATCGTGCTATCTGGGGTGGAGCTCTGCTGTTTTCATGTTAACTCCAGCCACTTCCATTTGGCAGTCATAGCAGGCTGAGATACATAGAGTACTTGTTTGACCAAGAGGTTCATAGCTCAGATGTGGCTGTTAATAAATTGTTGGCAATGCCCTTCCTATTGGGGCACGACCGTCTCCAGCCAGCTCTCTGCCTCAACCCCATTAGGGAAAGAAGACTCTTTGCACCCTAAGGTCTTGTCAATGTAAGGCACCCTTTCCACACTCCTCTGGGTGGAGTGGACAATCACCATTGTGCCCCGTCAGAGCCTTGACAGTGTACCTGCATACATGAGTGCTGGAGGACACCCAGGAGGACATCACTCGGGTTCTAATAAAAGTTAACCAGAGACATCACGAACATGTGGTGCTAATATAACCACGCATTGCCAATCAGATGATGTATAGGGTCAATCAGAGGTACACATGTAACCTTTTGATCAATATACATAACAAAATGATGTTTCTCAGGTCTATCCTGACTTTTCTGTCTATAATTAGTCTTTCTACACCTACAGTTTTATTCTTCAATGGCAGAAGATATATTTATCTTTTTTATGGTGGAGGTTGAAATGAAAAAAAAATATTTCACATTAGATTACTTTACTTCAAAATTAATGAAAAAGGACATTTTATGATCTTCTAAATCACAAATTTAATAATACTAGCAAATTGAAATATAAAAACATATTTAAACGTTTTTAATATTTGAGAACATGAAAGCAAACATGTATCATGCCTTTGATGACCACAAGTTATCAAAAATATCAGTGAAATAAATCACAGTTTAAATAAAGTTACTATGAAGAATCCCATTACAATATATCAACAGTGTCTTAAATACTAAATATATATATTAGCAATTAAATCTAAATGTTAAAAAAGCTAAATCTTTAACTAAACCAACATGTTTATTTTTAAAGACCACCCACCTCAACAGAGTGTATTTCTGATCGTCTTTCTCCTGCGTCTCCTGTCCGACCTCTGCTCACTGGTGTCTGGAACAAATTTATCCTAATATGAATCTGTGATATTGATATCTGTGTGTGTGTGTGTGTGTGTGAAGAACAGGTGAGAGCAGGACTGTGGTTTTCTTTGCAATTCATATTTTATGATTTACAACTGGCAAATTTATTTTTCGCACACAGAGGTGAGATCCCAGTGAGCAGCTTGATTATTTGAATATCATGCCAATCATCTCTGAGTAAGTTTGTCGTTAGTGCTGTTCAATATACATTGAACAAAATTATAAACGCAACACTTTGTTTTCGCCCCCATTCATCATGAGCTGAACTCAAAGACTTTCTCTATGTACACAAAAGGTCTATTTCTCAGATTAGTGAACAATATTTGAGAGAAATAGGCCTTTTGTGTAAATAGAGAATGTCTTAGATCTTTGAGTTCACCATATGATAAATGGGGGCAAAACCAAAAGTGTTGCGTTTATAATTTTGTTTACTATATATAAAGATCTATATAGAGAATGTACAACAAAAACACAGTCAAACACAGAAAGACATTTATGACATTTATTGATTCATTTAAATACATCATTATACTATAATAAAATAAATATACAATATACTGCAACTTGACTAATGCACACATAACTTCATAATGTTAAACACCCTAAACTTCCCTGAACAATAACATTTCCAATATTTAATTAAAGTAATTAACAACTGAATTTACACTGTTGCCAATGCTTGAGCAATGTTTAACTATGGTTTATTTAATCGTTCCATCAAGATGAACATCTGACAGGATTCAAATTACTCATAAGCAAAGAGGTTTGTGTTCACATCAAACCCTGTCATTTAGCCCAGCACACCTGTCTGTCTGTGTGTGCATGTGTTTCACATAATCACATCTGTGAATCCAGTTTTGGACGATATTTTCCACCAGATTTTCTCACAAGAACACAGAGTGCAGATATTTTTTGTCCAAGACAATCTAAGATACAGAATTGAAAGTGGCACTGCTTTATATTCCAGCTCTTTAACAGTATTAATTATACACTTTAAGCAAAACATTTGCCTTCAGTGATATCACAGTAAGTGTCATCAGTCTAGGCTTTGTCCTGTGGCGTGGCTCTAGGGATCCACCACTTTGGTCTGGACTTTGGTTTGGTCTATCTCAGAAATTTTTGGATTGCTGTGGAATTTTGTATAATCAATGTCGCCAGAGGATTAAACCTTATTACTACTTGCTGATCTACAGCAACTATCAGGTCAGATTTATAAAAAAATCCAGTATTATTGTTTTGTGAAACCTGCAAAACTAATGATATTACCATCAGCTTCAAGTGTACTTTTTCTTTAGCACTAATCAGAAAATTTTTGCATGCTAAAATGCTAAATGGTGCAGGTATTAGGGTTGGGTATCGTTTAAAATTTTACAATATCAGTAGCAATACCAGTACCCTTAAAGTGATACCGATAACAATAGAGCATAAAATGTCACCTGCTGAAGCCGAAGTAGTTAATTGGTAGCCTATTATTATTATTATCTTTACTGTTGTTATGGATAAGCAATGTGATCTATTTTCTTTTTTCAAATAACTGATGCATAACAGTATTGGGAAATTGTATCACATCCTCCTCATCCTAATTAGTTCATCCTCATGGGTAGTATTATACAGGGTAAGACTACAACTTGCGAATTTGAATGAGAGAGGATGACTGAAATAGTTTAGTGACCAAGTACGTTGTGGGAAACAAATTTAAGGTAATTTTTGATATGTTTGTTGAAAGTAAACAATGCAAAATTATTTTGTTAACTTTCGATCAATAGACTGAATAGCAAGATCTCCGCGAGTGCTTTTTTCCTTTATTGGAGTCGCAAACTTCCAAAAACGCCAGTCACAAGTATAAAACGAGTAAGGAGTGTTTAAACAAGTCACTTAACTACACTGAAGACTTACAAACAGAGGAAAAGAGAGGTTGCACGTACAGCCGATCAAACCAGCTACACCTGAAGCAGCCGCAGCTGCGCCACAAAAGCATTTAATTGATGGGATGTCACAGGGCTCTGTTCTTTGTCCGTTACTATTTACATTATACATAAATGAAATTATTCTTCCAAGCCAGTTCTGTAACATCTTTTCTTAAGCAGACGACCTGTTCCACTCCCAGTAGGATCTTACTGATCTTCAGTCTGCCTTTGATACTTTCCAGATATCCCATCTTAAGCATAAGCTTTTTTTTAAATACACGTACATTGAACTCTCTACATATACTTGTGTTTCTGACTGTCTGACCATAAAAATGTACCCAAAACACTCTTGTTAATTATAAAATTCTTTTTTTAGTCATACTCTCAACATGTCCTTATCTCATCCTGATTCAGTCTTTGGTTTACAGCATTGTAATTTTCCTGCCCGGTGTAGAAACAGCAGAGGTAGCACAAATGTGCTGGGCAGTTTAAACCAGGATGCAACCAAGAACCCAGCACACAAATCACTCAGCTTAGATGGAGTGTACATTAATTGGAAAAGCAGCCCCCCCCCAAAACTTAACAATAGAACTGCCATTATTGCCATGATGATGTGGAAAGCCCTGTGCTTTGATTGATCAACCCGCTCCCTGTTCCCTCCCACTGCCCCCGGCCCTGGACGTTTGAGAGCGCGGAGAACTGAGATGCTGCAAAAAGAGATGACGATTAAGCAGAAAACCATATTGCAAATATACAAGATAAATTCTAACTCATCGCTGCTTAGATAACCTACTGCTATCCACCCAAAGCTCAGTAACCAAACACATCCAATACTGATGTTTCTGATCCTGACCCCGCCCGCCTGTCTCAGTCCCACGTAGATGATGGGGTGAACAACAGCCAGGTAGCGCTCCACACAGGTCAGGAGGTGAAACAGAGACTGTCCGAGAGAGGTTACAGCCCAGATGGAGAGCCCTACTGACGTCACATCTGGGAGATTGATGTAGTCTCCACAAAAAATTAAAACAAAACCCAACAATTCATTCAGCTGCATGGCGATGGTGTGATAGGTGAAGAGGTCAGAGTGACTTGTTGTAGCCGTGGAAATGGAGCGCTGTTTCCTCCACTGTTGGTATCCCAGGTAGAGGACAAAGATGAGGAGAGGGAGGAGGAGGAGGTGGATGATGGAGATAGCGGAGAAGATGTAGATGTTTGTTCTGAAACTGAAGCATTTGAAGAACGAATGGAAGGAGGAGTTGGAGGGGAGCTGAGCAGGAAGGGAGGGGTCATCTAAGGAAGAGGAATTGACTGACATGTTTGTGTAAGTGGAAGCCTGAAAAGGAGGAGAGGCACAGAAAACCCAGGGGGGAGGGGGTGAGGACAGAAGATTAAAATAAAATACAAACTCTTGCTCATAAAAGGTTTCTCAGTAACTATCAAGCGTTTCAAAAGTAACTCCTAAAATGCTTCCATGAATTAAAACTAGCGATAGTGGGCCTGGTTCATTTCTGTGCTGGATGTTCAGCTTACCTGAGCAATCTCAATTTGTTTTTTGGCTCAAAGAGACTCATATATCATATAATATAAGTTCATTAACAAATCTGGTCAATCACACTATCCCCTTTCATATCGATTGTGATTAAACATATTTACATGCAATGATTTGTAACTAGTCTTCAGTTAACATTTTTTAAAAGTTCTTTAAGAATTCAGTTTTAATCAAATTAAATTAATGATTTCTCGAGTAATACCAATTTAGAAATTAACTGTAAAGAAATACAAAGACACACATGTTAATGTCAAAAAGCACAAGTGTACAATGAATTTGCAAAGCACAAGTTATCAACATTATTCATTCATAAAACTATTTATGGAAATGACTTTATCAAAGGATATCAACATGACACTGAACTGGAGTTTGTCTCTTGTGCTTTTCTGTTATAAACAGTAATGTGGAGTTTATATAAAATTACATTTTACATTAAAGGAAGACACATTTTCAAATATCCATTCAAAATAAATTAATATATAATATAAGTTAATTAAAGTTATTTTAGTCAAAAGACACCCACCTCCACAGAGTTTCTTTCTGATTCTTATTCTTCTGCGTCTCCAAACTCTCTGACTGCTGTTCACTGGTGTCTGGTGCAAATATATCCAAATACATACCTTTGAGTAAGGTGTGTGAAGAATAGGTGAGAGCTGGACCGTGAGTCTCTTTGCAAATAATATTTTACGATTCTTTTTTACGGTAAATTACAACAGGCAAATTATTTTTCGCATGATTGTGCCACACGAAGGTCATATCGCAGTGACAGCACAGTATTTGAATTTCATGTCAATCATCTTTGCATCAGTTTGTCATCTGTGCTGCATGACCTATATTGAGATAGTACAGAGAAAACACACACAGAGTAACTTAGAATTACATTTATTTCTTAACTCAAATACAATAATGTCATACATCATTAAACTATATATATATTATTACAACGTTAGTGATAATTGTTCACACATACGTTCTGACATTTAACATCTTAAACTTCTTCTAAAACTACTAAAATGAATTTCAAAAATTTTATTAAAAGTCAGTAACAGCTAAATTTGCATTGGTCCCAATGATGTAACAATCTTTAACTATGGTTCAATTAATCGTTCCATTAAAATGAACATTTGACATGATTCCAATGACTCATAGACAAAGCGGTGTGTATTCAAACACAGAGTGCAAATATTGTTTTGTCCAAAACGATCCAAGATGCAGTCAGTCTGATAATCAGTGCAGAGTGGGACTACTTTATTTTCAAGATCTCTAACAGTATTAATTATACACTTTAAACTTGACATTTACTTTCAGTGGTATCACAGTATGTCTCATTAGTTTAGACTCTTTCATGCGGTGTGGCTCTAGGGATACACCTCTTTGGTCTGGACTGAAATATCTCAGCAACTTTTGGATTGCCATGACATTCTGTATAATCATTGTCTCCAGAGGATTAAACCTTATTACTTTGCTGATCCACAGCAACTATCAGCTGAAATAAAAAATAAAAAATCCCATCTACTTCTTTATAAACCACTACCCGCTAAACTAATGTAGTTTTGTAATTACTCTCTATATCAGAAAGGGGAGACAATGGTTCAGACTGCAGGTAATCCTAACCTCATCCTGATTCAGTGCTTTATTTACAACATTGTAATTTTCCTGTCCGGTGTAGAAACAGTAGAGGTAAGACAAATCTGCTGGGCAGCGCAAACCAAAATTCAGACAACAGCTCAACAAATACGTCACCAAACATAGATGAATTTGACATTACAGTGCAAAGCAGTTCCCCCCCAAAACGAAACAATAGCACTGTCATTATAGCCGTGATTGTGTAGAGAGCCCTCTGCTTTGATTGGTCAACCCGCTCCCTGTTCCCACCCACTTCCCCCGGCCCTGGACGCTTAAGAACGCAGAGAACTGAAATGCTGCAAAAACAGATGACGATTAAGGAGAAAAACATACTGCTGAAAAACAAGATCAAGTTTAACTCATCACTACCTGCATAATTTGCAAGCAGATTTCCAAAGCTCAGCAACCAAACACATCCAATGCTGATGTTTCTGATCTTGACCCCGCCCGCCTGTCTCAGTCTCAGGTAGGTGATGGGATGAACAACAGCCAGGTAGCGCTCCACACAGGTCAGGAGGTGAAACAGAGCCTGTCCGAGGGAGGTGACATTCCAGATGGAGAGCCCCAATAACATCATCCCCGGGAGATTGATGTATCCGCCACAGAAATAGAAAACGAACCCCAAGAATTCGATCAGCTGCATCGCGATGGAGTGATAGGTGAAGACGTCAGAGTGACTTGTTGCAGCCGTGGAAATGGAGCACTGTTTCCTCCACTGTTGGTATCCCAGGTAGAGGACGAAGAGGAGGAGAGGGAGGAGGAGGAGGAAGTGGATGATGGAGATAGTAGAGAAGACAATGATGCTCATTTTGGACCTGAAACACGTGTTGAAGAGAGGAGGGAAGGAGGAGTTGGAGGAGGAGAGGTTATGAGGAAGAAGGGAGGGGTCATCAAAGGAAGAGGAGTTGACTGACATATTTATATAAATGAGGACTAAAGAGGAGAAGGAGAGGCACAGACAACCAAAGGGGGAGGTGAAGAAAGGGGAGTCATAATGTTAAAATAATGGAGAAAGTCATAATCTCTCTTATAAAAAATGCTTAATTATCATTAAAAGTGATTTAATTTAAGTTGAATTTTATCAAAGCTGCAACTTCACAGCCAAAAATAATTACACCTGGTTTATTTCTTTGTTTAGCTTGACATTCAACATAGCTGAGCAGACTTATCTGAAGGAAAAACAATAGCTTGTAGAGACAAAATACAAAACAGTTTCCAGAGAGATCTCATGTGGTGGACTTACAGTACACTGATTAGCTATACGTGGTTATATAAACTCTCAGATTCCTCGATTTACATGCTTAAGCAGTCAGATGTTGTCTTCCTTGGTGTTGAGTTGTGTATTGTATTGTGTGTTTGTCTTGACATCAGTGTTTTCTGCTTAAAGGAGTAAGAACAGGAACTGGTCTACCTGCCCTTTTCTGAAGGTGCTCTGTTGTTTTTCTTGCACAGGCTGGTGAAAGCATGGCAATGTGCTGCGTCGGCTTTACTCGGTGGCTTGCAGATCCACTGTCACACGTAAAATCTGACCTACTATAGTCTAGTGGTGGCTGTGCCATTTAATGCACACAGCTGTAGTTCCTGAGCTAGTCGGAGAAAGCAGGTCGGCGCTGTTTAGCTGAGTAGATTTCTCCATTGGTGTTGTTTGTGTGTACCCACAAATGGCCTTCATGGCAGGTTCAGTATCAGGCTGAACTCCAAAACACAGAGGTAGCAGGGCTTAAACACAGACACTGAGCTGCCAAAAGGGAACCAGGAGTGGAGGTATGTCGGGCCGCCGCAGAGGAACCATGAGCTGGTGTCGGACGGACCGTCGATGAGGAAGCATGACTTGGTGTCGACTGGGCCATCCATGAAGAACCACAGGCTGTTGTCAGACGGGACAAGACTGGTGGTACCTGAGTTGATCTGAGTAGTAGTGTAGCTGATCAACAAAGTTTCAGATGTACTGACCAGCTGACTCTCTAAAAACGCTAGCCAGCTGTATGTTATGTGGGCTAGATGGCAATGTCTCTGGAGCATGTCTAGCTTGCTCAGTCACGGTCCCACATGAGAACAAAGTTTTTGGAGCTGTGAGTGCCTGGACCTCATATACACAAAGGGACAAAGTCACTGGAGTTACTGGGCAGCAAGTCGTGATGTCGGTAATGAACAGGGAAGCTTTGAGGATGAAGAGCAGGGAAGCAAAGAGTTGGACTGTGATGATTCAAGGACTATGTTCAGGAGGGACCTCATGTTCGTCTGTTGCAAGTTTATCCCCACAAACTTGGCTTTCCGTTGGTTTCATCTTCTGGTATCATTTAACGCTTCTCTGTATATTTTTATTTGCTATTCACATCACTTGTCACTGATCGATTGCTGCGTCCCATCACTCATCACCCATCAATTAAATGCTTTTGGGGCGCAACAGTGATCAGCTGATTTTACTCACGGCGTCTCCGGCTGCAGCTGCTTCAGGTGCAGTTGGTTTCATCGGCTGGACGTGCAGCCTCTCTTTTCCTCTGAGTCTTTAGTGTGAGGTGACTTGTTTAAACAGACTCCTTTCTCGTTTTATACTTTGACGTTTTTGGGGGGTTTGCGACTCACCAATAAAGGCACTCGCGGAGATCTTTCAATTCAGTTTATCGATCAGAAGTTAACAAAATAATTTTCCATAGTTTATTTTCAACATACTGTGACAGTTTGACTCTATTTGTGTCTGGGGTGCGAGTCAGGTCTCTCTCCTGACATATAAGATATTCAGTTTTTTTTGTTTTTACAGTCTGTATATGTATACAGTCTTTTAATCAAATGTAACAAAGGACCCATATATCAAAATATGGACCCCCACGTTGAATGACACTAACAGCTTAGGCGTTTTTTAAAGCACAATAAACACAGCTTGTAGGCCTATTTGGATTTCAATAATGCACACACAAAACAACCCACAAAATAACGCTATGTAAAAAAACACTCAAATGTTCAGGATTATCTTCGTTGGCAAAAAAACACAAAATAGGCTCTTTCAAATTAATTGACAAAAGCACAAACTTTTGTCCTTTCAGTTCATTCTGAAGTAGCTCATTCAAAGTAACAACATAAATTCAATAATAAATCAATAATTCAATTAATCACAAAATTAAGGTTCGAGTGGCAACACACACAAAAAAAAACCCACCTGGGCAACAACAAAGAAATGCTTTAGTGCACTTACAACCGGGCTGTCTGGCAAAAGGATCCTGGTCTGGGCATTTGGTTATGCTGTTATGCCAGTAAGTGGTTGATTGTTTGATTTCTGCAGCAGAGGTGATGATTATTTGTAGAGTGATGCAGGATGATACGAACAGTAGGGAGGCCGAAGCTTGTGTAGGTGATTAAAAACGATTCGTCAAGGGATTATACTATCTTGCTTTACATGTTTACTCACAAGAAAAATACTTTTTTACTCCACCGCAATCACGCTTAATTCACAGCTCTCCCCACCTGTCCTTTTCCCCTTTCGCTCTTTTATTCACTGGGAGGATACAGCTGTGTCTGTAGCGCAATGCAAATCAGAGGAAGGTAGGTGGAAGGTATCGGCGATCCTCACAAAGATGATGCGTCCTGACTGTAACAGGTTGTCACCATATGTATAAAAAATGACCTTAGATTTGTTTCCCACAACTTATTTGGTAACTAAACTATTTCATTCCTCCGGCCGAGTAGAATTACAAAGGTTGGAGTCCTTGTTTTCTCCACTGTTAACTTGTTGACAGGGCCAGCTGTCAACCGCTTTTACCAGAATTTGTTGCTTGGAGAATCTGGATTCTCTGGAAACTTTTTTTATATTTCCCTGTAGCTATTATGTTTTATGAAAATCACTTTTTATTACCTTGTTGTTGAAATGTGCTATACAAATAAACTTGTCTTGCATGAGTGGTGGAGGACACCCAAGGACAACCATAGTTCCACATGTTATTTGTCATCTTAGGAATTTCTTAAAGGAATGACATGTTTCACTTTATTTAATTACTTTCCAAGTAATACTAACTTAGCAAATTTAAAATATAAAAACACATTTAAAGAGATGTGAGAACATGTGTACTCACAACTGTCTCTTAAACAGTGAATATATATCAATACCTAATGTTAAAAAACAAAATATTTAATAAACGTGTTTATTTTTAAAAACCACTCACCTACACAGTTTCTTTCTGATCGTCTTCTCTTGTATCTCCAAACTCTGACTGCTGTTCACTGGTGTCTGGTACAGATTCACCCTAATACGAATCTGTGGTTAGGGTGTGTGTGTGTTGATTATGATGTTTGTGTGTGTGTTTTGATACTGGTGTTTGAGTGTGAAGAACAGGTGAGAGCAGCACTGTGGGATTTTTGCAATTCATATTTCATGATTTACAACTGGCAAATTTATTTTTCGCATTATTGTGCCACAGAGGTCACATCGCAGTCGCACCACTATTTAATATCATGTCAATCTGTATAGAGATTATAGAATGACAACACGAACACATAGAGTAAATTATTATGACATTTATTCATTTAAATCTAGTGATGTCATACATCATTATACTATAATATACTACACCTTTACTGTTAATTGTACACACATACGTTCATAAGGTTAAACATCTTTAAATTTTCCAAACAGTAAAATAAATTTCCAAAATTCTAATAAAAGTCATTAAAGGGGTCATCTTATGCTTACTTTCAGGTTCATAATTGCATGTAAGGGTTAACCATAATATTATTATTATTGTTATTTAGCTTTATTTATCTAGAAAAAAACTCATTAAGATTAAAAATCTCTTATTCAAGAGTGCACAATTAACAAAGTTGCCGACATTAAAACATATAACATCTAACATAAACATAAAACACATAACAATTTACAATGGGAATAAATAAATTAAACAAAGTCATAAAATATTGAACATTTTTAAATATTCACCACAAGTAGTCAACAACAAGTAATCATAACATCTATAGCCAGAATTACCAGCCTCCAAGTTGTTTAAAAGTACTTAAAAAGCAACCAGTGAAACTGGCTCCTGGAAAATTCAGGACATTTTATAGCTGATTGTAAACAAAGGGAACCGCATACTTAAAGGCCCCTTTTTCCTAATTCAGTTTGGACTTGAGGTACAGATAATATTAATAAGACCTCTTTTCACCCTGTGTGTTGTACGCATCATTTTAGGTATGGAGTGAAGCATCTTACTTCTACAAGATTTTTGTTGGGAGTTGCACATGCACATTTCCTAGTTACTTTGTGCTTTTTCAATTTGCAAACCTATTACATACACAAAAAATATATATAACACAATAAAGGGAAGAAGCACAATATGATTATTGTACACTGTGTGTATAGGATAAACTGCAATGATGTGATGTGATGGGCGGAGAGATGTACGGCACTGATGTGATATGATGTTGGTATGTTTATATATGTTCATGTTTGTATAGTGATGTTTTTATAGGTCTGGTGAGACCAAAGACAATTTTGGACAATAAAGTGGTATTCTATTCTATTCTATTTCTTTAACTCTGAATCAGAATTTACATTGGTGCTAATGGTGTTGCAGTCTTTTACTATGGGGCCTTTCACATCTACCTCAATTGGTCCAGACTTGGTTTGGACTTTTCAGTTTGATCCAAACCAAAATTACATGTGTGAAACCTCCCCCCAAGTTCAACAGTAAACCATTTGAAGCAGGGTTTGGATCTAGTCCATTTCGATTTGTGGATGTGGAACTTTCCATGTATAATGAGGAGCTGCACAGTGTAGTTCAAATTGTCAGGACCATGAAGTACAAAATATACCATGATATTCTTGTCAAAATGACAACAAGCTGAAGTCAGACACACGTCCGTTTAAACACCAATCAATGTCAAGTATAGGGAGATGCAGCCCACATAGATGATGACGACGTGACGCAAGTATGTCATGTAAAGTTCTTTAGTAAACTCACATAATTGTTGTGTGAAACCAAACCTAACTTAACCGAACACATCAAAAGGTCAAAACATGAACTTTAGTTCGAACGTTTGCGGACTGTCAGGTGGGAAAGGGCTGATAAAACAGACGCAGACTACATAAACTTCTGTGTGGACTGCATTGTCCCAACAAAGGCTGTCCATTGCTACTGAAATAACAAACCATGGGTAACAAAGGACCTCAAGGACATACTGAATGCAAAGAGGAGGGCTTTCAGTAACAGTAATAGGGAGGAACTGAAGAGCTTAAATTCCAGCAGAACAACGTAAGGGAGGTCTGGGGCGAATTAACTTAATCTGCTTTTTAACAGATTTGATACCATGGCTACTGCCCATCCCCTCACTAATGGTACTTTCAGACCAAAAGCAAAGCAAGCTCTGGGGGAAGTATGTTTACATGCAATGTCAATGCAAAGACGCTGGAGAGCCGTGACTTCCTGTCAGGCACGGTTGAGCAGGCATGGTCGAGGGGGCGCTGTCGGCGAAACAAAGGCATTCATGTGAGTTGAAAATTTTTAACTCGAACAAGAAAGTCGCATGACGCTGAGTCACGAAATCCTATCAGCATTGACGTCACCAATGGCTTCAGAGCGTTGTTTGACCAGCGTTGACCAGTCAGAGAGAGGGAGTAAAACGCCGCTGGCAAACGGAGAGCTGCTAAGCTGCGGGAGATACTGAGGACAGAGCCAGGAGCAGGGCTGCAGCTTTTGGACAAATAAACACCCGAAGTCAGACTGGATTATTGTCTGACAACTGCGCGTTTAGTCGCAGGAGAAGCTCAGAGTAAACTGCTTTTATTAAATTAACTTTTGAATTTAGTTTTTGGGATTACAACATTGAGATTTCTTCACTGGAGTTTTTCAGCAACAAGCTTCCGTGCATTTCTGGTTCCACTGTTGTTAGCGTCAGTTGGCACCCAGAGCTCTTTGGGACTACTACTTCATATTTATATAAAAAACGGAAAAGGCTGGACATTGCTTGGAGAAAAGAAAGCGGGGAAATTAATCTCTCTTGTGAGTTCAAAAAATATGTCTTTTACTTTATTCCAGCTTTCGTTGTACTTTACTCTGAACAAGTTAGCATAGCATACCCACCATTGATCCAAATACCATTTAGAAAACCAACATTTTAGAAGTTGTTGTCCTGCTGACTTGCTGACAGACCTGACAAAGAATGAATTTATATGTTTAACAAGGTCTGACCATGGGCTGCAGCCTCTCCTGGACCCCTCCCCCCCCAGTTCGCCTACCAGCCCCGACTGGGAGTTGACGACGCCGTCATCTTCCTGCTCAACTGCATCTACACCCACCTGGACAAGCCGGCGAGTACTGTGAGGGTCATGTTTCACTGTGTGTCAGACAGCGTGGTCAGTAACATTGGGGCACCGCAGAGGTCTGTCTAAGCTCCCTTTCTCTTTACCACCTAGACCACAGACTTCAACTATCACACAGAGTCCTGCCATCTTTGGAAGTTTTTCTGATGACTCTGCTGTGGTTGGATGTATCAGATCAGCAAGGGTGATGAGGCTGAGAACAGAGCTGTGGTGGGTGGCTTTGTCAGTGACCCCTGTTTCCATTCATGGGGTCAGTGGGGACATTGTGAAGGACTAAAAATACCTGGGAGTGCACACTGACAAGAAACTGGACTGGGCCAAGAAAACTCAAGCTCTCTACAGGAACAGCCAGAGCCGTCTCTATTTTCTATGGAGGCTGTGGTCCTCCAACATCTGCCAGACTATGCCGAGTCTGTGGTGGCTAATGCTATCCTTGCTGTTGCATGCTGGTTGAGGGTAGCGCTAACAGACTCAACAAACTGTTCCGCAATGCCAGCGACGTTGTGGGAGTGGAGCTGGACTCTTTCTGCGGTGTCAGAGAGGAGGATGCTGTCCAAGCTACATGTCATCTTGGAAAATGTCTCCCACCCACTCCATGACGTGTTGGTCAAACACAGGAGCATGTTCAGTGCAAGACTTATCCCCCAAAATGCACCACAAAGTGCCACAGAAAGTCATTCCTGCCTGTGGCCATCAAGCTCTATAACACATCCCTCTAAGTGTCTGACACACGGACACTTAGTTGGTTATTAAACAGCAAATTAGCAAATTGTAGCGCAATACTTCACTACAAAAGAATTCTCTGTTTTAAACAACGTTCAATATTCTCTGCTGAAATTCTGCTTCTATTTATTCACTGTTTATCACAATTCCGTTAATAATATAAGTATTTTACATATTCATACTCCTTTTTATATTTAACTTTTTCTTTATTTTTATACTTTATATTTATATATTTGTTTACCTACCAACTTCTATTATTTCTATTCATTGATGTGCATTGTGTGCAACTGTGACACTAAAATTTCCCCTTGGGGATCAATCAATATTTATGATTATGATTTGTTGCATGAAACTCTCACATGTAATCCTATCATCATCCTGATTCAGTGGTTGGTTTACGACACTGCAGTTTTCCTGCCCGGTGTAGAAACAGCAAAGGTAACACAAATCTGCTGGGCAGATCAAACCAGGATTGAGACCAGAACCCAACACACACATCACTAAGGACAAATGAACTGAAACTTAGAGTGCAAAGCAGATCCCCCCCAACACTTAACAATAGCACTGCCATTATAGCTGTAATGGTGTGGAAAGCCCTCTGCTTTGATTGGTCAACCTGCTCCCTGTTCCCACCCACTTCCCCCGGCCCTGGACGCTTGAGAGCGCAGAGAACAGAAATGCTGCAAAAAGAGATGATGATTAAGAAGGAAACCATAATGCAAATATACAAGATGTAGTTTAACATAAGGCTGCATAGGTAAGTTACAGCCAGATATCCAAAGCACAGTAACCAAACACATGCAATGCTGATTGGTCTGATCCTGATCCTCCCCCCCTGTCTCAGGCCCAGGTAGGTGATAGGGTGAACAACAGCCATGTAGTGCTCCGCACAGGTCAGGAGTTGAAAAAGACACTGTCCGACGGAGGTAACGGAAGAGATACAGATCCCCACAAATATCATGCCTGGGACATTGAAGTAGCTGCCACAAAAAATGAAAACAAAACCCAAGAATTCATTCAGCTGCATGGCGATGGAGTGATAGGTGAAGAGGTCAGAGTGACTTGTTGTAGCCGTTGAAACAGAGCGCTGTTTCCTCCACTGTTGGTATCCCAGGTAGAGGGCGAGGATGAGGAGAGGAATGAGGAGGAAGACGTAGATGACTGAGAAAGAAGAGAAGACGTAGATGCTTGTTCTGGAACTGAAGCATTTGAAGAGTGGATGGAAGGAGGAGTTGGAGGAGACCTGAGGTGGAAGGGAGGGGTCATCAAAGGAAGAGGAGTTGACTGGCATGTTAACACAAGTGGAGGTCTGAAGAGGAGAAGGAGAGACACAGACAACCAAAGGGGGAGGTCAAGAGAGACAGAATGTTAAAATCAAATAGATACTCTTGCTCATAAAATGTCATAACTTAAGTAAGTAAGTTAAGAGTTATCTTAAGTTAAGTTTATCTTTTTTGTAGAGACTCAAGACAATATGCTTTCCTCTCAGAGTCTCAGTGATTTAAGTTCAGAAAGAAGTGTGGTCAAATAACACAATCCATTTTTATATTGACTATTTAAAGGATAACTTCAATATATTTAAACCTGGGCCCTATTTTGACATATTTTGGTGTCAAAATGACAAGTAGGTACAAAAGGTACAAAAGGAATCTGTGCAATAGATGGCTTCAGCCAGCAGCCGTGAACTGGCTACAGTGGCTGCAATGTGTTCCTTCAGGGAAATTGCACCCATGCGGAAAAAGTGCTTCTTTTTGCCACCGACAGGCTCAGATTATTATATCAGGTGTCATGAACATGAACATCATGAATGACTTGTTGCAGCCGTTGAACACATTTTCATTTTCAAGTTTGTATGATAATTTGAAATTAGTCCTCTATACGCTTCCATACGCTGTGCCGTTATATTGCATTATTGGACATTCCATCACAATAAGCTTGCATAAACAAATCACTCCATATTTGCTTTGTGCCGTTACATAATTTCTTGTAGGCTAAAATCAACACTTTGAAAAAGGATCGCGTTCAGGATGTGACTTGCGGGGGATCGATCTGTAGTTTACTTTAGTTTACATTTATTTTAAGATGCGCTTTAAGATGCGCTATACAAGCCATACAATTGTAGTACTTTGCACCGGTTACGCTAACGACTGCTCGTCGTTAGCAGGCGAAATTGAGCAAACTAAAGCACAAAATCTAAATATTTTTCACATGCTTTGTAGTAATGTTACTTTACCTGTCCAATAGAATGAAAGCCAACTCTGTTGGTTTTGTCTGTTCCAAAACAAAGGAGAGGTTTTTCCATGACTCCAGCTTTTCTGATGTTGACTGTGTTTTCACCCTAAATCGATCTGTTTCTTGTTTGGACTGAAGGGCTCCAGCACATTGTAGTGTACCTGCCAGTGTGGGTCTGATTATTTTCTATCAAAATATTTGGAGATTCCAAATTCTCTTTGTCTCTCCCTGAGAGAAAGAGGGGGGGTTGAGATATCAGCTCTCAACAGACAGCCGAAGTACCCCAAAGGAGGGGGTGAAAGGTATCGATGACCCGGCCCAACGACCCCACTGAGGTTAAATAGCTGAGTTTCCCTGCCAGACAGTCAGAACTGAAGAAGTCCTTTGGATGAGGGACGAAACGTCTTCCAGTATCTTCAACCAAGTCCAGTTGCCCTTGATTTTAACCTTCGTTGGAAAACTATGACCTGGATGACTAAGAATCTTCATAGACATCGAGGGGGTGAAAGGTTTGCTCTACTCCAAAGTGCTTCTTGGGGAGTTTCAGCCATAAAACTTACCACCTCTGGTGAAGTTGAGATAACAGACTCTATGCATGACTGTTAAACTGATGTTGTGTACCAACAGTGTGGATTTCTGCCTTTTATATCAAATAAGTTTAGACTACTCCGAATCCTTTTCTCTCCCAGGGAGAAGGAGGAGGGGGTTTGATTATCAACCCTCTACAGACAGCCGAAGCGACCCCAAAGGAAGAGGTTGAAAGGTTGCTTTCCCTAAGTGCTATTCCTGGGCAGTTGATCGTAAAACTGACCACCTTTGGCAACAGCTGAGATAAGCCTCTCGATGCTTGAACTGTTAAAATGACAAAGAAACTAACCAGAGATAACAAACAGCCTATCTGAACTCTTCTTAAGAGAGGGTAGGAAACCACAAACTGCCCCCCCCCACACACACACACATGTGGGGGGGAGGTTTAATTACCTCACATCAAAGGATATATTCCTTTCAGGAGTGAGAAAATCCAGGACACCAGGGACAGTCCTGAACTCCTTTGTGTAAACAAAGACTGCTGTCTCCTCAAAACTTAATTGTTGTTGAAAAGCAGCTAAATAAAGTTAATTTTGTAGTGTTTTAATTTTCAGCAAGGTTAATGACATTCCTTCATTTTATGTATAACCAATGCTTTGTTCACAATACGTTCTGACACCTCCTTTAGAAATGATGATAAAGAAATGTCATCCTATACTCGATTAATGTTCCAGCTTGAATTTAAGGTTAAAAGTGACTAAATTACCCAGCTCCGGAGAAGATTGTTTTAGAGCAATCCTCATGTAACCCGAGCTACCCCAAGTGGACAAAATAAGTATTACATGCCATCGTCTGAAACGCCGTTAATGTATAAATGTCACTTTATTTATCTGTCCATAATCTAATGCTATTCGTGTATCTTGCTTATTCTCTAAGAACGGTACAGCCATCTGACAACTAAGGTTTGATTGTGGGAAGATATTTGATTACAATACGCGCCTATAGATTTTTTTGATTAACTTTAATATGTCTAAAGAAAGACAGTCTCTCGGGAAACCGGAAACAAGCCCTCCCTCAGTAAACAAAGGACTGCCCTCTGGGAACCACGCCCCAACCAACAAAAGCACGACACAAGCTGCCGTTAGCTCTTCTCTCTTGTCTTCTGGTTCCTGGCCTCTACAAACTGTTGTTTTTTTTTGCTTTGGTTTTGTTTTGTTAAAGTTATCAGTCCGTTAAGTTACACTAGTTTAATTGGAGAACGACCAAGTTCTTTTCTTTTAAGCTTGATTCGTCGAGCTATTCTCACTGAGGTTGTACCATGCCACGTGGTCACGCCAGCAGTAACAAAGGACGACTAAAACCTCTGACCCGAGACAGGGTTTGGAAGGCCCCACTGCGAGTTTCTCCATTAAAGCCGACAAAAGACGGACGTCCGGAGCAATTCCCTGGCAGAGAAAGCAACTGGCCAACGGCTTTAAGCTGTCCTAACCGAGAACGCACGGATCTCAGCCAGTGTGAAGCAACCAACACCTGGCTGGGAGAAGCCACACGCAGTAAGACCAAAACCCTGCATTCTGTGATCAGTGATGTCCCATAGTTGATAATAGTGTTGAAAGCAGACGACCGCGGTAACGGGGGCGATGGTGCTCTGGGCAATGATAATGATTGAAATTTTTTTTCGCCGTTTCAACTCCGAAACCTGCCGATGTTTTTGCTCCGAGTCTAAGCGGGCGCTTGATTATTGCGCAATACCTGCAAGCTGCCTGCTGTCGTCTTTTCTGCAGAGAGGAAACATGCCGCTTGAGAACATATGGTGTTTTTTGCCATTTTGTGGCCGATCCGTTGGAGATATATAGACATGCAGGGTATCAAATGAAAGGTTTGCTCAAGCCGGATCGATTGATACTCCCCCAATCCGTTCTCAATCTACAGGCCTATAAAGCATGTGAGTGCTTTTGATGACAAGAATGTTGATGAATACTCCTGTTTTTATCAATATTTCAGTGTTTTGTCATTTGGAAATAGGTTGTATGGACTGAAAAAGTGTAAGATATCAGCATTTTAACAATAAGTATTGCCAAAATATGGAAATTCGCCTGGTATATTTGAAAATGTATGTTAACTGTATTTTAGTTTATTTTCATCAGATTTACAGTTACAATTGCATTCTAGGTGTATTAGAAGATATTCAGTTGCATTAAAAGCTAACTCAGGATGGTTTTGAGGGTTTATTGCATCAAAATAAAATATAGCTTTTTTTACCAGGCAAAGATAAAAATATCAGATTTTTTCTTTATTGCATCTCCATGTAGTCTGTAAAAGTAAAATAAATATAGTAATACACAATGGATTCATATTCCTTAGCTTCTGACTAAGGAGGAGACCAGAATTATGCATCTAGGCCAAATGGTTGAGGAGTTATTCCTGATTCATTTTGGGTATGTAATTTTAGGCGTTTTTTCTGGAAAAAGGGGGCTGTTTTCAACAGGTTAATAAATTTCACTGTAAGTTAACCAAAGGAATTCTGTGTGTATTGCCTGTCTCCAAGAGAATTTAACCTTCGATATGAGACTGACTGATTGATTTAAGATAATTGAGGGATTGTTAACTAACTGATCACTAGTGAATAATTGTCTAGTTATTAGCCATACTGAGGGAGTCCCGAGACCCTGGGCGAACAGAATATCGGGTGGTGCCCCGAAACGAGAGATTTATGGATCAATATTTTCTGAATATTAAAATTCATAATTGGGTATTAATTCTCATAAATTTATTAAACAATTTAGACATGCTAAACTGACAATATTAACATTACACAGAGACTAACTTAAGCCTGAACCAGGCTGTGAGGACCTCAGCAGCCATAACCTTAACAACCTCTAAACACTCCGAAGACCAAGAGGGCAGGGTAACCATGGTAGCGAAGTTCCTCTTTCAGATTACCCCAGACATCAAAGATCCCCTTCCTCAGTCTTTGTGTGGACAATGTCAGGATAACCAACTTCCCTTTTTAAGCATTATTTCCGTCTAATTAACTTCCACTGCTCCCACCGAAGTTCGGACCCAGCCACGTGGGTCCGTTACGCCAGCAGTGATCCGGAGGACATCAAACCGACGAACGGCCTATCACTGCAAGTTTTCTTCAACCACAAGCCGCCTAGGACGGACCTCAAGGACAAAACCTGTTAGTAAAAGCCGATGTGCCTGGCGTGCCGAACCGCGGAACCGTGGACGCCAAGACCTAAGGCGAACTAGTCGTGAGGCTGGCCGAACACCAACTTGCTGAGAAACTGCAAGGCTAAAAACCTGCATTCTGTGGTTAAGTTGATGTCAAATAATATTTTAATCCATTAGCTTTAATCCTTAATCCTTTAGCTAAACTCCTAACCAAATTTAACTCAGTTATTACCATAACTTGCGTTTATTGGTTCTCTTGCCTCTTTAGACTCAAATCTTTTCCACAATAGACCACTAAATTCACATTTAATTCCATCATTTTCATTGATTGCGTCCTGTTTGTTTAGTCATTATTGTTGTTTACTTCTTTGATATATATTTAACTGCATTTATATCCACCTTTACTTAGTCAATAAATTTCACTGTAATCACAAGAACTGTGTGTGTGCTTTGTTTAACACCAGATCACTGTAACGGAGGATTTACGCCTTCGATATGAGATTGACTGATTGATTAGATTGATTTAAGATAATTTAGCAATTACTACTTACTGATCACTAGGAAATAATTGTATAATTATTAAGCTATACCTAACGTTCCTAAAGCCAGAAAAGGCAGAAAATTTCATCAGTGCACAGGATGGGGGAGGGCCCCCCGACCCCTCCATATATTTTGTCATTGAAGATTTCTTAAAAATATTGTTAAAATTTTGCCTCGTCTTGTTCTCATGAACACAATATTGGGTATCGTCTCGTTTCATGAGCTAAGTGTATTGTCACATCACCCCTAGTACCTGCTCGTCATTTTGACACCAAAATATGTAAAAATACCAAAATTATCCTTTGAGTTACATGCAATGATTTATAAAATTTTTTGTAAAGTTCTTTTAGAATTCAGTTTTAATTAAATTAAATTAATGATATCTCAGGTGATACCAATTTAAAAATTAAAACGTAAAGAAAGAAAAAAACTTAATAAGCACAAGTCTACAATGACTATGCAAAGCACAAGTTACCAACATTCCAACAAGTCCTCCAAACTAAATGACAACATAGGCTGTTTATCTATGCCGTCCAAAACGACACATATATGCATATACATATGAGCGTTCCCTAAATTAGTGTCCCTACGATATCAACATGACACTGAACTTAAGTTTGTCTCTTGTGCTTTTCTGTCATTAACATTAATGTGGCTTTTACATAAAATGACATTTTAGATTAAAAGAAGACAGATGTATAAATAAAAATTCATTTTTAATTAATACATATTATTAAATTAATTAAATGTATTTTAGTCAAAAGACACCCACCTCCACAGAGTTTCTTTCTGATTGCTGACCTCCTGCCTCTCCCAAGTCTGTGACTGCTGTTCTGCCCGGTACAAATATATCCAAATACCAATCTGTGATTAAGGTGTGTGTGTTGATTATGATGTTTGTGTGTGTGAAGAACAGGTGAGAGCTGGACTGTGAGCCTTTTTGCAATTCATATTTTATGATTCTTTTTACGGTAAATTAGTTAAATTATTAACAGGTAAATTTATTTTCCCCCCCGCCTTGCGCCCGATGTCAGCTGGGATTGGCTCCAGCCCCCCCCCCCCCCCGCGACCCTGTACGCAGGATAAGCGGTTGACGATGGATGGATGGATGGAAATTTATTTTTCCCATTATTGTGCCACACGGAGGTCAGATCTCAGTGACAGCAGCGGCACTATTTGAAAATCATGGCAATCATCTCTACATCAATTTGTCATCTGTGCTGCATGATCTACATGAAGATTATACAGAGAAAACACACACAAGAGTAAATTAGACAACTATTGATTCTCTATTGATACTACAACTTTATTGATTATTGCACACATACACTCATAATCTTAATTTCCTAAACACCTAAATTTCCGAAGCTCTTGAAACTCATCTCTTCTGAGAACACCTTATTTCTAACATGCACTACCTTTTCCCTTCTTCTTTTATCCCCTTACAATTTTCTTGCACTTTTTGTTAACTCCTACTTCTTTCTTTACGTATTAACCCATTGATGCCATACGCGCTATTAGGTCTTGCTAGTATTTATTGTTGCTCTTACTAGTATGTATTGTCAATTGTAGATCTTGTGCTGTATTGATACTGTGCTGATGCTTGTATGTTGTTCCTTCATTGGATAAAGGTTTTGCCAAATGAGTAAATGTAAATTTAATGAAAATAAAGATTATTATTATATTATAATGCTTGTAACTATGGTTCATTTAATCATTCCATTAAGATAAACCTTTGACAGAATTCAAATGACTCATGAACAAATATCTATGTATTCAAATCAAACCCTGCCATTTAGCCCAGCGCACCTGTCTGTTTGTGTGTGCATGGCTGTGTTGTCATCACATCTGTGACTCCAGTGTTGAACGATATTTTCCACCAGATCTTCTCACAAAAACACAGTGTGCAAATATTTTGCATCAATGCAGAAGAGATTCCCCGCAGATCATCACAGTGAGAGACTGTCTTTTAACTTCATTAGTGCAGAAGAAGCAATGCACTCCTGTTGGGCCCAGGCACTTTTTCTACTCAGGTCCTAATGAATGTAAAGCATTCACATTTATTCATTCAGCTGATGCTTATATCCAAAACTTACAATTACTATTTATGTCAGAGGTCGCACGCCTCTGGAGCAATTAGGGGTCAAGTGTCTTGCTCAGGGACACGCTGGTGGATGTGTCACAGTGGGGATTTGAATCTGGGTCTCTCACACCAAAGTCATGTGTCTCATCCACTGCCCCATCACTACCAATATTGGGGTTCTTTTGCTTGGTATGGCCACCGACCAGAAAGAGTATTTAGTTATGAAATGTGTTTACAAAGTAATTGCAGTTTTGATAAAATCACAAAGGTCCCCTTTTCTAATTGCAGCTTAATGGAACGGAAATGCAGATTGAAGAAATGTTGAATGAGAGACTTCCTTGAGTTACAGAAGCTAGTCGACCAGAAGCTAGACAGGAAGTGATGTAATGACTTTGCATCTCTATAAAAAAAATCAATCACCATGTTCATTTCCTGAATTCTGTACAGTATAATGGATTTCACCTGCACTTTGAATTATTGTTACTTTGCATAAACCTAATACCTAAAGACCTGGGGCCTCATTTATAAATTTTGTGTACACACAAAATACACCACTTTCTAAGCAAACTTTGGGATTTAAAACAAAACAAATTTGACGGGAGAATGCACGGTCCTCCATGGTAATTCTGACCCATGTGTTTGCACAAAAAATAGAGAAATTAGAAACTGTGACTCACATGCTGAAGGATGAAATGATTTGAAATGCATACCATTGTGTAAAATAAATCAAAATATAACGTTTGAGTGTTATAAAAAACTTAATAATTTCCTATATTTTACTGTTCTATCCAGCTGTTTAAATTTTTTCCCGTAAGTGTCCCATATTTTTAACCTCTTAAAAAACATTAAAAAAACCTGCTGTACCCTGTGTAACTTTTACTGCAGATTAGCATTTCTTGTCAAATGAACTCTTGTTGTGATTATGAATTCAAAACACACTCAAACACACACACATTTACAATTAGGAGCATTTATTATGGCATTTACTCTTCGTATGAATAAAGTAATGTCATTATGGACATTAACACACACAGAGGGTAACAAGTGTCATATTTAGAAATGCTATAAGACTACAATCTGTTTTGCAAATTTTAAGAAAACATTGTAGCATATTAGCTGCTCCACTGGTTGATGTCAATGATATGAATCCATAAAGATAAACATTTAACAGGGTTGAAATGTCTTACAAAAGCAGGCTGGTGTTCATTGAAGTGTCAATTCAAATATCACTAAAAGTGTTGCTATTATCAATATCACTAACAGTAACACTACAGCTGCTACTACATAATATTACTGTATTTACTAATCCTAATATCACTGTTTATACTTATTCTACCTATACTAATATTATTGCTGCCATAATACTACTGCTAAATACTTGATGTAATTATTACACATTATAGCCTTTTGCTCTGATATAGTAAAATGTACTCAAATGATCCAGTCAAACGTACTCTTGTCTAATCTACACCAGTCCTTTTATATAGTTTACCAGTCATTACTCTTTGCTGTAATGACAACACAGCAGTTTTCCTGCCCTGTGTAGAAACAGCAGCGGTAAAACCAAACTGCTGGGCAGATTTAACCAGTTCCCAGATGCTAACATCACACATCCATCATAATGACTCAACAACTGTGATGCATCCAGAGAAACACACACAAGGAGCCCCACAAACCACAACCACAGCACTCCCAATATGACTGTGACCGTGTGGAAAGCCCTCTGCTTTAATTGGTCAGCTCTCTCCTCATCCCGGCCCAAACTTCCTGGCCCTGGTCGAATCAGAACACAGAGAACAGAAAAGCTGCAGAGAGAGACCACAAATAAGGAGATGACCAATAAGCAGAGTAATGGGATGCTGGGAAAATAAGGGGCATACAATGCTATTATCCCAACCCATGCAAAGCTCAGCAGCCAAACACACACAACACTAATGTTTCTGATCCTGACCCCACCTGACTGTCTCAGGCCCAGGTAGGTGACGGGATGAACAACAGCCAGGTAACGCTCCACACAGGTCAGAATGTGAAAGAGCATCTCGCCGGGAAAAGCCATGGCAGAAAAGTAGAGCCCTACTTTTGTCATCATTGGGAGATCAGTGTAGACACCGCAAAAGAAGAAGATGCACGCAACAACACTAGTCAGCTCCACGGCAGCCATCTGGTAGGTGAAGAAGTCGGAGTGGCTCATTGTCGTGGTGATGTTCTGCTGCCGCCATCGTCGGTGACCCAGGTAGAGGATGAGGATGCAGAGAGGGAGGATGAGAAGGATTTTGATGATGAAAAAGGTATAGTATATGAAAACAGCAGCCCTGGAGTCAAAGCACTGGAAGACGAGAAGATAGCTGGAGGAGTTGTCTGACATATCTGCTTGGATGGAGGCCTGAGGTGGAGACAGAGATAAAAGTGTAAAGAGAAAATCTCAAAGTATACCATTCACAGTCATTTAAAAAATAACACTACAACACAACAACTTTCTCAGGTGTCGTTATTGTTTAAACTTAAACCTGCATTAACTGATTGTTTTGACTTCTTGTAGGGCAGCAGAAACAATCTGCAGACACAACATTTACATACTATTTTATCACCCTTTCAAGTTGATGAGGTGAACTTGTTAGCAAACACTTATTTTCACAGCCAGCTATTTCAGAAGAACATGATACTTTGCGTGGAGTGGTGTTTGTGTCACCTGATGAATGTGAAGTCCTATGATAACCTTTTTGTAGCTAAAAAGGGCTTATAGTGAGTTTCAGCTTATTTTTTATCTAGCTGTTTTCTGAGAAAAAGCTGTTTAAAGCGCTTAAGTAAAGTAAATCTGAGAGAAGCTCACTAGTTAGCAATAAATACAAACACAGCTGAAGCTGATGGGAACATCTTTAGTTTTGCATCTATTGGAGGGGCTTTTAATTCTTTATTTAGCTATTGCTAAATTGACTGATTTGTGACGCATTTGTGATCACCTTACATTAACAAAAAGGCTGTTGTGCTAGATCTCAATGAGTAACAAAAGAGTTTTCTAAGGACTTCTAAGTAAACTTTCCCACTTTGTCTTGCTGAGCATGTTCTTAATAATAAGCTGTCAATTGCACCATAACAAGCATTAAATTGCTGAAATTGTGTTCTAAATAAGCAAGTGTTACCACATTAGAGCTCTGCGTCTGGTGAGCATAACATTTATTAACCAACTACAGCATTAGCTGGCAGCCAGCTAAAATGCCACTATTGTGAAACATAATGTATTTCATGCAAGAAAATAAATGTTAATAAAGATATTTAAGAACATTTTATGAAAAATTCAAAATGTCTTATTAAATATAAATATATACTTTTTGAAATGACAGTAAATTTTAATTAAAAAATAGTTTTAATTTAAAGGCTGAGTTTAAGTAGTTTAAAGGTTTATCAAAACATTCAAACTGAGAGACGTTCTTGATACACTATTGTGTATATTTTGTGTAGTGATCTTAAAAATTAATAATTTTCTGTTGGAACACAATCTGTTAAAAATTGCTCAAAACATCATGATGGTATTTTGTTTGTCTCAACATATGAACTGAGAACAATTAAGTTATTAAAGGACACCCACCTGGAGGGTAATGTTTCTTTTTTACCCCTGCTTTGTCTCCAAAGTCACTTGCTGTTGCTCCTTGGTATCTGGTCCACACATACTGTATGTTAATGTTTGAGTGAGTGTTTGTGGTGGTCACGTGTCAGAGTGACAGGCAGGACTGAGGGTTTTTTTGCATGTAGTAAAACAAACAAAAGATTTTGTGATGCATATTTTAAATCACAGCAGGCAAATTCTCTTTTGATATAATCCTTCCACAGGGAGCAGGGTCCTCTGCTAAACTACAGCACTCATAGTTGGGTTGAATGCCAGGAATTGAGGTCCCAGTATTTCCCAGGAGTCCTTGCACAATCTGTTCCCATGTTCATACTTGGGATTTTTATTACGTGTGCTTGTGAGTTTGCACACTGATGACTGTCATACTTAAAGAAAGCTTCTCCGAACTCATTAACACTACCTAATGTAACATGTTTTGTAATCTGACCTGGAAAAGTCAATATTAAAGTGATAAAAACTGATACTGATGAAACTGTCAACTTTTCATCTTCAGGGTTCATGCAATACATTTTCATGCTAAAACAGCACATCGCCACAACACGACAGCATTTTGCCACAACACGACAGCATTTCGCCACAACATGACTGGAAATTGCCAAAACAAATTGCAGTTGTGTTGTGGCAAATTGCTGTTGTGGTTTGCACTTCAAGGCAAGACTGAGAACAACTCTCTCCATTTCTGGCTGAAGGACATTGGCTCCCTATTCGTTTTAGAATTAATTAAAATACTTTAAAGCCCTACATGGTTTGGCTCCTCTAAATATTTAAGATCTTTTAAGTCCTTACTCTACACCTCAGATCTGGCAACCAAATGTTGTGCTCCTATTCAGTTCAGCTTTACAATATACCAAACAATATGGCTCCATGCTTATTGTTCTTGTTTCAAATCAAACCATATTTCAAAAAGTATTATTAACACGTTAAGTACTGAATATTAAATATCTCAATCAAGTGGATTGGTGTTTATTCAAATTCAAACAGTAACTAACGGGTTTAGCAAAGGGTCAAGTAGAGGCATCTGACAGAGCTGTGAGAGCTTGAGAGTACCAGGTTGTGGAGGTGTAGATTGGTCTAGATTTTAATGCATTTTTTAAACATGTTCAACCTATATAGGGTGTTATGTTGTCCTAAATTAAGTTGGTCTTTCTCTTTTTTCTTCTCTGTGTGTTCATCCAGTCATCAATACAAATGGACATGTCAGTCAATTCCTCCTCCAATTCCTCCCTCAATCCTTCACTTGGTACTTGCCTCAGCTCCAGAACATCCATTTTCATCTCTACAGCCCTCGCCATCAGCTTCACCATCCTCCTCCTCCCCCTCTTCATCCTTGTCCTCTATGTGGGCTACCAACGATGGAGGAAACAGCGCTCTGTTGCCACCGCAGCGACGACAAGCCACTCTGACATCTTTACCTTTAACATGGTTGTCTTGGAGATGGTCAGTGTGTTGGGGTGTTGCTTATTCTCTTATGGCACCTACACTACTCAAACGAGTATAACAGTGGGTATGTACATGTTCACCATCACCACACCTGGAGTAACTCTATTTCACCTACTGGCGTGTGTGGAGCGCTACCTGGCCGTCGTTCACCCCGTCACCTACCTGAGCTTGAGACAGGCGGGTGGGGTCAAGATCAGAAACATCAGCATTGGGTGTATTTGGCTGCTTTGCTTTGGATGGTTAGGTCTATACAGAGTGTTTGGCCAATATTTCACCAGCATCGCAGCTTCTTGCCTCTTTATTTTTTCCTTAGTTGTCGTCTCTTTCTGCAGCCTTTCTATCCTCTGCATTCTGATTTGTCCAGGGCCGGAGGAAGTGGATGGGAAAAGAGAGCGGGTTGACCAATCAAAGCAGAGGGCTTTCAACACCATCATGGCCATAATGGGAGCTCTGTTGTTGAGGTTCTTGAGCTCCTTGCTTTCCATTGTTTCATTAGTGAAGTTGTCTGCAGTCTGGTTCGCTCTGCCCAGCAGTCTGGTGTTGCCTCTGCTGTTCCTACACCGGGCAGGAAAACTGCCCTGTTGTAAACAACAATGAGTAAAAAACAAAACACTGAGTCAACTTAAGAAATGGGATCGATGTAATGGGCTGTAGCACTTCATCATTCATTAAGGAAATTCCAGTCTGGTAAATGATTGAGCAACGCTGTATAGTAGCCTAATAATGTTAGCACATTGATTCTTCTTCCACTCCTGCGTTTTAGAGCCTATCAGGGTCCGCATTGGCACGCATTCATATCTAGCTCCACCCGATTAAAATGGAGGCTCTGCCTTTATTTACCCGTTGCCATGGTCAATCGTAATATTGGAGCTCCATTGATGATGGCTTTTTTCATCCCCACGCATGCGCTTCAATCAGGCTCAACATACTCAGAGTTGCATGAACTTATTCTAATCAGCTGGTACTGAAAATTCAGAGTTTCCCATCTCAGGCTCAATCAACACGGAGCTCAGGGATTAGCTCAGAGTTTGTTAAGCCTGCTTTCTGAAACGGGGCTCTGGTGTCCTGCGTCTGTGTCCGCAACTAGCTCACACACTGCAAACCTTTTACATTATTATTATATTATTGTTCAACAACAGTCTTCTTCAGAAATTCACAATGATTGTTTTAGCAGCATGTGAACGAAATAAGCATGTACACACAAAGAGTGAGCGGACACACAGGAGTTCTGGTTGTGCTCTAATTTGAAAAGGGATCAGTCTTAGTTCACAGGTTATTTGAATTCAATTTAATGGACAGATGAAATGAAGCAGTGAAACAGTCAACACCAGTGCTGTTTCACAAAACATCAGCACTGTAGCTACAGAAGATATAATTAACTTGAAATTTGATTGGGATTAATTCTTTAGCTCTTCAGGACTGTAGAACTAAACTTCAAACTATGATGGTCTATGCATCAATTTTGCACATGCAGGGCTCCACAGTCAAGTTAGAAATAAATAATATGCAAAGTCTGCCTTGACTTTTAAAATAAGTTCAAAAACAAAATGCCGATGTCAGTAACCTCTTTGGCTCCCTCAAATTCCTCCCTTGATTCAGTACCCCCCTTTATTGCTCCACCTATAATGTTATTTGCACAGCTTTCACAGGTCCATCCTCCTCCCCCCTCTCTCGATCCTCATCCTGGGTCATCCACGATGGCAAGCTACTCTGACATCTTCACCTGCCACGTGGCTGCCATGGAGCTGAACTGGGTCTCGTGGTCACCCTTCTTGTTCTACCCATTCTCACACCCAAGTCGTCACATATGGAAACTTGGCCATGACCTCTTGTTGTCAGTTTTTAACATACTGGGAAGTCCTTCCATCATTGCTCAAACCTACAAGTAGACCTAGTATAAATAACTCCTGGTGGTCCTGGTGGTTGGATGGGTTAGACATTGGACTTTCATCCAAGAGGTCAGTGTTTGTTTCCTGCATGAAACAAATAGTCAACAATGATTCTTTGTAGCTTCAACTATAACTTAACTGAAGTAAGTTACATAACTAAAGTGACACACTTATTTCAACCCAAACCATGATATTTTCCTAAACCTAACCAAGTAGTTTTGGTGCCCAAACCTAACAAAACTGAGTTCAAGGAACGAGTTGACCAATCAAAACAAAGAACGTTCGTCACCGTTATGGCTATAATGCAAGTGCTGTGGTTGTGGTTTGTAGGGCTTCTTGTTTCTGCTTCTCAGAACATATCAGCACTGCTGAACCCCAGTGTCGGCTGTGTGGCGAAGACGTCTGCATTCCGGTTTAACCCAGCAGTTTGGTGTCACCTCTGCTGTATCTACTCAGGGCAGGAAAACTGTCATGTTGCTGTTATAACAGTGCGTAAGGAGAAGCATTGGATTACATTTGATTGGAGGATAAGAGTATATCTGACTTTATCAGACCCATGGACAGCTTGTTTTATCAGATTATTCTTTTCAATCCCACTTGTAGTGTTGCTGTGATGTTTGTCCAAATAGTTGTATTCCTCAAACTGGGGTGCAATTTGAATCATTTTTGTCTAAACTCACATTATAAAGTTGTCAGTGTTGTTGGGAGTTTTGCTAGGGTGGTCGCTAAGGTTTTGGTGCTTGCTATGTACTAATACGATATTTGAGGTGGTTGGGAGAGTGTATTTTGTATTTGGTATGGTGAAACTGGGTAGTTGGTTGCTAGTAGGGCTGCAACTAACGATTATTTTTATTATCAGTTAATCTGTTGACTATATTCTATACATTCTCACTCCCAACTCGTCACATGGGCCCTTGGTCAAGACCCCTTGGCGTCCCTTTTAATGCCCTGTGTTCCCCTTTAGTATTGATTTTGGACGTATAAGGCTCCGTGGTCAAGTTAACAATTATAAACATGCAACGTCTGGTTATTTCTGGACATTAAAAACTAGTGGTGAATTGTGTGAAAAGGCACATGGTTAACATTGTGAATTGTTGCAGTTTGGGTAGATTTAGGCACCAATAGTACCTCGTTAGGTTTAGGAACAGATCATGGTTTGGGTTAAAAATCATTCAAATGTTACTTCACTAAAAACAATCAGTTTTGACTTTGTTTCACATGGGAAACAAATACTGGTTTCCTGGGCGAAAGTCCAGTTTCTGAACCCCCCTGACCATTTTTATATCCTACAACAGCTTTTAGCCTTCACACATGATACTACAGGGCTTCCCCAGTGCATTGAACTATGATGCTAAGAGGCTTGTCAATGCGTTACAAACTGATGCCAGTGGGTCTTGAACATGCTTCAATATCTGACAACTTGGAAAATCATGAAAAATGTGCACTTCTACGGTCCACGGTGATGTGTTGTACAACTAATTAAGATTCAGTTCACTATAATGTATGACAGGAAAGGAACAGCATCAAATCCTGAAGTGTGAGAAGCTGGAAGCATGCGATGTTTGCAATTTTTCTAAAAAATAATAGAAATCATTTGTTGTTTGTCTTCCAGATTTTTCTGTCATGCACAGACTCGGAGCAGACAAGTGCTTTGAACAATAAAACTTGTTAAAACACCAGTCTTTGTCATCTGAATCCTGTCAAATGTTCATATTAATGAATGAATTGATTTTTTTGGAAACATTAAGACTATTTGAGTGTTAATCATCAAAGTTGCAGTATAGTAATGTAAATTTATAAGTAATAAATGTGACAATACTTGCTCTCAATTTTAAATGTGTGTGTTTTGGATGTGTGATCTCTGCAGCTCATATGATGAACTGATGCAGAACAAAATGCTTTGTATAAGAATGCTGAAAGTGTTTTGTTATATTAACAAGAATCCACCCGGCTGAGAAGAGAAATGCAGTCTCACCTGTTTCTCTCTTACACACCTTAGATAAAACACACACAAACACTATTCACACTGACGCACATCTATCAATAGTTGGAGCAGATATCAGAACAGTTGTCAGTGAGTTTGGAGACGCAGGAAAAGAAGCTACTGAAATGGGTGTTTAAAACATCAGCACAGATGTGGTTAGTAATGTGTATTTATGCTTAAAAAATCCTCCAATCAGAAATGGAGACATATTCAACAAATACTTAATTTTTATATTATATGTTGGTATATGAAACTCTTAAATTTACTTTTCACACTATTGTGCCACAGGGAGGCCAGCTTGCAGCAACAGCACCACTATTTGAATATCATTTCAATCATTTGTGCTGCATGGGGCTGTATGATCTATAGAGATCTGAATTGAGATTACATAACACAAACACACAGTCAATTATGTCTATTCCTTCATTTTAATACAGTGATGTCATACATAATTATTTATAAATATGATTGTACTAGACTATACATTATTATACAAATGTATTTAATATCGCACACATAGGTGATTAATCCTAAACATTTAAGCTCTTCTACAAATTTCCAAAAATGTAAAGGAAAAACAGTTTAAAATATAGTGGTGCCAACGACATAGCAGTCTAACTTTGGTTAATGTAATTGTTGTCCTAAGATAACAGCATTAAACATATACTTTAAGCTTGACATTTACCTTCAGTGGTATGTCTCATTAGTTTAAGCTTCCAAGGATCCACCACTTTGATCCACACTGAAATATCTTAACTTTTGGATTGCCATTCATTTTTGTATAATCATTGTCCCCAGAGGATGACACCTTATTCATTTGCTGATGTAGGGCAACTATCAGGTAAAACATTCTCACTACTTTGGTTATGAACCAATACGTACTAAACTACTTCTTTTCACATCAGCCTTAACTATCCTTTTTGTTTAGTGGTAGTCAACAAATATTAGCATGCTAAAATGCTACATAGAGTTGGTACTGATGGTGCTAAAGGGGTCTATTCTTGATCTATTACTATTTACATTATATATGAATGACAATATTCTTCCAAATCAGTGCGGCAACGTCCGTCTTAATGCAGATTACTGTATATCACTGTTTTTTGCCTCCAACCCAAGATCTTACAAATCTTCTGTCTTTGATACTGATATATTACTAGATATTATATACATTATAAACTTATTTTAAATAAGTGCTTAAATGTGGCTACCGTTTTAAACTTTTAATGGTACCTAAATGACTCTTACTGACTCATAAAATTCCTGACTGTCATTGAAGATTCAAAATCTAAATTTTACCCCCAATTATAAAATAATTTCTTAAATTATTTTATAATACCCTCATCCTGATTCAGTCTTTGGTTTACAACATTGTAATTTTCCTGCCCGCTGTAGAAACAGCAAAGGTAACACAAATCTGCTGGGCAGATCGAACCAGGATGCGGAAAACCACCACACACACAAGTCAATAAGAATTGATGAAGTGTAAATTACAGTGGAAAGCAGATCCCCCCCAAATCTTAACAATAGCACTGCCATTATAGCCATGATGGTGTGGAAAGCCCTTTGCTTTGATTGGTCAACCCGCTCCCTGTTCCCACCCACTTCCCCCGGCCTGGGACGCTTGAGAGTGTGGAGAACTGAAATGCTGCAAAATGAGATGACGATTAAGAAGAAAACAATAGTGCAGTAATATAAGATCAAATTTAACATATTGCTGCTTAGACAATTTACAGCTAACCACCCAAAGCTCAACAACCAAACACATCCAGTGCAGATGTTTCTGATCCTGACTCCACCCGCCTGTCGCAGGCGCAGGTGGATGATGGGGTGAACAACAGCCAGGTAGAGCTCTGCACAGGTCAGGAGTTGAAACAGAGCCTGTCCTAGGGAGTTAACAGACGAGATGCTTGAACCCACTGACACCATCTGTGGGAGATTGATGTAGCCGCTCCAAAAACAGAAGACGAAACCCAAGTATTCGATCAGCTGCATGGCGATGGAGTGATAGGTGAAGACGTCAGAGTGACTTGTTGCAGCCGTGGAAACGGAGCGCTGTTTCCTCCACTGTTGGTATCCCAGGTAGAGGACGAAGATGAGGAGAGGGAGGAGGAGGAGGTGGATGATGGAGATAGTAGAGAAGACAATGATGCTCATTTTGGACCTGAAACACGTGTTGAAGAGAGGAGGGACGGAGGAGTTGGAGGAGGAGAGGTTATGAGGAAGAAGGGAGGGGTCATCAAAGGAAGAGGAGTTGACTGACATATTTATATAAGCAGAGGCCTGAAGAGAACAAAGAGAGGGGATGAGAGACAGAATGTTAAAACCAAATGGAGAAAGTAAATAATCTCTCTGATATTCATGATCATGAAATGAGGTTTTTCAATTAAACTCCCCCTAAAATGTATAGCCCTTTATCAAAGCTGCAACTTGATGCTAACAAAAGTAAAAAAAATCTGTTTTATTTTTTTGTTTAGCGTGACATTCAGGGTAACCAGGCATGGACAGGAACAAAGTGGTGAAAATATAACGCGGTGGTGTTGGAGCAGTGGATAAGACACATGCATTTGGTGTGAGACACCCTGGTTCAAGTCCACTGTGACACCAATGTGTCCCTGAGCAAGACACTTAACCCCTAGTTGCTCCAGAGGTGTGTGACATCTGACATATATAGCAATTGTATTGCAATTGCTTTGGATAAAAGCGGCAGATAAATGTAAATAACCATGTGTTGCCAATCAACGCTTGGCCCTGTATCTTAAAGAGTATCCACGTAAAAGGGTCAAAAGGGACTGAGAGAACCATGTAACCATCTGATCTATATACATAGAAAACCAATGTTTCTCAGGACGATCCTGAATCTTCTGTCTGATGTCTTTCTTCACCTACAGTTATGTTCTTCAATGGCAGAAGTTACATGTGCTATTTTTTTATGGTTCAGGTTCTCTACACTATTCAGAATCAGAGGTTGAACTGACAAGAATTATTTCATGATAGATTTTAAAAAGTAATCAAAGAAGACATTTTGGATAAAATACTGAAAGGAATAAACACATTTAACTTCACATAAATCAGTGGTTTCCCAAACAATACCAACTTAGCTAATTGAAATACAAAAACATATCTGAAAGCCTGAATATGCATTTTATTGTGTGAGAACATGAAAGTGGATTAAGCGTATTAGTGTAATTAGAACCAGAAGTTATCAACAAGATCAGTGAAACAAATCAAACTTTAAATAAAGTCATCACAAAGAATCATTTTTTTTTTAAGATATCAACAGTCTATTCAAAAGTGAATTAATAACTAATTCTAAATGTTAAATAAATGTGTAAATTTTAAAGAACACCCACCTTCACAGAGTTTCTTTCTGATTGTCTTTCTCCTGTGTCTCTCTGTGACTGCTGTTTACTGGTGTCTGGTATAAATTTATCCTACCTGTGATTATGGTGTGTGTGTGTGTGTGTGTGTTGACTATGATGTTTGTGTGTGTGTGTGAGGAACAGGTGTGAGCAGGACTGTGAATTTTTTTGCAATTCATATTTTATTTTTTTACGGTAAATTACAACAGGCAAATATATTTTTCACATTATTGTGCCATGGGGAGGTCAGATCACAGCAACTGCACGACTATTTGACTATCGTGGCAATCATCTCTGCATCAGGCTGTCATCTGTGCTGCATGACCTGCATACAGATTATACAGAGAAAACACACAAGTAAGTAAATTATAATGACATTTATTCCTATAATTTAAAAGCAGTGATGCCTTACATCATTTTACAATAATAACACTGTACTGCATTTTTAATATAATTTTAAATGACTCATAAACAAAGAAGTGTGTATTCAAATCAAATCCTGTCATTTAGCACAGCACACCTGTCTGTTTGTGTGCAAACAGACTCCAACGTTGTCCACCAGATCTTCTCACAAAAACACAGAGTGCAAATATTTTGTTGTCCAAGACAATCGAAGATGCAGTCAGTCTGATAATCAATGCAGACTGGGACTGCTACAGTATTATTTATACACTTTAAGCTTCACATTTACCTCGGTGGTATCACAGAAGGTCTTATTGGTTTAGACTTTGTCATGCGGCATTGCTGTAGAGCAGTGTAGGCTCTACTGTTAGTTACTGGGTTTTTAAAATTATGTACTATTCCACGTATTTGTGAGTTGTGTCGAATAAGAGTGACAGAGAGCAGCAGACACACACAGGCAGGAGAGGATCTCTTCCCCGCAGATCATCACAGTGAGAGATGGTTCTTTAACTTCATTAGTGCAGAAGAATCAACACACTCCAGTTGGGCTCAAGCCCTAATGGAGTTATATAACTAAAGTTCAGGAACAGGACCGTGACTCTCTCTCTCGATTATTCAGTCACCTGCGCCTCATTCAATTACGCCAATCCAACCACCCATGCTTCACTTTTTTCATTCATCTGTGCCTCTCTAATCAGATCACCTGCACAAAGGCATATAAGCCTGTCTAACCCCCTTCTCTCCTGTTTCTCAGTTCTCACATCCCTCCCCCCAAACCCAGTTTCTCACCTCTTTCAAGGGGCATTTCAATGCCCCGGTGGACAGCACTGCGACCTCACAGCAAGAAGGTCCTGGGTTCAGACCTCGCTCAGCCCAGGCTGTTTTGTGTGGCGTTTGTGTGTTCTCCCTGTGTTTGCGCGGGTTTCCCCCGGTTGCTCTGGTTTCCTCCCACTATCAAAGACATGCATGGAAAAAATCCATAATTCTGCCAAAGTAACTGTTCTTTTTCAACCACAGAAACTACTGAGGGGTTGATAAGCAAGCCGCTTACCGAGATGAGCCACCGCCCTGAGTCTTGACCCCCAGGTTCCTAGCCACACCAAACCTTTAACGACCTCCATCATCCCTCCATTCTTGACGTCTTCATCCCTCTCCCCTCGAGCCCTCCACCATAAATACTGCTCATTTTCCGAATAAACTACCTTTTCATACGTCACATTGGCGTGGTCTTTGTTAGTGAATTGAATGTAAATCAAAAATATTGGGGTAGTTTTGCTTGGTATGGCCACTGGCCAGAAAATGAAATGTTTACAATGTAAAATCACAAAGGTTCCCTTTTCTAATGGCAGCTGCTGTAGTGGAACTGATGTGTCTTTAAACATGGAAAGTAAACTTTTTTTGAAAAGGAAGATGAAAGATGCTGAATGAGAGACTTCGATGAGTTACAGAAGCTAATTGTTGTGGTGGCAGCCCGGCTGACGGTGAGTGTCCTGGTTTTTTCTCCTTTTTTATCAGTTTTTCTGCTTTTTTTCCTTGGTTTCCTGTTCTCTGCCTGCCTCCATGTGTTTTCTCCCCTGTGTGCTCTCTCTCCCTCCCTCTGCTCCTGAGTCCAGCCAACTACCTGCACCTGCATCTCATCAGCCACCTCGTCAGCCTGCCACACCTGCCAGTAATCACCTCATGACTGCCTGTATTTCAACCCCGGTTCTCCACACCATCCTGGCTTGATCGTCGTTGCTCCATACTTGGTGCCACTTCTGTGTTCAGGCTTCAATGTTTCTTGTTTTTTCACACTTACCTGTTTCCCTCCCAGGTACACTCACCCTCGTCCTCTGTTCGGCTGGGCTCATCCATTGGCCCGCTCCTCTTCGGACTTCCCTCACGGTGTCCTCCCTGTTCCCCCGCCTCTCCTCGCTTCCTCGGCCCCTGTGTTCCCCGGCTCCCTGGCTCCCTGTCTCCTTGGTTCCCCGTGCCTGTACTTCCCTCAATAAACCTCCTTCCCTGCATTTGGGTCCTCTCTGTCCACACACCACACCTTGTAACACTAATGCACAAGAAGCTTGACAGGAAGTGATGTCATGACTTTCTGTAAAAAAAAAAATGAATCAATATGTTTATCGCCAGAATTCTGTAGTGTGTAATGGAATTCACCTTTGAGTTATTTCTTTACATACACTTGACACATAAGACCTGGGGCCTCATTTATAAATGTTTTTTTTATTATGTTTTTATTCCTTAGTGTACTGTACAACTCCTCCCCACTCCTCCTCTCTCTACCTCCTCCACCACCTTCTTCTTCACCTCCTCCTCCCTACTCCTGCTCTGCCTCCTCATCATCCTTCTATCCCATCTCCTCCTCCAACTCCTATTGCTCCTATTTCTTCACCTCTAATTGCAGTTTTTTACAACTGCTTACACAAAACTATGTCTCCTTTTTTCAAAACTACACACACAATTCCCCAAACTGCTCACACAAAATGCTTCTTATGTCCTTCAAAATGAAACACTGCATTGAAAATGCCATAAACACATCCCAGAATGAAGCATTGGCATCAGATGGCAAACACTTTTTTCATAATAATAAATGATTGGATATACCATTTACACACTGTTGTTCTAAATCTAAAGCTCTTTTGTCTTTCATAGGCTCATGTGTACATTTCCATACAATATTCTCGAGTGAAAGTAATCTGCTGAAAAGTGCACTGTAAACATCAATGCAATGTTAGCACAGTGTACAATATATACCTAATACAAGAACAAGAAACCATAAACATTAAAACTAAGAGTATTATTTTTACTTTTATTGCTAAAAATGAATACTTATTTTGAAATACTGTACTGTTGAAATAACCATTAGATTGTTGCAACCTGTTCTGATTTCTGAAGGTTCAAATTATGGTTGCCAATTTAAAGTGACTCAAGTTTGGTTTTTATCATGTCATCAGTGATGGCTCTCCTTCCTTCTCTTCTTTGCCCACATCCTCTTCGTCCTCGTCCTCCTCTTCCAACTCTTCATCCTTGAACTTGTCCTCGATGTCTCCCTCCTCCTCCCCTTGCAACACAGTCTCACTCCCTACTCGTCAAATGTCTGACGCATGGTCAAGGCCCTTTGTCGTCGCTTTTTAAAGACTTGGGTAGCCCTTTTGCATCAATTATTGACGTTTAGGGATCCACAGTCAAGTTAGCAACGCTTAGCAACAATAAATATGCAATATCTGGTTACACTTTCAAGATAAAACGTAACGTTTGATACATTGCCATGTTGAAACGCGCATAATTAAAGTCGTGAAACGTTGCAGTTTCGTTAGGTTTAGGCACAGAAAGTACTTGGTTGGGTTTAGGCAACAAAACTACTTGGTTAAGGTTAGGAAAAGATCATGGTTTGGGTTAAAATAGCTATGTATGTCGTATTAAACGTTAATGTCAATTTACCTCACTCGCCTAAATAAAAACATTTAATGTTTTGTTTCGCACGGGACACAAACCCTGTTCTCCTGCTTCAAGGTCCGGGTTCTGGCCCCTTATCCACCCCAATCACCTCCTTACTTCGTCTTTTCTCTTAAATATCATACTTGCCTTTACCATCAAAAACTGACACAACAGGGCTTCCCTCAATACGTCGAACTATGACGTCAAAGGGATCCCTAGTGCGTCACAAACTGACGATTATGGCTCTTGACCAAGCGTCCATATGTGACGACTTGGGAGTGAGACCGGGTTGCCCCTTGCTCTCTGTCCATTGTTGGTATCCAATGTTCAAAACAGGTAATCTGACCTTTGACCTATGTATAGGTCTACTGTATACAAAAGCAGTGATTGGTTAGTGATCAGTTAAGCTGTTAGTGTTTGCACATGTGAGGAGTGGCTGTGTGACTTGGTGAATAAAGTGTAGCATTTTGATTGATAGGATAAGGAAAACAAGTCACTTCCTGTTAGACGTTTGTGTCTTAGGTAGATAAATGTGTGTAGTGTTTTGAAAAAGGAGTTTTATGTAATTGAAAACTGAGTGAAAGGCTGAGAAATAGCTAATGGTTTTGGATATTTCAGGTGTAGTTTTGCTGTTTGAGTGAGACGTTTCAAAAATTGTGTGACATGTAAAGAGTTTGTTTGTAAGCAGTTCTAAAATATTTCTATCTATTGAAAATTCTGATTGGTGTGATATCAATTTTGACACTTTGTGTTTCCACATGGGTAGCTGTGTGCTAACTGAGCTCACCCTGTGCTGATTGAGTGAACAATATTGAATGCCAGTGCTTTCTCAATGACCACATGCTGTAGGCAATGAGAAATGAAGGGATTTGTAGAGTTTAGAGAAATGGTGTGCTTTTTGAAAAATTGAGTTATGGTTTTGAAATTGTAGTTCAAAAGACTGGTTATAGTGTTTAAGCAATTGAGAAAAACTGTATTGCCATTTGCTCTGATACAGTAAAATGTACTCTTAAATGATCCAGTCAAACGTACTCTTGTCTAAACCACACCAGTCCTTTCTAGTACTCTTTGTTGTAACGACGACACAGTAGTTTCCCAGCCCTATGTAGAAACAGCAGCGGTAAAACCAAACTGCTGGGCAGATTAAACCAGTTTCCAGATACATCACACATCCACAAACCACAACCACAGCACTCCCAATATGGCTGTGACCGTGTGGAAAGCCCTCTGCTTTAATTGGTCAGCACTCTCCTCATCCCACACTTCCTGGCCCTGGTCGAATCAGAACACAGAGAACAGAAAAGCTGCAGAGAGAGACCACAAATAAGGAGATGACCAATAAGCAGAGTAATGGGATGCTGGGAAAATAAGGGGCATACAATGCTGTTATCCCAACCCATGCAAAGCTCAGCAGGCAAACACAACACTAATGTTTCTGATCCTGACCCCACCTGACTGTCTCAGGCCCATGTGTATCACCTCCACACAGGTCAGGATGTGAAAGAACATCTCGCCGGGAAAAGTCATGGTAGAAACGTAGAGCCCTACTTTTGTCATCATTGGGAGATCAGTGTAGGCACCACAAAAGAAGAAGATGCACGCAACAACACAGGTCACAGCTGACTTGTGACCTCTGATGGTTATGATAAGGATAATGTGCTCCATGGGGCTCTCAACACCTTTAATAGGACGTAGCTGGCTAGAACTTTTGGGCTGTATGAGACGTCACATGTCCTAGGATTGTCTATGAAGATTCTCAGTCATCCAGGTCATAGTTATCCAACGAAGGTTAAAATCAAGGGCAACTGGACTTGGTTGAAGATACTGGAAGACGTTTCGTCCCTCATCCAAAGGACTTCTTCAGTTCTGACTGACTGGCAGGGAAACTCAGCTATTTAACCTCAGTGGGGTCGTTATCCCGGGTCATCGATACCGCTGGTTCGTTAGTGTTCCTTGTTGCTGTGACGACAGTCGTTACAGTCGTTAAGACTACCTGTGGCCAAGACTGAACGACCATAGTTGGTATCTTCACCTGAGGCCAATAGGTTACGTTTGTTGAGTTTCCTGGGAAGTGATGAAAGGACAGCATTGTAAGTGGGGGATAAGTGGTGGCATAGACCCCCTCCCCTGTTCAATGACGGCTTCTCAACCCAGGTGTAGATCAGTAAGACTGAATGCTTTGCAGTGGAGAGCTTAATTTTGACCTGCATATAGGATGTTTGGGGAATTGGGTGAGAAGTTGTGGATTTGTGTTTGGAGTTTCGAGAAAAAGTGGCATAATTTCAAGAAATGTGTTTAAGCAATTGAGAAAAATTGCAACAAAAATGCTGTTGTGGTAGACTTTTACACTCACTTTCCCAATATGTCTTGCTTAGCATGTTCTTATAAATGAGCAACTTATCAATCACAATGGAAACAAGCATAAAATTGCTGAAATTGCATTTTAATTAAGTGTAACCACAATAAAGCTCTGTGTCTGGTAAGCATAACATTCACTAATCAACCACATCAGAATGACAGGCAGCCAGCTAAAATGCAACTATTGTGAAAAATAATGTATTTCATACAAGAAAATGAACATTAATAAAAAAAAAAATATAAGAACATTTTAAAAGATCTTGTTAAATTTAAATATAACACAAAATGTTTTGATTTATTGAAAGAAAACAAACTTTCTACAGAGTTGTAGTAATTCAGAGATTTATCAAATCTTTTAAACTGAGAGACGTTCTTGATAACAACAGTATTGTGTATTTTGTGTAGTGATCTTCAAAATGAACAATCTTTTGTTGGAACACAATCTGTTAAAAATCTGTATGTTTCTAACCTCAGCCAAAAAGACCCCTGGGAAAAAACTTAACAAATTCATTCTTAAGAGTGTTTGATAATATTATTAAAAGATGAACCATTATGGCCACCGTTATTTTAAAATATGAATTGAGATTTATTAAGTTGTTACAGTTTTTCTCAAATGCTAAAACACAAAAGCCAATCCTCTAAACCAAATGACCAGTTGTCTAAACACATTTACTAAATCTAGCCATCATTTTCCAATATCATAAACACATTTCACATGAAGACACAATTCACAAAACACAATCCTCCGTTCACATAAATCTTAACACATTTTTCCTTGCTAAAACACAAGTTGCAAAAGAACTCTGCTCATATTCTCAAATGAAAGCTCATGTGAAGCAACAGTCATTGACCATGTCATTGTCCATGGCATGACAATGGCTGAAGCAGGACTTTGAGGGCATTGATGTCAGCTTGGCCACAATAGACCGAGTTCTCCGGCGCCAAAAGATGCGGATGAAACAAGTCTATAGGGTTCCCTTTGAGCGAAACTCTGCACGACACAAAGACCTACGTTACGAGTATGTGCAAGTAAGTATACATCCATGTTCACAGTACAGTTAGTGAACATACTGTGTTGCTCAGTGGCCTACATTACTTCTGGACAATACTATGCTACCTGATTGACTGTTGTTCTGAACACCTGTGCACTTTCACATTTTCACAGAGGATATTACAGTTGGATGCGATGGCCAGACCTCATGAGTACCTCTTCCTGGATGAGGCTGGCTTCAACCTGCAGAAACGAAGGCAAAGAGGCTGTAACATCATTGGCCAAAGAGCCATCACTGAGGTTCCTGGCCAATGGGGGGGGGTAATATTACTCTTTGTGCGGCCATGGGTTTGGAGGGGCTTGTCCACCAGCAGGCTGTCCTTGGGTCTTACAACACCCAACGTCTTCTAACCTTCCTAGAGGAGCTAAAAGATATCCTCCTGGACCGCCAACAACACCATCCTGGGCCCGAACATCCCATTTATGTGATCATTTGGGACAATGTACGCTTCCACAGAACAAACCAAATCAGAGTGGTTCACCACCAACAGTAACCACTTTTTAAACGTCTGTCTGCCACCCTACTCCCCTTTCCTGAACCCTATAGAGGAGTTCTTCTCATCGTGGAGATGGAAGGTTTATGACAGACAACCATACACTAGAGAGAACCTCCTAAGGGCAATGGAGCTGGTGTGTGTTGACATCCCAGTGGAGAACTTCCAAGGATGGATCCGCCATTACAGGGCGTTTTTCCCACGGTGCCTGGCAAGAGACAATATAGCCTACGATGTGGATGAGGTGATGTGGCCCGATGCAGCTCAGCGACATGATGCCGCACAGTGATTGTGGTGTAAATAAAAAAAACTTCACACCCTGATCATGTTTTCAAGAGTACTGTTGTGTGCAATAGATTCTGTTTTTGCATTGAGTTGTGTTACAGTAGTGTACAGAATTTACTATAGATTTATACTCTTCATATGAAACTCACAAATCTAAATGCCCAATCCTCTGCAGAGATCTAAGAAGATCCATTATTGTAAAGTTTCTAAAAATATGCATTGGCAGTTATGAAACAAAGAACCTTCTCACAAATTGAGCATTGTGTTTTCAATTGTTTTGCTGTAGTGTGTAATGATGTGTATATTGTTTACATTTTTGAAAGCTTCGAGCTGCTCTTTTGGTGTGAAAGTTTGAGTTTTGAAGGTGTGGTTGTGTTTATGTAGCTTTAGAAAAGGGTGTTGTGTTTAGACATTGGAGAACATGGACGAAACGTTTGTGAAATGTGTTTTAGCATTTGAGAAAAACTGTAAAGGACACCAATCTGGTAATGGTAATTTTACCCCTGAAATGTCTCCACTTATTGATGTTAACTAGTATCTGGCACACATACTTTGTTAGTGTTTGAGTGTTTGTGACGCTCACATGTCAGAGTGACAGACAGCTGCAGGACTGTCTGGGTTTTTTGCATTTAGTAGAACAAACAAAGGATTTTGTGATGCGTATTTAAATCACAGCAGGCAAATTCTCTTTTCAAACAATTCTTCCGCAGGGCGCAGGGTCCTCTGTAAAACCACAGCACTCATAGTAGGGATGAATGCCATTAACACTGCCATGCAACTATCATATAATCTGAAATGTCATTATTACAGTGATAAAACTGATATATCAACTTTTCAGCTTCAGTGTTCATCCAGTGAATTTTACATGCTGAAACAGCAGCACAGTGAAGTCTTGGGTCGGCAGTAAGATGGTCATGCACTCCCCTGTAACCAACCAGATGGATTTGAAGGGGAAATATTAAGAGCATGTGCCTTATGTTCTACCGCAAAGTTTTTGTTGATAATTTTAAAGTCATGGCAAATACTTTAACCCTAACGGGTAATACAATGTGTTGCTCAATCACACCTGAGAGCATTCAGAACTTGAAATGTGAGAGTTGAAAGTGAGATTTGTGGGTCGAGAATGTCGGCTAATTTCACTTCTACCATTTCTATCCAAAGCTATCAAACGTGGCTCTTTTGTCTGTCGCACAAGCCCTAAGGTCAGCTAAAGATCCTGCTATCTGCATTCTCAGGAATGGGACTCTCGGGCAAAGCACTCCTACCTTTCGAGGCGTTCCAACAATGTTTTGTGGCAAGAACAATTATCTTCCTCCCACTGCCTCTCCACAGGAGTACACCAAGGCTAGGTGCTAGGGCCACTTCTATTCTCAATTTACACCACCCCACTCATTGGCTCGCATGGCTTCCAACTTGTTCGGTGAAACCCCTACAAATGGTTCAGAATACACAGCAGCGCATCTGGCTTGTTATCATCAAGAGTACCAGACAGACAGAAAGACAGAGTAATACTGGGTCTGCACCCACCCTGCACTGGGTCTATCTAAACTCCATAATACAAGCTTACGTTCCATCTTGGCCACTACGCTCCTCCAACGAACGCCGCCTGGATCTGCCATCCCTACACAAAAAGCAATTTCAGTCCCGGCTGTTCGCATCTCTGACACCACAATGGTGGAAAGAGCAACCACACGCCATCAGAGCAGCTTCGTCCCTAACTTTAAGAAGCTCTTGAAAATTCATCTCTTCTGAGAACACTTTCTCTTATAACACCTCTAACCCCTAACCTCTAACATGCACTTCCTGTGCTCTTCTTCTTCTATACCCTCACAATTCTCTTATATTGATCGCACCATTTTGTTAACTCACTTCTTTCCCTAGGTATTAAACCCCTTGGGGCCATATGTGCTATTAGCTCTTGCTAGTATTTATTTCTGCTCTTACTAGTATGTATTGTTAGTTGTAGATTTGTATTTGTTGTTGTATTTGTTGATGCTTGTATGTTGTTCCTCAAATGTAAGTCGCTTTGGATAAAAGCATCTTCCAAATGAGTAAATGTAAATGAAAATGTAATTGCTGTTAATGACACTAGTTTGCTATTACACTAAAATCCTACAATTGTATCTTGCTCTCTCTCAGTAAATGAATAATTCATTGTTCATTGTTGCTCTGTTGACCTGTTTTCTTATGCACATGTTTGTAAAGCACTTGTGTGTGACTTGACTTTGCTTATCATGACTCTGATCTATAGCTCTTGATGGCACGGTAGCTTAGTGATTTGAGATGCTGTAATAAGCCACTGTAGTGCCTTAGAGTGTAACTCAGACTCTGTACCAGTGGTGGATATTATTCCACTTACCCTGAAGATTATTCCAGTAAGAAATTTGCCTGCTGTGATTTATAGTCACACAGTGGTTATTTTTGCAATATGCAAAACAGTCCTGATGCCGTCTGTCTTTCTGTCACATTAAACAATGCACGCAACAAACACACACACTAGCACAGAAACATTTGTAACAGATAGCAGAGAACAGTACTCAGTGATTTGGGAGACACAGGCGAAGCATGATCAGAGACAGAAAACGCTGACACGGTGAGAGTGATGTAACAACACTACTATTATTTATATTTTTAGATTTGTAAAATAACAATGGGAAATTCATGATGTTCTATGATTAGTACCAAGTACTTTCTCCTGACTGAACAACAACTACTTTAAGTTGGTGTGGTTTCATTGTTGATATTGCTTAAAAAAACATTTATTTTTAGTATTTTTATTTACAAGACCACGTCTTTAAACAACAGTTATTTTTATATAGTATCTTTCAATTCGATGTTTACTTAATATCCTAGATGATAATAATAACTTAAAGTGCAAGAAAGTTAATGTGCTTAACACAGTGTTGTGTGTAGAATAATGTCACGTTGCATCTATTTGGCAGTTTATCATTTTATTTTGTTTGTCTCAATGTTTCTCAATGTTTCTTAAACAAATATTGAGAATATTGAACTGAGAAAAGATCAGTTCTAGTTCTCCTCTTTTCACAGTCGCAGTTTATTCAAGAGATATATTTGCACGATCAATTTCTCACATCGGCCTTTAAGCAGTTTATACTTTGGCAGAGCAGTTGATGGTGTAACACAGCTGACATGACAGCTTCTTACATTTTGATTAGTTAGACTTTGTTGAATTTGCGGAGACAATTTTTCCATAATAATCTCAGTGTCATGTTGTGGTGGTGTTGAGGGATTTAAATTTAAATGCATTTTTTGAACAAGATAAATAGTGTGTTAAGTTGTCCTTTAACAAAGTTGGTCTTTTTTCTTCTCTTTCTATCCATCCAGTCATCCAGACACATAGACATGTCAGTCAATTCCTCCTCCAACTCCTCCCTCAATCCTTCACTTGGAAATTGCCTCACCTCCAGAACGTCCATTTTCATCTCTACAGCCCTCGCCATCAGCTTCACCATCCTCCTCCTCCCCCTCTTCATCCTTGTCCTCTATGTGGGCTACCAACGATGGAGGAAGCAGCGCTCTGTTGCCACCGCAGCGACGACAAGCCACTCTGACATCTTTACCTTTAACATGGTTGTCTTGGAGATGGTCAGTGTGTTGGGGTCTTGCTTATTCTCTTATGGCACCTACACTAATCAAACGAGTATAACAGTGGGGATGTACATGTTCACCATCACCACACCTGGAGTAACTCTATTTCACCTCCTGACGTGTGTAGAGCACTACCTGGCCGTTGTTCACCCCGTCACCTACCTGAGCCTGAGACAGGCGGGCGGGGTCAAGATCAGAAACATCAGCATTGGGTGTATTTGGCTGCTTTGCTTTGGATGGTTAGGTCTATACAGAGTGTTTGGCCAATATTTCAGCAGCATCACAACTTCTTGCCTCTTTGTTTTTTCCTTAATTGTCGTCTCTTTCTGCAGCCTTTCTATCCTCTGCATTCTGATTCGTCCAGGACCAGGGGAAGTGGATGGGAAAAGAGAGCGGGTTGACCAATCAAAACAGAGGGCTTTCAACACCATCATGGTCATAATGGGAGCTCTATTGTTGAGGTTCTTGAGCTCCTTGGTTTCCACTCTGATATATTTTTCAGTAACTTTAAGCTCCAGTGATGTTTGTTTAGTGAAGTTGTCTGCAGTCTGGTTCGCTCTGCCCAGCAGTCTGGTGTTGCCTCTGCTGTTCCTACATCGGGCAGGAAAACTGCCATGTTGTAAACAAAACACTGAGTCAACTTAAGAACTGGGTTAGAGCAGCATTTAGTGGAATATATTCCATTTTTAAAAAATCTGATTTTAACCTGTCTGAGAAGCTCCATTTAAGATTCTGTAGTAAAAGTCTTCATCTTCTCATGAAGTGCGTAGGAACAGCAAGAAACATCCAGCCACTGAGGTCATTATGTTTTTGTGTGCACAGAAAAACTTTGGGTTGAAGCTAAAGACGAAACTTTGTAAATAAAAGATTCAGGAATTTGATTTCTTCTCTATAGAAAGGGCAGCTGACTTTCATGGATTTTAGTATTATTTAGACCTATTCACTGCCCCAAACTGATAAATATGTGTTTACATTTCCCCATGTGGTAATCTTTTTCTCTTTTTTCATAATTACATGCTCCTTGTGTACAAAGTGTATTTTTATTATTATATTTCATCTTTCAACAACAAAAGTCTTTCAGAAATTCACACTGATTGTTTTAGCAGCATGTAAAGACTATGATGGTCTACGTACCTCTCCAGCATCAGTTTTGCACATGCAGGGCTCCATGGTCAAGTTTGAAATCATTAATCTGCCTTGACTTTTAAAATAAGTTCAAAAACAAAATGCCGATGTCAGTCTCCTCCTTGTCCCCTTCAAATTCCTCCCTTGATTCAGTACCCCTCTATTGCTCCACCTATAACGTTATTAGCACAGCTTTCACCGTCACCAGGTCCATCCTCCTCCTCCCCTCTCTCTTCATCCTCATCCTGGGTCATCCACGATGGCAAGCTACTCTGACATCTTCACCTGCCACGTGGCTGCCATGGAGCTGATCTGGGTCTTGTGGTCACCCTTCTTCTACACACCCAAGTCGTCACAAATGGACACTTGGGAGGCAATTTTATTCCCTTTTGTGTAAATTCCAATTATTTGTGTAATGCTACGCTAATGTTGTTGATTTTGGTATTGAAATGATTGCTAGGCCGTTCTAAAGCTGATGATAGACAGAGCAACTTTTAGAGCAATCGTCTATCCGTTCAAAACATAGTCGGACTTACAAATAGCAAGATTGCCCAACGACGTTGCTCATTAAGTTGCCCCCGTGTATCATCAGCTTTAGGGTTGTTGGGAGGTGGTTGCTATGGTGTTTACCAGGTTTTTCAGATGGTTGTTAGGATATTAGTACGTGGTTATAAAGTGGTTCCAGTGTTGATAGGTCGTTTGCTGCTAAGGTTTTGGTGCTTGCTATTTGAGTGGGTTGGTAGGGTGTATTTTGTAATTGGTATGGTTTATTTTGTGGATTATTTTATTATCAGTTAATCTGTTGATTATATTCTATACATTCCCATACACATACACTCCCAACTCGTCAAATGGGTGCTTTGTCAAAACCCCTTGGCGTCCCTTTTTAACGCCCTGTGTATTCTTTTAGTGTTGTTTTCAGACGTGTAAGGCTCTGTGGTCAAGTTAGCAATAATAAAAATGCAATGTCTGGTTAGACATTTAAAATAAAACTAGTTGTTAATTGTGTGAAATGGCACATGGTTAATGTTGTGAATTGTTGGCATCAATAGTACCTCGTTATGTTAAGGAACACAAGAACTGTCAATTTTGACTTTTTGTTTCACATGGGAAACAAATACTGGTTTCCTGGGCGAAACTCCAGTTTCTGAACCCCCCGACCACCTCCAGCTTTTAGCGTTCACACATGACACTACAGGGCTTCCCCAGTGCATTGAACTATGATGCTAAGAGGCTTGTCAATGCGTTACAAACTGATGCCAGTGGGTCTTGAACATGCTTCCATATGTGACAACTTAGAAAATCATGAAAAATGTGCACTTCTATGGTCCACGGTGTGTCTTTTATAAGTCTTGTGTTGTACAACTAATTAAGATATTCATTTCACTATCGTGTATGACAGGAAAGGAACAGCATCAAATCCTGAAGTGTGAGAAGCTGGAAGCAGGCGATGTTTGCAATTTTTCTAAGAAATAATAGAAATCATTTGTCGATTGTCTTCCAGATATTTTTCATTCACACTGTCATGCATAGACTCAGAGCAGACAAGTGCTTTGAACAATAAAACTTGTTAAAACACCAGTCTATGTCATCTGAATCCTGTCAAATGTTCTCATTAATGAATCAATGGATTTTTGGGAAACATTATGGCTATTTGTGTGTTAATCATCAAAGTTGCAGTATAGTAATGTAACTTTATTTATAAGTAATAAATGTGACAATACTTACTCTGAATTTTTAATGTGTGTTATGGATGTGTGATCTCTGCAGCTAATATGATGAACTGATGCAGAAAAAAATGCTTTGTATAAGAATGCTGAAAGTGTTTTGTTATTTTAGCAAGAATCCACCCGACTGAGAAGAAAAATACAGTCTCACCTGTTTCTCTCTTACACACCTTAGATAAAACACACACAAACACTATTCACACTAATGACACACATCTATCAATATATATTTGGACCAGATATCGGAGAACAGTTGTCAGTGAGTTTGGAGACGCAGGAAAAGAAGCTACTGAAATGGGTGTTGTTTTAAAACATCAGGACAGATGTGGTTAGTAATGTGTATTTATTCTTTAAAAGTCCTCTAAAACCAGAAATTGCCTAGAGACATATTCAATAAATACTTAATTTTTATATTATATGTTGATATGTTGGTATATGATGAATTCTCAATTTACTTTTCACACAATTAACCACAGGGAGGCCAGCTCGCAGCAACAGCACCACTATTTGAAAATCATTTCAATCATCTCTGCATCAGTTTATCATTTGTGCTGGATGATCTATATAGAGATCTGTGTTAAGATTAAACAACGAAAACACAAACCCACAGAACCAATTATGGCCTTTATTCCTTCATTTTAATACAGTGATGTCATTCATAATTATTCTTTAATACTACACTATAAATAATTCTACAAATTTATTCAGTAGTGCACACATAAGTAAATAATCTTAAATATTTTAAACTTTTTTCAACATTTCCAAAAATGTAATAAAAGAAAAACATTTGAATATATATTGATGCCAATGACATAGCAGTCTAACTTTGTTTCATTCAATTGTTCTCCCAAGATAAGAAGCACTTTAAGCTTGACATTTACCTTCAGTGGTATCACAGTGTGTGTCATTAGTTTACAGTTTCTCCATTGCTTGAACACTATAACCAGGCTATTGAACTAAAATTTCAAAACCATAACTCCATTTTTCAAAAAGCACACCCTTTTCTCTAAACTCTCCACACATATCCCTTCATTTCTCTTTGCCTACAGCATGTGGTCTTTGAGAAAGCACTGGCATTCAATAGGGACAACGTAAGTTTCCACAGGGCTGCTCTGGTTCACTGCCCACCCACGCTTTTTAGTAGTAGTTCTCCCTCCATATTCTCCATTCCTCAATCCTATTGAGGAAATTTTTTTCTGCCTGGAGATGGAAAGTGTATGACCGAAATCCACAAAAGCGTATACCTCTTCTCCAAGCTATGGAGGATGCATGTGGAGATACAGCAGCTGATGCTTTTCATGGCTAGAATCGCCATGCTAGGTGATATTTCCCCTGCTGCTTGGCCAGGGAAAACATTGCTTGTGATCTGGATGAGGTGCTGTGGCCAGACCGCAACAGAAGAGAGGATGCAGCATAATTTGTTTTTGGGTTGTTGTTTTTTTACTGTAACTGTGTACAGTAAATTCTTCTGTTGTTTTGTATGTACTGTATATGCAACTTTGTGTTGGTTGGGAATGGGATGTACACTGTGTACATTGTTTTTGTGGGACAAATAAAATATATTTGTTACCGTGTATTTGTGTGTTCTGGGTATAAAAACAATATTCTCAAATATTTTACAACACACTTATGTATGTACTGTCTGTAGTAAGTGTAACACTGAACAAAGAAAAAGGCCTAAGTCATTATGATGAATGGAGAAGAAGTGTTTTCCATTCATCAGTGTTTTACATTGAGCACATCAGTGTTAACTGGTTCTTATGAATGTCTATTCATATGATTTGTGTCATTTGAAAACAAAATACCATTTTGAGAAGTAATTTCATTTTGCAGGAGAATTGAGGGGTTTTTCCCATTGTGTGTGTGTGTGTTTTTTGATTTGTGTGTAGAGTTCTGAGAATATTAAATAAAATTAATAAAATTCAGAAAATGTGTGTAAACAAGAGAAACTGTAAGTGCAACAGTTGCCATCCCTCAGGTTGTGACACAGGGACACATAGGTACTTGGTGGCGAGGTTTGCCGTATGTTCTTCTCCTAGAATTATTCTTCACTAACAAGGACCATGCCAATGTTCGATTTTATCGTGGTTTATTATGAATATTTATGGCATGGTGGTGCGGTGGTTAGCACTGTCGCCTCACAGCAAGAAGGTCGTGGGATCAAACCCCGGTTGTCCCGGCCTTTCTGTGTGGAGTTTCCATGCGTGGGTACTCCCTGGATGCTCTGGCCTCCTCCCACCATCCAAAGACATGCAGGCTAGGTTAATTGGGGTCTCCAAAATTGTCTGTTTGTGTGGCCCTGGCGACCTGTCCATCGCAGGGACAGGTGTCCAGGGTGTGCCCACGCCTTTCGCCCGATGTCAGCTGGGATTGGCTCCAGTATGCAGGATAAGTAGTTGACGATGGATAGATGATTAAGGGGTCGAAAAGAGGGATGAAGGGGTCGAGGATGGATGGATGATTGTTTACATTGCAATTGGTAAGTTGCTCATTTGTAAGAAGTAAGTAAGTCAGATTAAGAAAGTGCACTTAGAAGTCTTTAGAAAACTCTTGTTACTCATTGAGCATTTTTGTTAATGTAAGGTGATCACTAGTTACATCACAAATCAGTCAATTTAGCAATATCTAAATAAATAAAGTGTTACAAGGTGTATTTAGGGAAAAAGGGGGTTGAGGGACTGGAGTGGAGGGAGAGGAGGATGCCGGGGAAACATTGGCACAGGGAAACCGACGGGACTGGGACCAGGGAGCCGGGGAACACTGGGGCTGAGGAAGGGAGGATGCAGGGGAGAATCTACCTATACTCCATAATACAAGCTTTTGTCCCTTCTCAGCCTGGCTCTGCTGTCCCTACACTCAAAACAATCTGAGTTCCGGCTGTTCGCATCTGTAACACCACAATGGTGGAACAAGCTAGCACACGCCATCAGAGCAGGGGAGTCCCATTCATACTTCAAGAAGCCCTTGAAAACTCATCTCTTCCGAAAACACTTCCTCTTATAACACCTCTATCCCCTAACCTCTAACATGCACTTCCTGTGCTGTTCTTCTTCTATGCCCTTACAATTCTCTTGTATTTATTGCACTATTTTTGTTAACTCCTACTTCTTTCCCTGGGTATTAACCCCCTTGGGGCCATACGTGCAATTAGTTTTTCCTATTATTTATTGCTGCTCTTACTAGTATGTATTGTCACTTGTAGATCTCTTGCTGTATTGATGATTTGTTGATGCTTGCATGTTGTTGTAGCTTTTAGTGGCACTCTAGCTTAGTGATTTGAGATGTTGCAAAAAACCACTGTAGTGCCTTACAACCTAACCTAGACTCTGTACCAGTGGCGCTACAATTCAACTGACCCTGCAGTCGTGGAAGATTAATGCCAGGAAGAAATTTGCCTGCTGTGATTTATGGTCACACAAGCAATGGTGATGTTTGCAATATGCAAAGAAAACCACAGTCCTTATGCCATCTGTCATTCGGTCACATTAATCAATGCACATAACATAGACACACACACACTAGCACATAAATATGTGAGCCAGGTAGCAGAGAACAGTACTCAGTGATTTGGGAGACGCAGGTGAAGGACGATCAGAGACAAAAAACGCTGACAAGGTGAGAGTGATGTAACAACATTTACTATTTTTTTTGTAAAATAAAAAAAATTCCTGATGTTCTATGATTGTTACCAAGTACTTTCTTCTGACCAAACAGCAAGTACTTTAATTTGGTGTGGTTTTAATATTGATATTGATTTAACATTTATTTTTAGTATATCTATAATAATATTTATCTACAAGACATAGGACCATTTCTTTAAACAACACTTATTTTGAAAGGTTTCTTTCAGTGTGATGTTTACTTAATATCCTTGATGATCCGAGTGTAATAACACAAAAAGTGCATGGAACTTCATTTGCTAATGTACACTGTACTGTTGCACTACATAATAATCTCACGTTGCATTCATCTGGAATTAGGTTAATCTTTTTTTTTTTTTATTGTCTCAAGATATCTTAAACAATCCAAATATTGTGCTGGAATCACAAAAGCAACTGAAAAAAGTTCAGTTCTCGTTTTCCCCTTTTCACGTTCAGTTTATTCGAGAGGTTTATTTGCACCATTAACTCCAAACTCATATCGGTCTTTAAACAATGCTACTTTTATTGGGCAGTTTATACTTTGGCAGGCAGGTTACGGTGTAACACAGCTGACATGACAGCTTCCTCTATTTTAATTAGTTAGACAGTTGAATTTGCAGAGACAATTTGACCATTATAAACTCTGGTGTGAATTTATTGCAACATGAAAATATTTCTTATGTAACAAGAGTTCTACGAAGCCAGGAAGACCACCAAATGTATTATACAGTCATCAACACAGCAGGAGTGTGATGTAGACAGTCAGAGGGAGAATTAGAGGGATCTGACAGAGCTGTGAGGGGCTGGGAGTACCGGGTTGTGGAGGTGTGGTGGGGTTTAGATTTGAATGCATGTTTTGAACATGTTCAAGCTAAATAGTGTCTTATGTTGAAAATAAGTCTTTCTTCTTCTGTCTGTTCATCCAGTCATCCATACACATAGACATGACAGTCAATTCCTCCTCCAACTCCTCCCTCAATTCTCCACTTGATAATTGCCTCAGCTCCAGAACGTCCATTTCCGTTTTTACGGCCTTCTCCATCAGCTTCAGCCTACTCCTCCCCCTCTTCATCCTCGTCCTCTATGTGGGCTACCAACGATGGAGGAAACAGTGCTCTGTGGCCACCGCATCGACAACAAGCCACTCTGACATCTTCACTTTTAACATGGTTGTCTTGGAGATGATCGGCGTGTTGGGGTGTTGCTTATTCTCTTATGGCACCTACACTAATCAAACCAGTATGACCAATGTGGGGAGGTACATGTTCTCTATCCCCCCACCTGGAGAGACTCTGTTTCACCTCCTGACCTGTGTGGAGCGCTACCTGGCTGTTGTTCACCCCATCACCTACCTGAGCCTGAGACAGACGGGTGGGGTCAAGATCAGAAACATCGGCATTGGATGTGTTTGGCTGATTTGCTTTGGATCACTGGGTCTACCAAAGCTCAGTGTTATTCCTACCATCTGTACTTTGTTGCTCTTGATCTTGTCCTCTATTGTCGTCTCTTTCTGCAGCCTTTCTATCCTCTGCATTCTGATTCGTCCAGGGCCGGGGAAAGTGGGTGGGAAAAGGGAGTGTGTTGACCAATCAAAGCAGAGGGCTTTCAACACCGTCATGGTCATAATGGGAGCTCTGTGGTTGAGGTTCTTGAGCTCCTTGGTTTACACTTTGATAAATTTTTCAGCAACCTTAAGCTCCAGTGATGTTTGTTTAGTGATGTTGTCTGCAGTCTGGTTCACTCTGCCCAGCAGTCTGGTGTTGCCTCTGCTGTTCCTACACCGGGCAGGAAAACTGCCATGTTGTAAACAAAACACTGAGTCAACTTAAGAACTGGGTTAGAGCAGCAGAAGCAGAAGCAGAGAAGGGCGGGTCGTAAGAAACAAGGTAGTGTGATCCAAATCAAAACCGCTTCAGACTGTGACCGTAACTTAGCAGATAGAATAAGTTACTCACAAGTCCACAAACACACAACATCATTGTTCCACATCTTAACATAAAGCACAACAAAAACCATCATATTTCAACTGAATTTTACATAAAAATTGACCAAACAATTTGAACGTTTGCTCAGTAGCTTTCACATCAGGTGTAACATTAGCATTATAGCTATAACTTTAGCTGTGTTAGCCAACGTTTAAAACAACTCTGCACTTGAACAGTCTGTGAAGTTACATTGGCGTGTTTATTTTAAATATAATTCACAACCAATAAAGCATACTTACAGGTTGTGATTGTGAATTTCCAGACCCAAACAGAGTCAGAGTTGCGTCGTCTTTCAGCGGTCTGTGTGACGGCGGGAACAGAGCGCTCTGTGAGCGGGCAGCTGGCCGGCCTCACACTCTCCTCCCGTGGGTTGGCACAGGCTTCCCCCGCAGCCACTCGAGGAGCTCCTCAACTCCGAAAATATTCGAAATCTACACAGCTGATTTCTCACATCACACTTTTTGGATTTAGTGATGAAATTCAATACGAAAACTGTAAAATATAAAACTTTCTGTTGCTGGCCTCTGTCTGGTGCAGCAATGATGATGCAGTGAATAGTGAATATTCTCTCTGACCAATCAGCAGTCTGTCCTGTTTTCATGTTACATTTTAGTATCCCTCAGCTCGCTTGGAACCTCGAGGGAGGTGAGGTGATACAAAAAATAGTACCTGGAAGCAGGTACAGGTGCAACATTTCTACAATGGAAAACCAAGCAAAGGCGAGTCAGGAGGACAACGATGAGGGCAGAACCCATCAGGAGGCCATCAGCAAGGGCCAGACCTGTCCGGAGGCCGGGCAGGACAGCTGGGCTGTAAATCGTCAACTTGGAAACAGGGAACCAGAGGCAGGTGTCAGTAGGACTACCGATGGAGGAACAGGAGCAGACCACCACGGTAGATGTGTTGCGTGTTTATTATTAAATTGGCTGACAACATTTCAATCATTTCAAGCTACACTTTGTATGTTATTATTTCTGAAATCAAGCACTTTATTTTAAGATGCTCATGTAAAACCACTCATGTATTTTTTTAAATGCAGCCTTTATTTTACTTTAATTTATTATAATGTGAAAACTGACCAATATTAAATATTGTTGAAATGTTATTTGATTTGAAAGTCAGTTGTTGACTAAAATCACATTTTGAAACAACTATACATTATGGTACTGAATAATAACCCAAATTAGTCGTTGTGATGTTCCAGACCTTTGCTTTGTGAAATTTTCTCTAACTGGACCTCTTTGAATTTTAATTGAATACCCCTGCTCAAATATATATATATAGCTAAATTGCTGTTATTTTATTTTTGGTAAATTAATGATTAATTGTTGATTTTTGCTCTGTTGACCTGTTTGCTTCTGCATGTTTGTAAAGCACTTGTGTGTGACTTGACTTTACTTATCATGACATATAGCTTTTTGTGGAACTGTAGCTTAGTGATTTGAGATGTTGCAAAAAGCCACTGTAGTGCCTTACAACCTAACCTAGACTCTGTACCAGTGGCGCTACAATTCAACTGACCCTGCAGTCGTGGAAGATTAATTCCTGTAATGAATTTGCCTGCTGTGATTTATAGTCGCACAAGCAATGATGATGTTTGCAATATGCAAAGAAAACCACAGTCCTGATGCCGTCTGTCTTTCTCTCTCATTAAACAATGCACGCACAAACAAACACTATCACACACACACACACTAGCACATACACATGTGAGCCAGGTAGCAGAGAACAGTACTCAGTGATTTGGGAGACGTTGGTGAAGGACGATCAGAGACAAAAAACACTAAAAAGGTGAGAGTTAGTTAATACCTATAATATCATTTATCTACGAGACCTAAGACCGTCTCTTTAAACAAAAGTTATTTTTATCAGGTATCTTTCAGTTCGATGTTTACTTAATATCCTGGATGATTCAAATTTAGTTACACAAAAGGTGCAGGGAAATGAATATGCATATGTACTTAACATAGTGAAGCTTTGGCAATATTGTTACTATACATTCATGCCAATAAAGCTACTCTGAATTTGAATTTAGTGTTGCATTGTAGAATAACGTCATGTTGCATTTATCTGGAATCAGGGTTTTTTATTGAGTGTTTGTTTGTCTCAAGATTTCTTAAACATTCCAAATATTGTGCAACTGAGAAAACTTCAGTTCTAGTTCTCCCATTTCATGTATAAAAAATATTTGCACCATTAACTCCTGTCTCATATTAGTCTTTAAATGTCTTTTATTTGGGCAGTTTATACTGTGACAGAGCAGGATGACGTGATAACTTCCTCCATTTTAACTAAGTCAGACTTTGCTGAAATAATTTCTCCATAATAAACTCTGGTGTGACGCAGAATTTATTGCAACATGAAAATGTTTCTTATGTAACAAGAGTTCTAGGATGATCACCAAATGTCATCAACACAGCAGGAATGTGATGTAGACAGTCAGAGGGAGAATTAGAGGGATCTGACAGAGCTGTGAGGGGCTGGGAGTACCGGGTTGATTTAAATGCATTTGTTGAACATGTTCAAGCTAAATAGTGTGTTGAGTTTTCCTTCCAACAATGATAAAATTAAGTTGGTCTTTTCTCTGTCTGTTCATCCAGTCATCCAATGGACATGTCAGTCAATTCCTCCTCAAACTCCTCCCTCAATCCTCCACTTGAGACTTGCCTCAGCTCCAGAACGTCCATTTTCATCTCTACAGCCCTCGCCATGAGCTACAGCCTCCTCCTCCCCCTCTTCATCCTCGTCCTCTACGTGGGCTACCGACAATGGAGGAAACAGCGCTCTGTTGCCACCGTAGCGATGATGAGCCACTCTGACATCTTCACCTTTAACATGGTTGTCTTGGAGCTCATGAGTGTGTCGGGGTCTTACCTTTGCTGTTATGGCACCAACACTAATCAAACCAGCGTGACGAATGTGGGGAGGTACATGTTCTCTATCCCCTCACCTGGACAAATTCTGTTTCACCTCCTGACCTGTGTGGAGCGCTACCTGGCTGTTGTTCACCCCGTCACCTACCTGAGCCTGAGACAGGCGGGCGGGGTCAAGATCAGAAATATCAGCATTGGGTGTGTTTGGTTGATTTGCTTTGGATCACTGGGACTATCAAAGCTCATTTTTATTTCTACCATCTGCACTTTGTTGCTCTTGATCTTGTCCTCTATTGTCGTCTCTTTCTGCAGCCTTTCTATCCTCTGCATTCTGATTCGTCCAGGGCCGGGGGAAGTGGGCGGGAAAAGGCAGCGGGTCGACCAATCAAAGCAGAGGGCTTTCAACACCATCATGGTCATAATGGGAGCTCTATTATTGAGGTTCTTGAGCTCCTTGGTTTCCATTGTGATATATTATTCATTACTGTTAAGCTCCAGTGATGTTTGTTTAGTGACATTGTCTGCAGTCTGGTTCGCTCTGCCCAGCAGTCTGGTGTTGCCTCTGCTGTTCCTACACCGAGCAGGAAAACTGCCATGTTGTAAACAAAACACTGAGTCAACTTAAGAACTGGCTTAGAGCAGCATTTAGTGGAATATATTCTAGTTGAACCTTTCATAGTGAGGACTTCCATTTGGGATTCGATAATAAAAGTCTTGTTAATTTTCTCATGAAGAGACTTCCAGCCACTGAGGTCATTATTTTTTTGTGTGCACAGAAGCTAAAGATGAAACTTTGTTGAAACTGGGTAAAAGATTAAGCACTGCTGGGACTCATGGGTATTAGTAGTATTAAGATCAATTCACTATATCAAACTGACAAACTAACGTTAATACGTTTAAAAATGTTTAATTTAAACAAAATAACATTATTTGGGGAAATGTTCTCCCTCTTTGCAACTTTTGTGTTTTTATTATTATTATTTTAATTTTTGTCTTTCAACAACAACTACAACAACAATCTTCTTCTAAAATTCCCAACGATTGCCATAGCAACATTTAAACAACATAAGCATGTAAACACATAAAGACTCAGAGGACACACAGGTGTTCTGGGTCACATTATAGTCTGATTTGAATAAGCAGCAGCCTTAGTTCACATTTGAATCCTGTCTGCCTACAGGTACACAAGCATTTTTCCAATTTAAACAGACTATTCGTTGAAATGCAAAAATTCAACAGTTTCACAAATAAAACCGTCTTCTGATATTGCACCACTGGTTAAGTTTGATTGGGGCCAATGTAAGTGTATTCAATAAGTTGTCTACTATACAGCTTACCACTAATACAAAATTAATTTCAGTTAGACAAAACAACAGTGTCATCTCTTTGTTTTTTTGATTCATTAAATAATCGTGCAAGAAAAATGCTCTACATGGTGGTCAGGCTCTGATTTCTTAATGCTAAGTACTAAGTTGTCCATAATCGTTAATGCAGAACAATTAGTTGAACATTTCAAAAGTTTGCTGTAGCGCCTCAACCTTTTTTTAAAAGTCGCACCCCTTCCAGGCTGTGATTGGTCAGTTCACGGAAAGTGACTTTGACGAGCAACTTCATGCAAACGGCTGCATGAAAGGCACCCGAGCTTCCCCTTCCTTTGTCTCCGCAGAGATTGACAGGCAGGGGAGAACGGGAACAGGTGAGCTTTACTTGGCGCCCAGAGAAACTCTGAAGTCGTCACATATCGACGCTTGTACAAGACCACTTATGGTCAGTTTTAATGCACTGGGAAGACCTGTAGCCTCATTGTACAACCCTACAAATAGATCTAGCGTCAATAACTTAAAAAGTTATAATCAGTTAATCGCTTTGTCTATAAAGTATCAGTCAAATGTCTTGTGTTGTCCAACTAACAAAGATATTCAGTATCAGCATCAAATCCTCACATTTGAGAAGCTGGAACCAGGGAATGATTTTTTGCAACAAAAAAAAAAATTAATAAATTATTAAATGAAATGCCCAATGCAGACAGACTTGAACCTGAAGTGCTCTGAACAATAAGATAAATCATCTGAATCCAAATGTTCATATTAAGGGATCAATGGACCCTTGTAAAAATGTACTGAATGAGGAATCCCTAAATTGCAAGGCTATCTGTGGGATAATCAAGGAAGTTGTAGTATAACCATGTAACTTTATTCAAAGGCAGTATTCATTGCGACAATACTTGATCTCAATTGTTAATGTTAGTTTGTTAAAGTGTTTTTATTTCATCAAGAATCCACCCTGCTGAGGTGTTTACCCTATGATATCTGGGAAAAATCCATGTGCCTGCAGTTTAGCGGGAAAATCTGTCATCAAATGTGCATCTGTTTTGCAATATGCAAAGAACCCCACAGTCCTAGTCTCACCAGTTTCTCTCTTACACACCTTAGATAAAACACACACATACAGTATTCACTCATGACACACATTTACCAATATATATTTGGACCAGATCGCAAAGAAAAGTCAGTGAGTTTGGAGACGCAGGAAAAGGACGATCATGAACTGCTGAGGTGGGAGTTGTTTTAATGTTTATGTACTTTTGATCTTTCTTTAATTAAACACAAAAACCTCTAAAAAGACTGCCTAAATAAATTGATTAAGACTTTAATTTTTACTTTAGTTCAACAAATTCACTTGTGACATGCACAGTATGTTGGCTGTATTAATTATGCACAGTTTTCACAGTAGATGGATTAAGAATGCAGGACTTTAACTTGGATTATTTTTACATTGTTGTGTTGATACTAAAGAGTAAAGGATTTTCTATTTCACAACTGATATTCAGGCCGTGCTCACTCCCGAGTCGTCACATTTGGACACAGTTCAATGCACAACCCCTGTAGCGTCATATTTCAACACTAAAGGTATGTGTCACATAGTTAACAGAAAAGTCTGAGTAAGTAGGTTGTTGTGTTGGACAGAGGGACTAGAAACTGGACTTTCACCAAGGAGACCAAGAGGTTTTGTTCACCGTTCAAGACAACATTGATTGTTTTTACTTAAGTTATGTAGGTTGAGTGTAAGTTAAGCAAGTAACGTTACTTAACTTACGTAATTTAAGTGACGTTATTTTCAGCCAAACCACGATTTTTTCCTAAACATAACTAAGTAGTTTTGTTGCCTAAACTTTACCAAATGCAAAATCTGACAACGTTAACTACTAGTTTTATTTTGAAATTCTAGCCGGACGTTGCATATTTATGTCGAATCCATGTCGAAAAATGATGCGATTAAAGGTGTATCCTGGGCGTTAAAAAGCGACGCCAAGGGGGTATGACCAACGAGTTGGGAGTGAGAATGTATTGACACTATTAGTAAATACACTGATAGATAATGTGCATGTAGGTAATAATATAATGATGATGATGATGATGATTATTATTATTATTATGCAGTGCACAGCTGCTGGGCAATCGAAGGGTTAGGGTTGAGGTCTTGCTATCAGAGAGCTTTGGTGATCTCATCCATCATATTGCTAAATTGCTACCATAAAGAGTCCAGCTTCTGGTTAACCTTTAATTATTTCAATATATTCTCTCTAAATCTTGTTTCTTCTCTTCTCCCTCCTTCCCAGACCTCCATGTACATAAATATGTCATTCAACTCTACGTTTGCCGATTTCCCTACTGATGCTCCTCACCTCTCTGCTCCCAACTCCTCCCTCCTTCCACTGCAATGTTCCACATACAGAAAAAGCATCTTAATCGTCACAGCCTTCTCCATCACCAACATCCTCTTCATCCTCCCTCTCTCCGCCCTCGTCGTCTACGTGGGGTGCCAGCGATGGAATCAACAGCGCTCCAGTTCCACAGCAGCAGCAACGAGCAGTCATTCTGACCTCTTCACCTACCACTTGCTTGCCATGGAGATTATCACAGTCTTGGGGTCCCTTGTCTATTGTGTCGGTGCATACACTGATGCACCAGAGATAATGAAGCATAGCTTAGACATTTTCTCCACCACCTGGGGTGTAAAAATTTACTTTCATTCTCTGACCTGTGTGGAGCGCTATCTGGCTGTTGTTCATCCAGTCACCTACCTGGGACTGAAGAACCAGGGTGGGGTCAGGATCAGAAATATCAGCATCGGGTGTGTTTGGCTGTTGTGCCTTGTATGGACTGGTTTAGCCTCTCTAACCATGGTTAACATGATTCTGTATTTCTGCCTTGTGGCTCTCGCCTTAATTGTCGTCTGTTTCTGCAGCCTTTCTGTTCTTTGTGCTCTCAGGCGCCCAGGGCCGGGGGAAGTGGGTGGGAAGAGGGAACGGGTTGACCGAATGAAGTGGAGGGCTTCCCACACCATTGTGACCATAATGGGCATTCTGTTATTGTGCTTAGGAGGGATGCTGGTTTGTGATGCTCTTGAGGCCTCACAAATGCTGAGCAAAATTGATGGGTGTCTGGTGATGATGTCTGTAATCTGGTTCTCTCTGCCCAGCAGTTTGGTGTTACCACTGCTCTTTCTACACCGGGCAGGAAAACTGCCAGGCTGTAAACATGACACTGAATCACGCTGAAGGTTGTGTTTGAGTCTCATAAATTTGATTTGTTTACTCTAACTCCACATTTTGATTAATGTACTTACTGTCTGCTTGGTTTTTGAGTTCTGTTTTCAGTAGGGCTGGGCAGCGTTTATAACTTTCTGATAATTGCTTCGGTACAATTTCATGTTTCAGCACCAATAAAAAAATGTTTTAATTTATTATTATTATACTGAATATGTACAACTACCCAAATATAGAGCAATCCAAATATGAATACATCTAAAATATTATATACAACAATGCAAATATGAATACGACGGTAGAGGCACTATTTTCGGATACGGTCATATGAGTCGTTTTTGGGGGTTGGTTAATACGACCTATGTTGTCGATTAAGTTGGAGGACTTGCTGGGTAATTAAGGTGTTGCTAGATGGTACAAGGGGATTCTAGCTGACAGTAGCTGTCGTGTTACTAGGTGGTTCCTATACGGTTGTAGACAGTTATTGGAGTGTTGGTAAGTGTTTACTTTCTCGTTGATTAATATGTTGTTCCAAGTGGTTGCTAGTGTGCTGCATAATAGTCTCTATAATGTTTGCCAGATGCTTACTAGAATGTTTGAGGTGGTTGTCAGGAAGTTCACAGGGATTGCTGGTGGCTGTGTCTGAAACCAAGACTAGTTGCCCTTGACTTTAACCTTCTTTGGGTAACCCACCAAGTTTGTTTGGTATGATTTCTGAGACATCTGTTAGCCATTTGCCCTCTCAATAGCTAGCTAGCCGCTAAGGCTATTTCTGGGTGTCAACAAACCAATGGGCATAAAATGCACTTCATAAGCATTATTAATTATGGACCGAATAATAATCCATAGCTTGTATTCTCTCTCTCACAACACTGTCATCATATGACCTGTTATGATGCATTTTCTTCAATAAATAAAACAACTGTACAGACTGGATTGGGTCGTTTTCTTCATAATCATCATCTCTTTGACCAGTAATTTTTCATCATCTTGCTAATTGTGAAGTTCAGATCTGATGTGTTTCTGTTTCCAGAAGGCACGAATGTAGTAACTGATGGCAATGATAATGACACAATAAATCATGTGTTTGATTTAGTGTGTGAGCTGACCGTCACTCTGGTAAGTTCAACGAGGGAGTCACAGATCTCTTGCAGTGTTATTTCCCATCATTTATTGTGCATATACACAACACCACCCCACCGTTTAGTTGATGCTCACGATTACTGGACTTAAACACTAGTCCAATTGAACAATATTTAACTCCAGACCAAATAATTTTGACGTTGTTACAGCTAATAGTTGCTAATAACATGCAGTCCAACACATGCAGACAGATGACACAGCAGATATGAGTAAAGGCAGTTTACTTGGTTGCAAACCATAAACAGATTAAAGTAACAAACTTGAGAATCAACAGGGAGGAATAAAAACAGAGACTGTGCAGGTCACAGGAAGGTACATTGAGCTTCATTCGCCTCAGGGTCAGTTTAGCTCAGTCTATATCCCACATAGGACATCTGATTTGAAGCATAGCAAAAAAAGGCTAAAAGAATGGACCAATCCATTAGGAAGCAGAATTAGGAATCATATATTTAAAAAAAAATGATATGCTGTAATAGTAAGAATGCTAAGGGTTAGCATTGTAGCGTGTGTGTTACTATTTGTACTATTTTTAATTGTTCTAAACCAACATCTGTGTGGAAATAGCAATAAAAAATGTATGCAAAAAAATCAGCAAAAAAAAAGAAAAGACACTGGTTTGATCCTTTAAGTAAGAAACAAATTAAAAGATAAACGATAAGACAGAATTACCTGACTGGTAACTTCCTTGGTAACTGTTCAATGAATCATCAGTAATGATTAAGCATAATTGTTTAATGGCAGTTTGTAATTTGTAGTTAAGATAAAAGGATTACCTTGTCAGTCATGTTTTCTGCTGCTACTCTGCAGACAGCAGTGTCCACAGGTGTCCTGTCAGAGGTTATATTGATGATTGTTTAAGGGAAATAAACTGTCCATCTGGCTGCTCAAGGTGCAGGATCAGTTACAGAGCAGCCTCCCATCATCAACAACCCCTTTCTGTAATCAATGAGTGATAGTAGAACAAGGTAGCAGATGCTAAAAGATAATGGTTCTTTGGAAACTTTGGTGTAAGGATAGGGCAAAAGAAAAGGCCACAGAATAGTGCAGTGTTTTTATTTAATTTAAAATAAATAACCATCATTACTTCAGCACAGTTGTGCATAGTATAAGAACCCACAAGAAATAAACAACACCGATAAAAGCAAACAAATATAATATATAAATAAAACTACCCAAATATAATATAGAACAATCCAAATATTAATACATCTAAAATATTGTATACAACAACGCAAATATGAATATATAGAACAATCAAAATGTTACATGTTGACTAAGAAATCAACATAGTCTTGGTAGTTGTTTTAACTTGTGTATTTATTTGGTCAATTCTAATTACCAACTATAGAAATCTTCACAGATTCCAAGTACAACAGGAAAACGTTGACTCAAAGAGTAACTGAAAACACACCACACTTGTGAAATACCCATTCAGATTCGGTCAACGGCTCCCAAGAGAGTTGGTTTCTATTAACCTTCTCAATCACAACATCACATGTCTTAGACTGATATTTTTATTGTCAGTTTAAATTTAAAACGCTTAAAACAGTCTTGATGGTACCAACACTGAGTAAAAAACAAAATGTTGCTCATACTGTACAAGTGACAGACATTAAATATCACAGCAGACTCACCGTCTGACCAAAACATTTGATATTTTTGCAGCAATGCTTTATTTCGAGTTGAATTAGGAGCTTTTGCTTTAAAAAATTCTTAACGACATTAAAAAGAGAATGTAGCCTGCTTGACAGACCTCTGAAATAGCAATAGAAAATGTGATTACCCTAAATTTCCTCTGTCTAGAGATAATGGGGAAATTAAAAAGCGTCCGTAGGTTGATAGATGCAGATCAAACACCGGAACACAAACACTGCAGCACATGTCTTATCGTGAGCATGTGAAACAGTCGCTTCATAATCAATTTGAGGAAAACTTTTTTTTTCTCCAAAGTGGGATTGAATTCATGACCTTCTAGGTGAGAGTCTTGCACTTTACCGTCTGAGCAAATCAAACACCACACATTTAGTTTGACTATTATGTCTATTGTTTTCATCCACCATGTAATGGATTGAAGAAATTGCCTTGATGCAAAAGTTATTTGCCGACCCCTGCTGAATATTATTACTTCTTCTTCTTCAAACACACGTATTCAACATAGTGATGAGTGTCTGCACTGCCAGAATTCTACAAGAAGAAGAAGAAGCGCTCTGTAGCAGTTTTCAACTACTGCAGAAACATGACGACACAACATGTAACCCCTCTTACATGGACTTTGCCATGTTGTGTTACCCGCGGTAACGTAGATATAAATGGCTCATGCGAATAAAAACATAGCGGTTTATTTTGTAAGGTGTTTATACACCAATGAAAACATAGTTATCGATCTTATATTGCATTTATGTCAATAGATGCCGAGAAAGTTTACACACCTTTTAATGAGGTTTTCTTACTTTTCCGTTTCACGTAGGCTCACTATTACCTTGACCTCTCATCTTGATTCTGTGTTTTGCCTACAACATGCCAGTTTCCCTGTCTTGTGTAGAAACAGCAGAGGCAGAACCAGACTGCTGGGCACAGTCAGAAACATCCCTAAATTCATCAACGCGCACGAATCTTCTTGACGAATCGAGTGCAGAAAGGACAAACCAAAACTAACCAGAAGCCCGACAAACCTCAACAGCAGCGCTCCCATTATGGCACAGATTATGTGGAAAGCTTTCTGCTTTGATTGGTCAACTCGCTCCTTGCTCCCGCCCACCTCCCCCGGCCCTGAGCGAGTCAGAACCCAGAGAACCGAAAAGCAGCAGAAAAATATAAAAATTACTGAAACACCCAGCATGCAGAGCAACAGGATGGCAGGAAAACCAGGCAAGAACAATTTTGTGACCCCCATCCATCCAAAGCACAGCAGCCAAACACACAAAATGCTGACGTTTCTGATCCTGACCCCGCCTGTTTCTCGCAGGCGCATGTAGGTGACGGGGTGAACAACAGCCAGGTAGCGCTCCACACAGGTCAGGAGGTGAAACAGAGTCTGTCCAGGAAAAATAATGCCGGCTACAAACATCCCCAACAAAAACACCGTCATACTATTTGTGAAGAAGCCCAAAATATAGAAAAATGATCCAAAGATACCAAAAATCTCCACAGTGACGATGTGGTAGGTGAAGTAGTCGGAGTGGCTCGTTGACTGCCCTGCAGAGTGTGGACGCCTCCATCGTTGGAAACCCATGGAGAGGACGAGGACATAGAGAGGGAGGAGGAGTACGTTTGCAACGACGTACATGGCAAAGACGACATTGTTGGCGGTGACTTCCATGCATTCCACATACATGGAAGAGATGGAGGTGTTGGAGGAGGAGAGGGGAGGAGAGACAGGTGTAACACTCAGGTAGGATGAGGTGTTGACGGACATGGCCTGTGGAAGAGAGCAAAAAGAGTCAGGGAGACAAACACAAGGGAGCACACTTTACAGTATGTACTTAAAAAAGAAGTTGCAAGTTATCACCTGTGCTGATGATGGAAAATGAAAAGTTCCGGGTCCCATGCAAGAACCACTCATGTGAACAGATTTGTTCTTAATAGACCCTTCGCCAAGCCACGCCCTGAATACGCAGATGTCCAATCACAGCACAGTATAGGACTCTCTCTAACTGAGGTCTGACAATGTCATGGCTGCGCTCCATTGACTCCTATGCAAAAGGAGTCATTTTCTAGCTTTGTTTTGCTGTATTTTGCCAAGATCTGGTCAAACGCTGTTCCTGGGTCACTTGTAATAGTTACAGTAGCTACCCAGAGAGAATGAAAGGAGAAGTACTTATTCTCTTTCCAAAACCTAAAACAAATCCAATGGTACGTTATATAGCCTTGCTGTTCTGCTTTTTAATCATTGTAATAGTGAACAGAGACCTATCCAGCTGTACAGGAACAATGTTTATATCGTTGTCCTATATCTCAATAGTCAGGTAATACTTTAGCTACGTTCAGACTGCAGGCCAATGTGACCCAAATCAGATTTCTTTTCTCTGATCTTTTTATGACAGTGTGAACAGGCCAAGTCAAATGGAATCTGGTCTTTTCCAGTTTGGATTTGGGCCACTTCCATATGTGGTCCAAATCCGATACAGGTTGGATCTTTTTAAATGCGACCTCAGTCTGGACACTCAGGTCGGAATTGATGCGACTTTGACGTCACTCCAGAGCAGCTGTTCTGCTGTAGACGGAGCCGCGGTGAACAAAAAACACAATAAGCCATTATAAACATGTGGCTCTCTTCCTCCTCTACCTCACTATCATGTGCTCACAGACTCCCTGTCTTAAACCTGAAATCCACCGAACTGCAAGCTCTCTTCTGAGTTCTGTGCATAATACTTGTCCGTGCAGACACAGTGGAGAGACGGAGCGGGGGGAGAGAGTTGTGGGGCAGTTGTGTTGTACAGCACACAATGAGAAGAACAGAAAGTTGCGAACACTTGTCATTATTCAGGAGAAATGTGACCCGTGAGAGGACAATGAAAAATGGGAGACTCTGTTGCTCCTTGTTTACTTCTGTACAACAGCATACGACGTCGTGTTATTCTTCTGTGCATGCAGGTCACTTTCAGGCCGCGGACAGTTCACACTGTAGTCTGATATGGACCACATTTAAGCAATAATATGAACTTTTAAAGAAAAACAATTGGATCAGGGAAAAAAACTGGAATTGATCATTAAGGCCTGCAGTCTGAATGTAGCCTTTGAGTCAGTTTGACAGCCTGAAAACAACCTTCAAATATAGAAGGCAACTGCAAAACTGTCTGCTTCTTTCTAAGGTCGCTTTTTCCAAAAATTTGAAACAAAAATTCTCCAGGGAGTGCAGTAACACTGTCAGACAGTGGCAGCGCCGTGATAAAAGTCCGACAGGTCAAACAGTTTTTCAGACATAGCAACAGTAACTATGGGGGGCGTGGCTTAGTGAAGGTTCAGTTGGCACATATGAACAATTTAAGAGAATTTGTGGAATTCACCAACAAAAATAAGTAAACTGTTTATGATTGCATTTGTTTGTCCTGTATAAAGGCAGGATGAGTTCAGTGATTGACGCAAATAGAAGCCCAGGCTATAGATTAAATTTTTACAGTAGGTGTATTTCTGGAAATGTCAAGCAAGGCTTAAAGTAATAGACCTGGACCTGTTACCTGTATCTGTATCTGCCTGTTTGCCTTCCAGCTCCGGCCTGTACAATAAAACACTGAACTGCACCACTTTGCCTTTTCTGTCAGCGTTTGGGTCAAATCCCAATACTATGAGCTCAGAAAGTAGTTTATTTATAATTGTTTAGCTCAGTCGGTATAAAGGAACTCTTCATCCTTCAATTCATCACAAACACTCAAAATCACCACAATTGGAGATGCTTGGTTTTCAGTGGACAGGAATTGTACAACACTGTACACAACACTGAATCAATTGGACTGTCAGACAAATGTAGTGGAGAAAAAGTACAATAATTGCCTCAGAGGTACAGCAAAGCAGAAATACAAAGTAGCATAAAATGGAAATACACAAGTATACAATTAAGGTACTTTATTTCAGTACAAATGTACTTAGTTACATTTCACTACTGAGATCTTTAAGAGAGTAAAAAAACCCCGTCACGGTCAGTAACCAATGAGATCTTTTTATCATGTGTCCACCGTGAAGGTTAGAATTTAACCCCTTCTAATGCACATTGTATTAATTTCCTATGTAAGTACATGGATGGCTGAGTGTTTCTTTGCTACATCTTTTGAAATCATTTTATTTCATCATTTAAAATTTCAAGTTGTCATTGAATATCGTGTTCTTTTATTACCACAAAACATTGTTTTTATTGTTTTCATTTTTTTCTGTATAAACAAACAGGAACGTCTATTTTACAATTTTTTTACCTAAGAAAATATTAGATATCTCGTAAAAGATTGCTGAACATAATTTTTGAATTTTAAGTTCACTTGATACTGACATCCATTACTAGTGAAAAAGAAAAATAGGTTTAAAACCATTAATTAGCAAGCTGTTGACATATTCTTTTCTTACATATTACATAGGAAATGAATAAGGGTCATTGACCCATGTTGTGAATTAGAAGGGTAGAAATACAAAAAAAATATTCAAAAAGTAATAAAGTCCTAAATACAAATAATGATTTCCGATGTTAAAAAACAAGTTGATTGAGGAATACCTGGAATCCTGAATGATGAAATTAATTTTTTTGCAAAGATACAGAAACTTAAAACTCAGCCGAGTCACTTTTGACCCATGTTGTGCTTCAAAGACTTAAAACAATTGCAAAAGCTTTTTTCTGGAAATTCATATTAAGCATATTATGTGCTAAGCTTCAAAAACACAAATTATCAGTTTTAAAAAATGCAAATTCTTAAAACTTATCATATTAAAATTGTTATTAAATACACTTTAAAATCTCTCATTTTAAACTGTAAAAACATAATAATATCTGCACACACATTTGGCTGACTCATCCAAAGTGTACTTAAAACATATTTAAAACAAGGACAACTGTCAAGTCAAACATGAATTGAAAACAGGAGACATAATTAACCATTGTCATTGAGTTCCAGGTCATTATTTTTTTAATTAAATACAAAATGTTTTTAATAGTAGCAATTGCTGAAATCACTCTAAATGTTATTACATTTTAAATCCATTAAAAAAAAGTACAGTAGACCTACCTTGTGAGCAGTATGTATTTCTGAACTTGTCTGTGAACAGGTGTCTTAATAAAGATGATTGACTGTCTTTATGTTGGTTTTGTCTTGTGTGGGAGTGACACAAGTAAGTTGTTTGCATGATGCCAAACCAGAGAGATATTGATGCCTGTTGAAGGCAAATAAACAAGACTTTGTGTTCTTTGCATGTTCCGATCATCGCTTTACACATTCGGCGGGGAAAATCTATTTCCATCTGACTGCTCAGGGTGCAGGATCAGCTACAGAGCACCCTCATATCATTAACACACCTTTTTCTGTAATCATTGAGTGAGAGTACACAACAAGGTAGCAGATACTAAAAGATAATGGTGTAAGGTCTAATGCCGTTTTTTTATTTTAAATAAAAAAATAACCATTACTACATCAACACAGCTTTGCATGGTGTAAGAACTCACAAGAAAACAAATATAGAAATGAAACTTACTAGGCCCACTGATAAAAAAAAACTGAATATGTACAACCCAAATATAATATACAACAATCCAAATATGAATAAACGTCAAATACTGTATATTACAATGCAAATATGAATATATAGATTCACAAATATACAACAACCCAAATATTACATGTTGACAAAGAAATCAACATAGCCTTGGTGGGTTGTTTTAACTTGTGTATTTACTTGGTCAGTTCTAATTACCAAATACAGAAATCTTCACAGTAGAAGAGGAAAACTTTGACTCAAACAGTAATTAAAGTATGCATTCAGGTTCGGTTTCAGTCAACTGGAAACACCACAACATTCAATTTAAATATGTTGCCTAATGGATAAAAGAAATTGCTCCAATACAAAACTCATTTGCTGATCCCTGCAGTATATTATTACTACTTCTTCTTCTTTGAATGCACGTATTCAACATAGTGACGAGTGTCTGCACTGCCTGAATTCTACAAGAAGTAGAATAAGAAGAACGTAGTGATGAAATGAGCTCTGCAGGCTGTTTGTCTGTTTTCAGCTACTGTGGAAACATGAAGATGCAACGTGGAGACGTCCTTCGAAAATATAAATGTCTCATTCTAAGGTAATAAAAAAATAATGGTTTATTATGTAGGGTCTTTACACACCACTGAAAACATAGTTATGGATCTTATATTGCATTTCTGTCGATAGATCCTCAGAAATATTACACACTGAACCTTTAATTTGTTTGGATGGATTGTTATATTTGAGTAAAACAGATAATTTGGCCGTTATTCTGTTGTCTATTATATATATGTAATCATTCAAAAGCTGTCTATTCTCTGGCTACAGTTAGAGGTCTACTAAACTTTCACTGATAGCCCAAATTCAGCCCTGTTTTAGCCTAGACACCTGGGCTGTGTTTAGACGGCTATTAGACGTCTTTTAAACGCAAACTTGCTTGCTGGGCAGTTTCCCTGTCTTGTGTAGAAACAGCAGAGGCAGAACCAGACTGCTGGGCACAGTCAGAAACATCCCTAAATTCATCAACGCGCACGAATCTTCTTGACGAATCGAGTGCAGAAAGGACAAACCAAAACTAACCAGAAGCCCGACAAACCTCAACAGCAGCGCTCCCATTATGGCACAGATTATGTGGAAAGCTTTCTGCTTTGATTGGTCAACTCGCTCCTTGCTCCCGCCCACCTCCCCCGGCCCTGAGCGAGTCAGAACCCAGAGAACAGAAAGGCAGCAGAAAAATATAAAAATTACTGAAACACCCAGCATGCAGAGCAACAGGATGGCAGGAAAACCAGGCAAGAACAATTTTGTGACCCCCATCCATCCAAAGCACAGCAGCCAAACACACACAATGCTGACGTTTCTGATCCTGACCCCGCCTGTTTCTCGCAGGCGCATGTAGGTGACGGGGTGAACAACAGCCAGGTAGCGCTCCACACAGGTCAGGAGGTGAAACAGAGTCTGTCCAGGAAAAATAATGCCGGCTACAAACATCCCCAACAAAAACACCGTCATACTATTTGTGAAGAAGCCCAAAATATAGAAAAATGATCCAAAGATACCAAAAATCTCCACAGTGACGATGTGGTAGGTGAAGTAGTCGGAGTGGCTCGTTGACTGCCCTGCAGAGTGTGGACGCCTCCATCGTTGGAAACCCATGGAGAGGACGAGGACATAGAGAGGGAGGAGGAGTACGTTTGCAACGACGTACATGGCAAAGACGACATTGTTGGCGGTGACTTCCATGCATTCCACATACATGGAAGAGATGGAGGTGTTGGAGGAGGAGAGGGGAGGAGAGACAGGTGTAACACTCAGGGAGGATGAGGTGTTGACGGACATGGCCTGTGGAAGAGAGCAAAAAGAGTCAGGGAGACAAACACAAGGGAGCACACTTTACAGTATGTACTTAAAAGAAGTTGCAAGTTATCACCTGTGCTGATGATGGAAAATGAAAAGTTCCCGGGTCCCATGCAAGAACCACTCATGTGAACAGATTTGTTCTTAATTGGATTTGTCTGTCCTATATAAAGGCAGGGTGAGTTCAGTGATTGAAGCAAATATAAAAGTGCATTTCTGGAAATGTCAAGCTATTACTTTAAGCCTTGCTTAAAACAATAGACCTGGACCTGTTACCTGTATCTGTATCTGCCTGTTTGCCTTCCAGCTCCGGCCTGTACAATAAAACACTGAACTGCACCACTTTGCCTTTTCTGTCAACGTATGGGCCCAATCACCAAAACCTTTCCTGAGCTCAGAAGGTAATGGTTTATTTAGCTCCATCAGTATAGAAGAACTCTTCATCCTTCAATTCATCACAAACATATATATATTCATCTATCTGCATCTGCACAGCGAACACATTTGGCTGACTCATCCAAAGTGGACTTAAAAAAAGATTTAAAAACAAGGACAACTGTCAAGTCAAACATGAATTAAAAACAGGAGACATAATTAACCATTGTCATTGAGTTCCAGGTAAATATTTTTTTATTAAATCCAAGATGTTTCAATGGTAGTAATTGCTGATAATATAAGTAATAGTAGAGTAGCTTTACTCTAAATGTTATTACATCTTAAATCTGTTAAAAAAGTAAAATAGACCAACCTTGTGAGCAGTATGTATTTCTGAACTTGTCTGATGGGAACAGGTGTCCTAATAAAAATGATTGACTCTCTTTGTGTTGATTTTGTTTGCATGGGAGTGACACAAGCAAGTTGTTTGCATGATGCCAAACCACTGATGCAGGAGACAGTGTATTTACATGGTCTGACAATTAAAATGTGTTTCAGCTCTTGCAGATAAAACCTGCAATCCCAAATCTGCAGAAATCAAGACCAAACAAATCAAGTGACTAAATATGGCACCTAGTCTTGTAAGAAACGCTGGAAGCTCTCTACTGTTTGGCCCTAGTGGGAAACTCTCCCCTCCTCATCAGGTACACGAGGGGCTGGATGAAGCTGCCGAACACAGAGAAAGAGAAAGAGGCAGGAACCAGCTGACACAGGTAACCAGTGGCACCACCAGCACTGTGGGCAGGTAGTTCAACACCTACACAAACACACATCTTCAGTTTTTAAGATATATTTAGATATTTGTTTGGTCTCATATACAGAAACGTTCTTGTACCTGATCGGAAAAGAATTTACTGATATAAAGTGGGTGTTGTAAAATATTTATCAAACAAAAAAGTACTGTACCAAAGTAAAAAGTTGAGGTTTGCGGCACTACATTTGTCTGACAGCTTTAGTTACTATTTATACAAATCAGATATTTTGCAGTACAGATGAGTTGATTTGTTGACTGACTGACTGACTGATCCTTCTAACTTTTATTAAGTGTTTTCTTACTTCTGTCATGTATCTTGCTATATGTTTATGTGTTTTATTGTCTTTGCACTTGTGAAAGCACTGTTTAACATGGTCTCATGGTGAAAAGTGCTCTATAAATAAAGATTATGATTATTATTATTATTGACTAATTAGCAAGTATTTTGATGAATTGATGAAGTAATTTTTCATGTGAAACATTTGTTGGTTTCAGCTCCTCACATCTGCAGATTTGCTGCTTTTCCTTTTCATGATTGTAATAACTTCATTGTCTGTTAATAACGTTGAGGTTTGGACTGTTGGTTGGATGCGGCATTGTGAAGGTGTCACTTTGAGTTCTGGGTTACTGCGACGGCATTTCTCACTATTTTCAAAATTGTTGTTTTACAAACTAAACAATCAGTCGATTAATGGAGACAATAGTCAGCAGATGAATACATAATGGAAACAATCATTAGCTGCAGTCTGATACAAAACAGATTAAGATGAGCACCAGCTCAACAACTACAGCAGTGAATTCCTGCTTTTACATTAATGCATGATTAATGATATAATAATGATATAATAATAGTAGGCTATAACAGTCACAGGGGGCATTTTAAATCTTTGAGTTGCTTAATTTTAATACTTTTAATAAGAATATATTCTACTTTTACTAAATCATCTGAACACCTCCTAATCTAATGACAGAATAGTATTTTTCTGCTTTGAGTACTTTTATTTTAAATACTTGAAGTACATTTTCCTGATTATACCTACGTACCGTTACATAAGTAATATTTTCTATGCAGTACTTTTTACAGTACTTTCAGGAAAGTACTCTCTGTGAAAACCCGGATGGACCGAACCCCTTTGCTGTGACGTGTTTCCCGTCGGACTGTTTTTATGGATGGACCTGTGCACCTTGAACTTGACAGAGTAGTTTCACCCCTCTCCTCTCCTCTCTAAGTTACTCTTCTCTTCTCTATTTGTAAATACTTTTAAAATGTCCAGTTTTCCACATTTACTCCGCCACGCGCCTTCAGCCTTCAGGCGGTCGTCGCGCGGCAGAAGCCCAGACGCCTGCCGCACTTTGTTTTTAAACTTCAGGTTTTTGCACTCCAGCTCGCCTGTTAAGTTGTCCTCCAGCACATTACATCAACACAAAACCAGCCGCAGGGGTTACACGAGTTCTGCCAGCACGAAACCGGTCCGGGTCGGCTGCGCCTCCGGGTTCTGGGGGGACACAGCCACCGCAGGTGAGTTAGCTTCATCATGCTAAAAACACACCTGTGCACAGGTGTTCAGTCTGTGTTTCCACACAGGAGACACTTTTCCACCACTGGTGACTTCATGACTCCTGTTCAAATATATTTCACTTACACTCGCTGGATAAACGCTGCTGTTTTCCTACTGTTAAGTATTCAGAGCTTGTACTTTACAAATAAAACTTCTGCATCAGAAACTTTACTTTGCCCAAAATCTCACTGCCAGTACACATATTGTACATCTTTTTTTGAGTATATGCGTACTCTATATGGGTTGTCGACGTGACATGGCAATTTCATTGTCACGGAAAATGAATAAAAATGATTTTGTCATGATTTAAAGTTAACAGTTAAAGCTTTATTTGTTTTACAAGGACCAGTTGTTGTAAAAACGGTGGTGGTGTGACTGTCTCAAGCGTGGTTCAACAACTTTTCTGAAATAAAATGACACGCATAAAAACTTTTATTAAACTACAAAGTAACTAAAAGTTAATCCGATAAATGCAGTGGAATGAAAAAATAAATGTAATTGCACTGATAACTACCTCATAGGACAGACGGGCAGAGCTTTTTGCTGTCAGCATGTCTAGCTCGGTTTGTGAATCAAAAATGTCCTGCTCCAGACTTTCTGTCCAATAAATGGATGACCAAACAAAACAAAAAAACAACGATGTATTTAGTCCGGACCAAAGCAAGTGAACTTTCCTGGTCTGAATGCTCCCTTTGACTTCTGCCACGTATGTAACAGTAATCAGGCTTTTATAACAACATGAGAACGACAAAGTTGGACCCTACGAAAAATATATTTAAAAAAGTGAAACCATGTCTTTGTCTTGGGGTTCAAATATCCACAAAGTGTGAGTGATTTACAAGTGTTTTAATCTCCTCTTGTTCAGTGTGTAAAGGCTGAAAATGACTGTGTTCGCATGCATGAATCTTTCTCTCTGTGTTTTCAGTGCCTCAGTTGATCTACAGTGGGAATTTGGACTTCCTGGTGTTTGACTACCTGAGTGAGATCACCATGTCTCTGCTCACCGCCGCCAAGGCCAAGACGCCTGTGAGTCGCACATCTTTATGTCTTTACACACCAAGTTATTTCGTCTTGCACGCCTAATAATAACACGCGTGCTGCTGGTGTGGAGGCAGTTTTGCATGTTATGGTAGCTGAGGCACGGACCATTGTTCAGTAGTCACCAAGTGTAGTCTAGTTTAATCTTTTATCATTTCGGAAGTCTTGAAAGTCCGTAAAGTTTCATATTGCCTTTACTCCCTGAACGGGTTGTGTGCATCGACATGTGTAACTGATCTGAGATCTGCTGCCCTACAAGAGGAAAACACAGTACCTACACATTTGGTCAAAATGGAGTTAGAACCTTTTTATTTATTATATAAAAAAATATTCTGCCATAGAAATGTGTAAACAGATGTTTAAATTTGCAGTTTAAGACATAGTATCTTTCCTTGGCTGTGTGCGATGGCGACACTGCACCAGTGGGAGGCGGCGATGCACTAAAGCAGTGAAACAAGACCAATGTTTTGACTCTAGTGCGTTTTCTTCAATACTTGACTGTATTAAACTGTAAATAAATGTATTATGTTGATTTTAATATAAATATTAATAATTTTTTGACGGATTGAAAATTGATTCCTATAATCTAAATAATAATCAAACTAAAGTTTATTCCTTAAACAAAGTATCTGCAGTTTTTAGGTATGATTTGGGTTTTGTGGTTTCACCTTAAGACGACATCAAATAAAGTCATTACAAGCTTATTGTCCGCTTCTGTGGTAGAGCTGGGCGATATGGCCAAAATTTTATGTCAAATCACAATTTTAATAATAAGTTTAAAGGCTGATTTTTGTTCCTGAGTGAAAGTTGAAGAAACCAGATGGTTAATTGTGTTTTTTCTTTATGGTCACAACAAATTCTTGATGCCCAACGAAGGATCACTTATAATAAAATCCTTTTTCAACAAATATGGATGAGTAAAATTAAGTAAAATCCTTTTTCAGTCCCTCTTCCTCAACAAAATAAGGAACTTAATAGTGCTAATATAAGTGCTGATTTGTTCGTGATTCAACTTAGTTAAATCAAACATTTATTGAACGTTTGCGTTCTGCCTCCTCTATAATGACTCCCAGCAGATGATGGTTATGTCCCTGTCCTCTTGTAGAATCTGGGCTACACTCCAGACTTCGTCCATGTCGCTCTCGCTCCGTTCATCAACGACATCCACAGGAAGGGTGAGTGAACTAAACAGAAACCACAGGACGGATTCTGCCCTCTGCTGGTTTGAGCATCCAGTCGAGTTTAAGTATCTTCACACTCGGATCTTATTGGTTAATTCTGTCTATTTATTCGTAGTATGAGATACTTGAGGTCTTTTATCTGATCCAGAGTCGGCGTGATCTTTTAAATCTTTTCCTAAAACACACACTACTTCAGTGTTTTCTATTTCTAGATTTAGTTTATGTTATTGGATTTAAATCCATTTTTCCATTATTTATTACTTATATTCTGGACCTTTAACTGAGATTTTATTTAATTTCATTCTTACTTATATAATTATTTTATTTAATCTTGTTTTATTCTTATTTTATAGTGGTTTTAATTCACATTTTTAAATGTTTGATTGGTTAAATGAATCTGCAGCCTCTTTTCCTTCACAATGTAAATGAGTCGGTGCCTCTGCTCCCCGCAGGTATTCGTGTCGTCAGTAACGCAGGAGGCGTGAACCCTCTGGCCTGTGCTGCGGCCATACAGGAAGTCATCAACAAGGCTGGCCTTCATCTCAAAGTCGCCGTCGTGACCGGCGATGACCTCATGCCCCACGTAAGGCCTGTGTTATGACGCCATTACATCATCATTATTATCTTTTTATTATATTAATCCTCTCCTTGCCTCTTCTCTCGCTCCTACCCCCCATCCTCCCCTTTCATTTCCTCTCGTCTCGTCCTCCTCCCAGAGGAGCAGCCTCTCTGAGGTCTGGACGGTGGATGACGGCAGCAGACAGCAGTTACCTAAAACGCTGCATAGCATGAACGCTTACCTCGGGTACCAACACACCGACACTCTTTAATGTTCGCTTTATTCAAAATTAAACTCAGGTGTCACGAAACAGAAACTCTGAAGTGAATTTAACTTTTGGATTAAAAAAAGCCTAAAACTTCTCCCAAACTGAAATATTTACCTCAGTTCAACGACATCAAGTGAAACTAAAAGGTGCATGTCTCTCTCTCTCTCTGTCTCTCTCTCTCTGTGTCTCTCTCTCTCTCTCTCTCTCTCTCTCTGTCTCTCTCTCTCTCTGTGTTCAGGGCTGTTCCTATCCGCCGCTGTCTAGATCTCGGGGCAGACATCGTGGTGACTGGACGCTGTGTGGACAGCGCCGTGACTCTGGGCCCGCTCATGCACACCGTATGTTTGATAGAAACGTGTGTGTCTCTTAATGCTCTGACCTTTTATCCCAGTTTAAGCTACATAACTCTTAACTCCTTTCTCTTGGCTGCTGGAGGCAGTAATGTTCGTTGTAAAGATTTCTGCATGTGACTGCCGGCTGTCAGGAGCCTTTAAACACCTCAAAACTAAAAGTGGGATTGTTTTTGTGACAGAGTATCATTCAGTCCCTCCTTGTGTTTCGGACAGAGTGGTTTTCCAACATACTGTTGTATTTTGGCTGGTATGATTGTAAAACACGTGTTAAATTGTTTTCGACTTTACATTAAAATGGTCTTATTTTTAACCTGCTGACCCCTGCAGAAACTCTGGATTCAAATAAACAGGGGTCTCATTTAAAAGACGTAGAAACCTCACTAAAAGTGTACGTGCACCCAAAAGCCAAGAATGGCGTACGCCAAAAAATATTCAGACTTATTAAACCGTGCGCACGCACACTTGTAAGCAAGTTTCCTTTATAAATCACAATCAAGTTGAAATGTGGCGCATTTGAGGGAGCGCCATGTCCGAACCTCCAAACGCCCATAGTTGCCTATAAATGGTCAGTGAAACGCCCCTCACTTGTGTTTAAACATTTATTTAGACTACACAAACAGTCCACTCACTTAACAACGCGGCAGTGAGTTAAAAGAAATATGACTGTGACTTGTTTTAAATGACAATAAGATTTTTCCAAATCGTGTTTTTCAAGCAGCGCATCACATCCGCACGCCGTTTGGCTCGATAAGGCAACAAACATGTGATATCAATACATGAAACTCTGCTCTCGTATTTACTCAACTGACGCACTGAAAACGGCATCAATTGAAATTATTTTGTCCTCCTGTTCACCTTATTTATGGGAATAAATTGCACTGCATGCAAGTAATTAATATGATTCCTGTCACCATAGTTGAGGCGTTCTTTTGCAGAAACAGAATCTCCGTTTGTGTTTATTATCCTCACTCATGGTTCTTTTTGAGCGCCGCAAATTATCTGAAATTATCTGAAATTATGGGGGGGGGGGTTTCACTTCAGGGAAAATCAATCAAACGAGTGTTTGATTATTTCGAAAGGCTTTAAGCCTACAATACTTAGAGGTAATACTTTGCTGGGGAAGTGGCGTACGCACGTTTCCAGCCCTGTTTTGTACGTACGCACCGTTTATAAATGAGACCCCTGGTGAATCATTTTTTGGGGGCCAATTTTCTTGTTAAGGAATATAACTTCTGTGTGGGATTTTTATTTGTTGCAGTTTGGATGGGAGAGGAATGACTATGACCTGCTGGCAGCTGGGAGGTACACACACACACACACACACACACACACACACACACACACAGAAACGTGCCAATCACACTCCTTAAGAGGCTTCACAGCATTCGACACCCTCTGCAACCAAAATCAAGTAAACAAACCATTATAGATCAGAAAATCAGAAGAATGAAACAAATGCTAAAACCTCAAAGAAATAAAGCTGTAATTAATATGAATGTGTGTGTCAGTCTTGCAGGGCACCTGATTGAGTGTGGCGCTCAGAGTACAGGAGGAATCTTCACTGACTGGCACAAAGTTCCTGACTGGTACGACTCAGAGTTTATACACACACACCTCAACATGTCTGCAAATGTCTGGGAAAACTGATTTGTCCGCTTCCAGGTCCAAATTCCAACACAAACTCTACAGAAGGAAAATAACTCAGAAGTTTTGAATCGAAGCTAAACTTTTGTGTGCTGGAAAAACACACAGTGTAAGGTTACCTTTCCTACGATCCTGTAGGTCTTTGTTCTGACCAGCAGTTTTGATAAATCATCAGACCATCTGAACAGGTCAGACAGTCCACCTGAATAGGAGGGTCCTGGTCCAGTTGTTCAGTGACTGACAGCTTTCACAGACAGGTTACAGGTGGAAGTCCCGTAAGAAGTTTCATTGACAAACCAAATGTCTGATAGAAAACTGAGATGAACTCTGTTCTGGTCTCAGGGACAACATGGGCTTCCCGGTGGTGGAGTGCTCCGGCGACGGCTCCTTCGTCCTCTCCAAACCGCCTGAGACCGGCGGCCTCGTCTCCTTCGGCACGGTGGCGGAGCAGCTGCTGTACGAGATCGGCGACCCGCGACGATACCTGCTGCCTGACGTCACCTGTGACTTCAGCCAGGTGCTCATTCAGGAAGTACCAGGTACTGCGCACACACACACCAACACACACACACTCTCACACACACACACACACACACACGAGTCATTGTTGAGGACGTGACCGCAGGCTGAACTGTCCACTGTTTTCATAACCCTTAAACATTCATCTGGCAACCTTACAAACTTTGAAACAAACTTTGTTACGCCCCCTGACTGAACCTTCACCGTCCTCTGAACCTCCAATAAACTCTTATAAACTCAGCTATCAGTGCTTTAGTTTCCCTTTTTTAAAATTAAACACATATCCATCAGCCCTGATTGAACCCGTCTAGATCTCTTCAGCAGAATCTAACCCACATATAAACCTTCCCCTGATCCCCTACTGAACCCTCCCTCACTGATAAGAAACTCTTTTTTTGTCCCATTTTTGGTAATTAAATCAGTGTTTTTTATTTATTTGCTGTGTAGCTCAGTTGGTAGAGGTTTGGTATCACCACTCGCAGAGTTTTGGGATTACACTCACACGCTCTGTTTGAATAGTAGTCCAAGTGATGTGTGTTGTTTACATTTCAGATGATGTGGAGAAAATCCTGAATATTTCACATGAATTCAACCCATAACAGAAACTCTTCATGCTACAATATATCATGAAAATAGGTTGAATGTGATCTACAGGAACAGCCAGCTGAGAGAGTTTACACCTGCTCTGTAGTTAAATCTAAGTAAGTATTAATTTAACAATAAATACCTTTCACTCTGCAAAATACATACAAAATCTTCCATGGAGGCAGACTAGTTGGTACGTTACCCAAAATAACTTTCTAATGTTTCTAACTTCAGCAGCCACCATCAAGCGATCATCAAAAGTTATCAAAAAAGGCTCCTTTACTGCAGAACTTGCCTGAGAATCAACTGTTTTTTTTGGGTTTTCTTCAGCATTAAAGTAGCTACAATCAGAATCAAAAGGGGCTTTATTGCCAAGTGGTGTTTTACACATACGAGGAATTTGCTGTGGTGATAAGGTGCTAAACGTAGACAAACATACAGTCAACATAAATAAATGTAGAAATATATAAATATGGAATGGAAGAACAACGTTGCAGATATATACATGTGCATTATTCTGGGTGGTAACGCAACGGAAGAGAATATTCTGTACATATAAATAACCCAGTGATAGCTGTTTTTGCAGCTATGGGTGCACTGTTAGTCAGCATACTGTTAATGGTGCTAATTAGCCAAAATGTCAACAAATAGATTTGCTTAAAAAAGGGCTCAAGTCGAAGCCCACAGCTTGACTCAATCCGACTCGGCATCATTATACTTCCTGCTTACATTCCTCAGCAGGAAGCATCATGGGAACTGTACTTCCAAAAGCGTCCCCCCAGATAGAAGTAAGACAAATATTGGACTTACAGAATCCATTAATAGGAACCTTTTCACTGAGGCTATAAATGTCCCATCAGCGCTGTTTTTATATTCCTGCAGCACTCGAGCTCTCTGCTGAACATTCATATACAGAAAGAAATTTGCGAGATCATCAGATGTCAGCTGGGATTGGCTCCAGCCCCCCCCCCCCCCCCCCCCCCCCCCGCGGCCTACATTTTGAGTGGATATGAAGTCGAGGGATTCACCATTGCGCTGGGTTAATGTGTGTGTTGGTCATTATATTTACTGCACATCAGATAGTGTGTGTTTGTTTTATGGGCTCATTGATATCTCTTTGTGCTTCACATTGTATTAATACCTAGTTTTTGATTAATAAATGTTTAGATTTTAATATAACTGCTTTCCAGTCATATTTGCCTGCAGGGTGCTGGGGAGCTGTTACACATCTTCCAATTTCTTACCTGTCCATCAATTGTATTTCACCTCCATTTATTGTATTTTACCTATTTAACCAAGAATGATAGAGCTAGAGACTGATGTAATGAATTTCTTGGGACCACTGGGTAGTAGATTTACATGTACAAGCTTCAGACAGCTGAGAAAAGGTGTCCCTTTTCACAAATCTGCATTATTTCTAATGATTATACTTGTATTTTAATGTTTGGTGAAAAAACTAAACTGGACTGAACTAAACTCAACTGAGCTTGGCTAAAGAAACTAATAAAAAACTAAAACTAAGCCTTTTCAAAAACTAAACTAGCAAACGCACGTTAAAAACTAAACTGAAATTGAAAACAAAAAGTCAAAAGAAAATGAAAATAAAACCTAATGAAAAATCCTATAATAACTATAAACTATAATAACCTTGGTCTGAAGTCACCTGGACACAATCTGTTCCAGCTCCTCCCCTCTGGTAGGCACTACAGAGCGCTTGACGCCAAAACAAACAGACGCAGGAATAGTTTCTACCCACAGGCCCTCACTCTGATGAACAGCTGACTCCAGACACACAGTGTCAGGAACGACCCTGTGACTCTAACATCCAGCTGCATATTTACATTACATTTACTCATTTAGCTGACGCTTTTATCCAAAGCAACTTACAAATGCTATACATGTCAGAGGTCGCAAGCCTCTGGAGCAACAAGGGGTAAAGAGTCATGCTCAGGGACACACAGTGTCACAGTGGGGAGATGAACCCGGGTCTGTCACACCAAAGGCATGTGTCTTATCCACTGCGCCATCACCACCCTATTTACTTCCTACTAGCAGTTGGTTGTTCATATTGTTCATACTGTATATTTAACATCCACCTTCCTCCTACGTAATAATTTTACATAATTTATGCTTGTTTTCTGTGTGTATAAACTGAGAGTAATGTAAAACCTTACATAGTATATTAGAGTATATATGTGTACACACATTTTTGTAGATATTTAATTATATCTTTTCATGTAACAACACTGAAGAAATTTACACTTTACACTTTGCTACAGTGTAAAGTAGTGAGTGTAGAGCTTGTAATACAGTGGAAATATTGCTGTCCCCTCAAAATAACACATCAGACAGCCATTAATGTCTAAAAGTGAGCACACCCCTAAGTGATACAAGCTGTACAAAGATATAATCAAATATTTACCAAAATGAGAGGTGAGATATTGTCTGTCAAACAGTTTTAGGCCATCTTGGCTCATTTGTTAAGTCTTTGGGATCAAATAACATTATGATGATCCATAGGTATCCAGAAATTTAGTGAAACTAAGCAAGAAAACTAGCTGGGGGGGGCTTCGAAAGACTATGCTGTAGAGCAACTCACATGCAGATTGGTTGCGTTTCTATTGGAAGTTTAGTTTCATCAATTAAAGACGAGGCGTCAGGTAATATTCAGTGAAGACCGTGAGACCTCGAGTGAACTCTCAGCCTGTGTTGAAGCAGACTTCGTCTGATCTGCAGCAGACTGTGATGTTACAATGTGGGAGTCCTGGATCAACAATGTCCCATTTCAAAAGGGAGTGCGAACCTTTGGCTGCTGCTGTCGCTAAATATGTAAATATTTCAGTCTAATTGAGCCTCAGCTGAACTCCCCAGCCTTGTTTGTCCACTTCATGACCCCTGTAGTTTATTTTGTAACACGAGGGAGCCGGGGACATGAACTGAAAATGAACCCACAGGCAAGTCTGTAGTCCGGTTCAAGTCAAAAACATCTTCCACTTTTTTTTGCATATTGAAAGTTGACACAGCAGTCACATAGTTAGTTCCTCTGGTGTAATGATTATAAAAAGTATTGACCAACATTTTAGCAGGAAGCATCTTTGACCATCTAATGTGTATTATGTGTGGTCAGCAGGCCATTGCAGTGAACACACTCAAGCGGCTGAAAGTGTAAATATCCATATTAAATGTCGTGTTCTTTAAAGAACAATCGTCACAAGCATTTGTTTCTTGCACTTTTATTCTAGGACAATCCATGTTGAGCAATAGAGAGGTCCTTCCTCTTGAAGTGGACCACCATGGGACGTTATTTTAAAAAAAACATGTATGGCAGTGACAGCGAGAGACAACTAATGCCGTTTTAATTGTATCCTGAATTACAATTTAAAAGATAGTTTTATCAAGTGAGGAAAGTCGCACTTTGAGGGAAAACTGTTGATGCACAGTGAGGGGAAATAATTATTTGATCCCCTGCTGATTTAATGCATTTAACCACTGACAAAGAAATCAGTCTATAATTTTAAAGGTAGGTTTATTTGAACAATGAGAGAAGGAATAACAACAAAAAAATCCAGAAAAACGCATGTCAAACGTTTTTATAAATTGATTGTCATTTTAATGAGTGAAATAAGTATTTGACGCCGTCTCAATCAGAAAGACTTCTGCCTCCCAGGTGTCTTTTATACAGGTAACGAGCTGAGATTAGGAGCAAACTCTTCCCTGAACAGTACCAGCTCAACTCGAATTGCCTTTGTTTGGTTTTTCCATTGTGGAAAAGTTGTACCTGTACTTTTTTTCGTATCACCTTCGTCGAGGTTCCAAGCGAGCTGAGGCGATACTAAAATGTGACTTGAAAACATAGCAGACTACTGCTTGGTCAGAGAGAATCGGCACTTTTCACTGCATCATCATTGCGAGCGCTGGACAGAGGCCGGCAACAGAAAGTTTTATAGACCGCTGCAGCAACAACTGCAGGGAAAAACACAGCTGGAAGGTTTTCATACCGCTTGTTGTTGAAACGCTTTAACTTAAATTAAAGCTGCAAGCAGCGTTGGGCGGGCCCTTGCACGTGTAGCGCGTCGGGGTACGAGGTGACCGCGTTGCATATTCTGGAGCTCTGCCGGTGCGGCTGTGAATTTGCTACGCGGTTCCGACGCTGAATGAAGGTGTTATAAGTCACTTCCTGTGTCCCCTTTGTGGCGCTACATAGCACTTGGCGCCACGAATATAAATGAATATTGGCTTGTAGATGTATTCGGGGCGGGACAGTTATCAAGCACGTAAAGTTTTGTTCAGATGTGAGCATGTACACTGAAGTTACAACAACTTCCTGTGTCATGGCAAAGAGTTGATTTTTGACGCCACGCCACGGACACGCCCATTGACGAAAACTCACAGATAGCACAACTTTTCATTGTCAACGCCTTTAAAAGGCACAGCAGAAATTTGAAGTAGATCTGACTAAATGCCTAGGAGGAGTTCGTTAAAGTACGGAGTGTGTAAATCATCCAAAAATGGCCGTAAAATTCAAAATGGCCGACTTCCTGTTGAGTTTAGGGAATGGGTTCTTGAGGCTTTTTTGTGCGTCTGGACATGATACATGTCCCCAGAAAATTTCGTGCATGTAGGTTGAACGTGAATGAGGTGCAAATATTTTCCAATTTTCTAGGTTGCGCTAGCGAGTCATTTTGCCACGCCCATGCGCGAAACCCATAAAATACGAAATTTTCATGTGTGCAAAGTTTGGTGAGTTTTCGAGTATGTTTAGGCCCCCAAAATTGAGCTTACTTTGCAGAAAAAAATAAATAAAATCCTTACAGTTTCAATAGGGACCTCGCACGGTTCATGCTCAGGCCCTAATAAAGAGAAAGCTGTGTGGGTCGCTGGTGTGTGTGCCGCATTGAACCTTACGTCGGGGCAGTTGTATGTGGTGTTGCTATGACGACCAGCTACATTGAGGGGTACTATCTCTGTACTATCTGCAATGGAAAATGGAGCACGACCGAGGCGAGGAGAGTTGTACTGGAAAAGCGCCAATAAAGGGAGTGCTCCTAATCTCAGCTCAATGGTCACCATGGTCAAGACCAAAGAGCTGTCCAAGGATGTCAGGGACAAGATTGTAGACCTACACAAGGCTGGAATGGGCTACAAGGCCAAGTAGGTTGGTGAGAAGGTGACAACAGTTGGTGCGATTATTAGCAAATGGAAGAAACACAAAACAACTGTCAATCTTCCTCGGTCCATGCAAGATCTCATCTCGTGGAGGTGCAATGATCATGAGAACGGTGAGGAGTCAGCCCAGAATGTAAATGCTCTGTATTTGTATAGCGCCTTTCTAGTCTTTTCCACTACATCGGCAGTCACCATTCACACACACATTCATACGCTGGCGGAACAGCCAATGAACATCTGAATGATTCAGAGGAGAACTGGGTCAGATGAGACCAAAATCGAGCTCTTTGGCATCAACTCAACTCGCCGTGTTTGGAGAAGAAGGAATGACCCCCAAAACATCATGTGGAAACATGATGTTTTGGGGGTGTTTTTCTTGTAAGGGGACAGGACAACTCCACCGCATCAAAGGGACGATGGACGGGGCCATGTACGGTCAAGTCTTGGGGGAGGACCTCCTTCTCTCAGCCAGGGCATTGGATGGGTATTCCAGCGTGGCAGTGACCCAAAGCACACGGCCAAGGAAACAAAGGAATGGCTCAAGAAGAAGCACATTAAGCTAGCCAGTCTCCAGACCTTAATCCCATTAAAAAATCGGTGGAGGGAGCTGACAGTTCGAGATGCCAAACGTCAGCCTCGAAACCATGATGATCTGGAGAAGATCTGCAAAGTGAAGTGGGACAACATCCCTCCTCAGATGTGTGTAAACCTGGTGGCCAACTACAAAAAACGTCTGGCCTCTGATTGCCACCAATGGTTTTCCCATAAAGTCATGTTTTGCCGAGGGGTCAAATACTTATTTCACTCATTGAAATGCAAATCAATTTAAAACATTTTTGACATGCGTTTTTCTGTTGTTATTCTGTCTCTGTCGTCTGTGTTCCCATGGCATGTTGTGTTTGCTAATTTAAGTTTATAAATTCTAATTGTTCATTAGAAAACTCCTTTTGCAATCACGGTAAAACAGCTTAAAAACTGTTGCTGATTAAAGAAGCAATAAAAGTGTTTAGACTAGTTTAGCACAACATTCCCATTACAGGCTCGAAATAGCCAAAAACAAAGAACTTTCCTCTGAAACTCATCAGGCTGTTCTCGCAAAATAGCAGATTGGGGCAAAATCGTCGTTATGGATAGTGGTGTCTCGCCTTTACTGTCAAATGTTTAACTTTAGAGGCCAATTGATGCAGTTTGTATGTGAGAAGTGTGTTCAACTGTATGTTTTTGTGTCGGTCCCATTTGAGAAACCAGAGATCAGCACTTTTGCTTGATAAATTAATATTCAATCATCAGCATTGTTGACATTAGAGTTTCTCACAACAACTAATCTACAGAGCGTGTGTGTGTTTTCAGGTGTAGAAGGAGGCGCTGTCAGAGTGACGGGGGCTAAAGGCTCCGCTCCATCACATGACTACAAGGTAAACATTTTCACTTTTTTATTGTGTTGTCTCTTTTCCTGCTTTGCAAAAATTAATCCAACACAGCTTCTATCAAATTTGTTTTATGATCGTGTTATTTTTTGCTGCAACTGGAAATTTCATATCCTGTTTTCTGTCGCCCCCCTTCGTCTCTCCAGGTGTGTGCTACCTACATGGACGGTTTCAGGGCGACAGCAGTGTGTCCGGTCGGAGGACCAAGAGCAGCAGAAAAGGCCAGACGAACTGCAGACAGCATCATCAAACGGTGTGTACAAGAGAGAAGACTCTGTATGTAGTAGGAAACTTTATGGATGTCTAAGAATAACTCTGTGTGTGTGTGTTTGTTTTTAGGACGAAGCGAATGTTTACGCAGTTGGGGCTGGAAGATTTCAGCGCCGTCAACATCCAGGTCCTCGGAGCTGAGGACACGTATGGTGCCAACGCTCGCAGCAAGGTCACACACACACACACACACCCACACACACACCAACATCGACTCCCATTGTCTTAAACACACCTTCTCTTTTAGTTTTAGTTGTGTTGCCAGGCAGCAGTTTAAAGAGTAACACCACCGCCCACATCTAGCTGTTCTGCTCTCTAACCCACATGTGTCAGATGTTTTAATACAAACATATAACATCTGCCGGTAACCCAGAGTTTGCAGGATTTATAACTCTTGTTTTTAGGTCGCCTGGCATAAGTAGATACTGTATGTGTAAGAATTGGACACCTGTCTAATTCATACTCCAGACAAATAGAGAAAATTGGGCTTTCCATCCCCAACTATTGCAGGACACAAGAAAATGCACAATCCCTCCTTTAGGTCTTTCCTTCTTTCAACAACCTTAGCAAACATAACACTGCCACTAACCTTATACACTTAGCTACTTTTATAAGCTGTTGCTAAATCACCTTTTGTGGTTCAAAGTGATATTACAAGATATGACGGCCCAAGGCTAGCTGGTTAGCATGCTAACTTTAATAGATGTCCCTGCAACACAATGCATAGACGGCAGAACTGTTGTTGAGTTTTTTGGGGGGTCTAGAGGACATACTTACTGGATTTCTTCTAGATTTGGTTGTAGTTAACGCTGCAAGTTATAATAAATCTAAACATTGGTCACTAGTTTCTTCTTCCCTGTTGCAGTGTAGCACAACTAGAGGTTAAAAACTCCTCTGGGAAACTTTAATTCTTGACCTTTAATTGTACATATTTCTAATATTCCCAGACAGGATTCATATATTTACATTAAATTTATAATAAATTCTTTGTCACTAGAGGCATCACCAAAACTTGGTTTTTAAAATTATTTTTTTTAATATCAACTTTTCCAATAGATAAAAAAAAAACACAATACAACATGATACAGTAAATCAAAAAAATTTAACAATTAAGTAGGTAATACGGGTAAAAATGAGAAGGGGGGCGCAAAAGTCTAAATAAAATCCCACATAAACACAACATAAATGGGGTAGCACACGTAGATTATAAAGGGGAAAGACGAATATTTCCTCCCTTTTATGCTTCTTTCCTTATAAACATTAGATATTACACCGAGCTTCATAGCTTGACCCTTCGTGGTTATTGGTGATCAGTGCGATTTAGATATTCAAAAGAGCACATTTGAAAATCAGAGCTTCCATTGTTCATCAGCTGTCTAAACATCTTCAACATTTGGAGGATTGTGGTATGATTTAAGCCTCGTTTCTTACTCTCGCTCTCTCTTCTCCCCACTGCTCGTCCCCTCTCTCCATCTTCTGTCTTGAGAAGCAGGTCACACTTAAGCCCATTTCACGCCTCTGAATTCTCCTTCTATCACTCTCTTATTTTTTTTTCTCTCGGTTTGACACAGACTCTCTCCTCATCCCTTCATCCCTCCGTCCATCCAAATCCTCTCCTCTACCGGAAGCAGGTCAGGGTCGGAGATAAGCCTGTTTCACGCCCGTAACCTCCCACGCTCCTTTTTTTCTCTCTTTGCTGTTTCTCTCCACGTCTTCCTCCTTGTCTTTTTTTACTTTCTTCTTCCTCTGTCCTTCATCTTTCTTGTCCTCTTGATATTTGGAGGCAGGTGGACGTTAATAAACCAGTTTTTGGAAAACTCAACAGGAGAGCAAAAAAAAACAAAGCATTTGATCAAAACACAGATACACGACTGAACACGCTTCATGTCTTTAACATTATATTTAAATGACTGTATGGTTTCTTTCTGCGTGTCTGCAGGACTCCAGAGAGGCAGTTATCTGGATGGCCGTCCACCACAAACAGAAGAAAGCTCTTGAACTCTTTGCCAGAGAAATAGCTCCTGCAGGGACCGGCATGGGTACGACAAACACAAGTGCTTTTCCTTCAGGAACCCTCTTATTCCCCAAAACACTGCAATAAAATTGCCTTTATGATGAACTGGATCTCCATATAAACTGTGGTACAAATGATAAAGCTCTCTGATGAAATTAGAAGAAGAAGAAAGCTGCAAACAAACCATCAGGGTCAGCTCTGGCTCTGTGCCATGATTTAAAAGCGTTCTCTGCAGATTTAGCTTCACACTTTTACAACCAGGATCAGCATGGATGCACCAGAAACACAGATAATGTCATTTTTATTCCCCACATGCTCCTTCCTTGTCAAAACCTGCCGACTACATTACCCACAATGCAACCTGACCACATCAGTAGTGTGGGAGATTAGGGTGTGTTATGCTAGCAGCAGCTTATGTAGCCTGCAGCAGAGATGAGCAGTGAGGTTCAGAGGTCCGGTGAGCTCACCTCTTTCTAACTCCTCTGAATCCTCCAGAAGTTTTAGATTTTCAAACTTTCGTTTTCAACTTTCAGCCCCAACTGACACGGACTCAGTTGACATCACTTGAGGACATTTTATGCAAATCAGATAAACTACATGTCATTTCAGCGACCTCACATGGTCAACTGAGTTTGGCTGTTCCTCACTCAGTGTTATTCCTCCCACACAGCTGTTTATATTTCAGTTAATGATCGTGATTGAACTTACTTATTGAATTTATGATCATCAGCACCTGTTCGGTTTAATTGTTTAATCACACACCTGGTGATGTGACTACACAATCCCTGACTTTGTGCAAGTGTACCTAGAAGAGTTGATGCTGTTTTGAAGGCAAAGCGTGGTCACACCAAATAAGGACTTGATTTTCCTTGAATCACTTTGTATTTTGGGTAATTGGTAAACATAATGAAAAAGGTCTTGATTTTTAATTCGGATCAGATTTAATTTAGCAACAATCTATGCAAATCTGATAAACTACAGCTCATTTACATCTGTAGTCTTAGAAACTAACCAGCAAGATTCAAAAATGTGCGTACCTCACTGTAAATTTGCAGCTCCTTTTGTCTCGTTAAATATTATTTGAGAAGTTTTATATTTGCAGTTGTATTCCAAAGTTTAATTGACGCCCATCTTGTATATTTTTCCTCTTAGTACAAAACAGTAAAGCGTGTTGATTCTTGCATACAAATTGTCAATATACTTGACTTACATGTATGGGTTTTTGTGTTGAGTGCAGAACACTGGAGGCTACAGTAGGTGTCACGTTACTGCTTTGCGTCAGATGCAATTTAAGTAGGAACTTTGACTTTTGCTAGACGGAGGGGAAACGCCTTTAGAGCTGTACAGTGTTTAATGAGGAAATGTTTGATTCAGTGGATGTTTGAGGGCTAGGGCTGGGCGATGTGGCCAAAAATGTTATCCCAATAAAAACATTTCATATCATTTGATATCGATAATTATCAAAATATTAATTAACGATATATTGAACAATTATTATATTGTTATTGAAGAAAATTATATTGCAATAATTATCATGTGTTATGGATTTTTGCATTCACCTGAAGGCAGGGCGATCGTGTCATTTAGAGGCCTGTCCATCAGCCCTCAGTGACTTCAAGTGTAGATTTAGCTGCTACAACACTAATGCAAGAGCAACATTTTACCTGCAGGTTATTAGGATTCAAGTGGATTCAATCCCTCCTGTAGTTGTTGAGAGATTTCTCTCTGGGATAACAGACCATTTCATCTCTACAGCCACACTGCTCACATGTTTTCATACTGTAAAGCCTCTTGTGCTTGCAGCTGTAAGGACCTAAATATTCTGCAGGGAACGTACAAACGGAGCAGCACGTTCTGCTGTAGGCGGTTTGTTCTAAACTTTCGCGTTTCACACTCACGCAGTGAAGAGGGGGTATTTGTCAGCATGCTGCAGGCTGTGTATTACTGCTGATAAGGTGGGTCGTGACCTTCTGAACCAGATTTGAGTTTTGTTTATGGTCAAAAGTTCAAATCTGCCACACAAACACTCTCATGAACTCATGAACTCTGTGACTCCTGGGAGGTTTCTGATTCATGCTGCTGTTGCACTGTAAGTGACACAGGAAGCGGAGCTGACCTCAGACCAGCTGCTACACCTGCTAAAACTACAAAGATTATTATTTTTGTGTGCTTTAAAGGTAACAGGAGAACAGCTTATTTTACATTCCTTTGTGGTTCTTTTTTTCTTTTTCCTGGCTCACAGCTCCTGGGCTGACCGGCATCGTGGGCGGACGACCCAGAGTGTGAGTTTATTTTATTAATATGTACATTTAGTCCCAAAGAGCAGACATTTTAATTTATCCTCATACAACCAATAGAAGATCTGGAGAACAGCAGTTTTCACACGTTAGCGGCCGACTTTGTGCACAAAATAAATGAACAGCGTCCTCTTATTTTCACATCTCGTTCGTTTCTAGGTCTCCTGTCCTGAAACCGTTTTTCTTCCTGCACCCCAAACCTCAGCTGAAGGTGAGTTTGATATGACCTGCAAATTGTTTAAATATATATGTAAAAAGGTTTTCTCAACACTTTTCAAGAACTTTTCACAAAGAATGGACTTGATGAGTCACAAAAAACTGTGTCAACAAAATGAATGTGTCTTCGTTATCTTGACTTCAGATTGTGTTTGAAGACTTTCTTAAGGTGTAGCTTGTTTCAGACTAGTGATTTACTAAATCAGATTACATCATTTGCTAGAGTTGCTAGAAAATCAGCCATGTAAACAAGAAGTCACTGTAGCACCACAAGCTAGCATTACTTCCAAAAACAGATTTATATGTAGGTAAGTGTTTGTTTTATTTATATAGATAGGTAGATAGAGAAGGTTGTGTGTTTCAGTATTAGTAGTTTTCATAGTGTTAAACGTAAGTAGGAAATATCTTATTAAGCTAAGCTAACCAAGGTTATTTGTTCATTTAGTCGAACATTGGTATAACATTTTGTGATCTTGATGTGTGTTGTGGTGTTTTTGTGAAATGTAATTTAAAATCTTCTCAGTTTGCATCATTATTTAACAGATCAAATGTCAGATTTGTAGACCATATTTACCTAAACGGGTCAAACTATATTAACAAGCTATCTTTAGCTATGTCAGTCCGCTACGTTTAGCTAGTTTGAGCTAGTTTGTTTTAATTTAGTGGCGTGTAAATCACTGGTGTAACTGGATCCAGAGCTAATGTAGATTTATGACAAGAAGTTAACCAGCAGCACTTAAATCAGTAAAAATATAAATGTTTAAAGGTGTGTTTTCGCTGCTGTCCTTCACTTTTCCTCACTTGTTTGGTGAAAGTATAACGATTCTGTACAGTCAAGATTTCAATCATTTTTATGAGGTTTAGTTATTTTATGGTCACTTAGGTGAATAAGTACTTGTAGCGGGAAAACTAGCTGTAATAAAAACTGAACTGGAACTTCAGTATATTGCTATTGCTATAGCTAGCAGTAAGCCAGCTAACGCCAGCAGCATAGGGAAGCTAGCAGTGTGAATGAACTGTGAATGAACTCCACAGAAACTGTTGAACCTAAAGACATTTTTCATATCAAATTTCAATATCCTGCTACAGTTATTCATTATTGACCTCACTGCAGGTGGACGTTCATGTCGGTGGAGAGCTGGTGGAGTCTTTCGCAGAGGTGGGGCCTGACGCACCTGAGCAGGAAGCCCCTCCCACCACAGAGGAGGACGCACCTGACACAGGTAAACGAGCACACAGGAAACATTCCTGGGTAAACAATCCACCAATATTTGGGTAAAAGGTGGTGCAATTATCAGTCCAATCTACACCAGGAAGATGCCATTTACCTATTTATTAAAAAGTAATCTATAAACTAAACAACAGAGAAGCACACTAATAATACAGGGGTCTAAATGATGTTCAGCATAGAAATATATTGTTTTCACACTAATAAATGTATTTGGACAAATGTTCTTTAACTCAACCAGTTATTGTTAATTTACCTTACTTTTATTACTGTGTTAAACTGAAAATGTATAGCGCATATTTACTGAGAGTACCTTTATTTTCACATTTGATGTTTATTTTCAGATCAAAATGTTGTTTAAATTTAACTAAACGATGGCATTAAAAAGTCTTACATTAACTTGCTGATACATGTAGACACCCTGTGATGGACTGTGTTTGAGGTGTGTAGCTTCAGCCTTCAGTAAACTCAAATAAGAGGGTGATTAGAAATAGAATAAATGAATATTTATCCAGAACAGTTATTGATAAACAGATATTACTGTAACTTGTTGTGTGCAGTTACTGATGTCTGCCTACAGAGGGCGACCTGTTCCCATGTTCCAATTACCTCCATAAAACAACACAGAAGTCCACTTCAGCACGTCTAAGCAGGGACATGCATGAAAAATAAATCAAATGATATAAACATTCACATTTAAAATCTCATAACGCACAACAAATGACACACAGACCAACCTCCTCTGTGTGTGTGTGTGTTTGGCGTCTCCTGAGAAGTACAAGCTCTGCCGCTTTTCATCCTTTCACCAGCGCTGCATTCCCATGGCCCTACAGACAAACAGCCACAAAGACACACACACTCAGCAGAGCTTAGGACACTCCTTGAATGCAGTGAAGACTCTCAACCCAGCGTTAATGACGAGGTTCTGACGCAGCAGAGGAACTACATTTATTTACAAAAACAAAAGAGAACAGAAATCGAATTGTAGCACACAAAAAGCAAGTCCACACACACCCTTGTATTATATTTGTGGGGACCCGTCATTGACGTAATGCCTTCCTTAGCTCTTTACTCTAACCTTAACCATCACAACTACATGACCATAACCCTAGAACCAAGTCTTAACCCTCAAACAGCCTTTTAAACTTGTCGGGTCCAGCGTTTTGGTCTCCACAAAGCTGGTTGGACCCCACAAATAAAAGGAAAAGATGCACACGCACTGAGTCCTGGCTGCTTTCCCTACCTTCACATTCCAGGCTGGAAACAGGAAGGCCTCTCCAATCACCAAAAAAAAACAAACCTAAAGAATAAAAACATTCAAATTCAGGAAGAAAAGACGGAGCTGCTGCTTTTAATAGTTATTCACATGGTCTAACAGTCTCTGACCAACTTTAGCTGTGATTTATTTATGTGACCTATTTCTGTGTTTAGGTTAAAATAAACAAAGAATGAATAAACGTTAACGTGTGTGTGTGTGTGTGTGTGTGTGTGTGTGTGTGTGTGTGTGTGTGTGTGTGTGTGTGTGTGTGTGTGTGTGTGTGTGTGTGTGTGTGTGTGTGTGTGTGTGTGTGTGTGTGTGTGTGTGTGTGTGTGTGTGTGTGTGTGGAAGCAGGCAGGAATTACTAATGGATTACCTGCCACACACTGATGACCCTCATACAGTTGTCTTTGTAAAACAACATGGGAATGCTGGAGGGGGTAGATGACAGTAATGTAGCATGCTGCGGTATCATTGTAGGGAATATAAACCACACAGTGCTGCAGCTACAACTCGCAAAAATAAAAAACAGTTGCTGAAAATATTTGTGAAAACTGTGTCTAAACTAATAATAATAAAAATACTAATAACTTAGATTTATATGGCGCCTTTCATGAAACCCACGGACACTCCGAGTGGACGTTTTCCATTGTAACGGTGTACTTGAGGCTGTTGAGACTTGTTTTTCTGCCAGTAGCGATTTAAGGTGTCTGTCTGTTTACACCATTCAACATTTGGGAGGCCCCCGTCGTGCTGTCAGGTTTGTATTCATCTCAGAAAGTGGCAGGCTAGCAGGCTAGGCTACGTTTTTGAATGTAAAAGGAACATGAACAGAGAAATAGAAAGAAGTCACTTTGACACAGTGAAACCACACGAAATTATACAGCAATAAAAACACCTCAAGACCTGAATTGAAAGCAGACTAAATAGGTCACTGAAAGGAGATAAAGTTAAACAACTTTAAAGCTTGATTCTGTGTTTGCCTCCTGTGTTTTATCACCAAACAAACATGTTTGTTTCTCTGGTCTCTGTCCAGAGCTGCCCAGTGGACCACACAGCTACAGACTGGAGGAGCTGGCCTACACAAGGAGCGGAGACAAAGGAGACTCGGCTAACATTGGTGAGAAGCGCTTTTAAACTAAGTGGAAGAACGGGTAGCCGCACAAGTATAAACCTGTGAGTCTGCTGTATTAATGTCACCAAACTGATGTAACAGCAGAATGATTCAAACTGCATGAAGGCCACGTCCTCGCTGAGGATCTGCTCACGTCAGAAAGTCCTTTGTGCGTGGTGGTAGCTAGCTAGCTTGCGAGCTAAAGACACAAAGGGTAAAAACTTCCACAGGTGCGGAATTAAAAAGCAAACTAAAGGCAAGAATCAAAGAAAGATGTACACGCTGTACTAACAGCATGAGATCTCTGTGAGTTCAAGGTTCATTTATGTCTGTTATCAAGACAGGGACTTTCCTACTCCTCCTAAATGTATGCACTTATTTACTGATTACATATTAGACTTTATTTTCCCAGAGGGAAATTCTTTTTCATAGCACTGTACATCACCAATTAGCATACAACATTTCATACCTCACATATCATTCCCAACAAATACACTGTAAGAACAAACCGGACTGTTGAAAAGAAGGCTCCTGGTTTCCTCTTCGAGATGCCTTGTTCAGGGCTGCTATGGCTGTTAGGCAGACATATTATCTTGAGGTGCGGTGTTGGTTAATCATGTCAGTTTGACCCGGTTTGTAACAGAAAGCGTGCTGCAGAAACAGGTGGAGCAGTAGAGCAAGATGGGTTGAACAGTACTCTGGTAGAAGGAGTAGAAGTAGTTGAAGGGCAACATGGAGTCCTTTGAGTGAGTCTTTGCTGGCTCCTTCTCTGAAAGTATCTTTTATTGAAACGTTGCTTCAGTTTAAAATTAATGGGAGCTAGTCCTGTGTGCAGATTTAGTTTGATTCAAACTAAAATCAAAGCATTTTTAAAGCATTAGCTCGGCATTTTGGGGCGTACACTTGTTCTCTTTCTTGCAGTGTTATCTGAGAAAGTTGATTGGTTAAAGATGAAGCTACCACCAGCCGCCACTTAGCTTAACTTAGCATAAACACTGTAAATGTGGGGGAAAAACAAAAGCTTTTTTATCCGGGCTTGAAACATTATTTACCTGGAGTCTCCCATGTTTGCCTTGCAACTGGTCTGGGCCAAAAAATAGTCCACCACATAATCCCCCCATAAAACATTAAATTGACGATTTTACTTTTAGTTTTTTTGCAAGCTTTTGAGGATACTAGTAGGACTATCTTGTTACCTTTGGACAGATCCAGGCTAGCTGTTTCCCACAGTTTCCGGTCTTGATGCTAAGCTAAGCTAACTGGCTGTTGTCTGTAGCTTTAAAATCCACACATTGACGGAGAGGTAAGAAATCTTGTCATCTAACTATGTGAAGTGGTAGTTTATTTGTAGTAAATTAAACGTGGATGACTGGGTCGTATTCATGAGCAACGACTGAAACATGACTGATCGACAAACAGCCTCAAACTGCATCAACAAGAAGTCGAAAGAGATTTTTTCTTTCTGTCTTATTCTTTTAGGAGTGATAGCTCGTCATCCCCTCTTCTTCCCCTACCTGAAAAAACACCTGACTTCTTCTGTGGTGGAGGAATACTTCTCGCACCTCATCCAGCCAGGGGTGAACAACGCTGTCACACGGTGAGCAAAGAAGTACTGTGTTATGGGCAATTTATACTTCTGCATGACCCTACGCAGGAGTATAAGTGGGCCTTAAGTGTTTGCTGAGAGAAAGAAAGTGAGCGTAGGTGAGAGAGGAAGAAGTTAGAAACAAGGATGTACAAGTGTTCACATAAGGTGTTGAAATCTGATTGGGAATTCACTTATTGCCCAAAAGCCACCTGGGTCTGAAGATGTGTGACATGTTTTCACTGTGATTGGGACTAAACTTAAACCAAGACTCATAAGCAGACAGGGATGAGGAGGACGTTTTATCTTTTGTAGTAAACAGCATGTCTCCGATGTTTCAGTTGAATACTTTGGTTTATGACCAAATTCTACGGTGGCCCTGAGAGCTCAACACGCAGCGACTTCAGAAAAACCCAAGCAAATAGAAAAAAACATCTTCATCAAATACACAAATCACAACCAAATACACAAACCTGCAAGTAGCAAAGAAGGCAATGGAAACTGTTTCCAGGGGACATTAAAAAGTGCTGCACACGGCTGTGGCGCACTTGTCGGGAGCCATGGGCTGTTTCTCAATCTGCGTTCTTGTCTGTACTTCAAAAGTCTGCATCTCGCCAAGTGAAATACCCGGCTGCATCGGTGGTGACTTGTGTGGACTTCTGATAGCCAGCTATCCCATAATGCATTTCGCCACCAACAAGCGGAAATGTCGGAGGAGAAAACTCACAACTGTAACTTAATAATAATACTGCTGTTCTTGTGTCACATATAGTAGTTTTAAGAGTTTTTTTATGCGGGAATATAGTTGTTTAAACTCGAAATATGTGGTTGATTTCTCAAGACAGAGCTGATTTAAAAATTTGCTACGACGTTTTTGGAGATGTGAAGTCCCGCCCGCTAACGGGTCCGGCCGTCATCAAGTCCGCTGCTGTTCCAATTGCTGAATGACTGACTGCTTGCTCCCGTTCCCGAGCCGAACTTGCCAAGTCCGAGCTTTTAAAGTACAGAAGTCTGAACTTGGTGAACTCAGTATTGAGATATTTATTGGTTTTGGTACTGTTTTTTTTTAAGGGACGCCAAGTGTATCCCAGCAGTGCCCGGCGTGTTTATCGGCGTGTGTCTTTAGTGTCCCTTGGAAACATTGTTGTCTATGCTACTCAAATTCAATGCATTTCAATTTTATTTATATAGTGCCAATTCACATCATCTCATTATCTCTTTGTGCTTTTCATATCGAGCAGCTCTTGACTGTACTCTTTGTGATAATACTTGCATTGTTTTTTCTAATTGCTGCGCATGTGTTGTCAAGTTGGTGGAGGTCTTTCAAGTGTGTTGAGCTCTCAGGGCCACCGTCATATGACTGAGTGACATTCCCATCAGCCTCAGCTTAATGCATGTGTATAGGTCCTGTTTGTGCATGTGATTGTGTTTTGTTTCCATTCCTGGAATCCCAGCTATTTAACCTCTGTGGGGTTGTTAACAAGTCGTTTGGTTCATTAGTGCCCCTGACTGTTGGAACAACAGTCGTTGGGGTCACGTAAGGGCCAAGTCTGAACGACCGTCGCTGGCATCGTTTGCAAAGTTGACGTCTTCTTCTGTACTTTGTTTACTGCTAATTACCGAATGTGAGCATGCTAATAAGAAGGTGATCATGGTAATGGTAGTGACCTGTTAGCATATCTGTAGATTCCTAATCTTATTGTAGGTCAAAACAAAACAATCAAGTAGCTCACCAAGAATAATCTTTCTAATGCATACAGCAGGGGTCGTCACCTGGCAGCTCGTTAATGCTTATCTTTCGTCCCCCCGAATGGACCCTGATGAAACTACAGAATCATTTATGTATTTGCAGTATTGTGTTCTCAGATTTGTGCCATGTGCAGCTTAAAATCAGATCACAGAAAAGGAACATTATTGCCTGACTTCTGTGAGCGGCGCAATTGTTTTTGTCTTTTAAAATTAACAGAACAATCTAACATGTGTAGCATGGCCAAATTGACAAAAGATTTAACATTTGTAGTTGTTTGCAATCTAAGCAGCACTGGCTTTAAGGTGTATTATACATCCAAAGAAAAACCAGACCGGGCGTCTAACAATTTATCAAAAAAAAGTTTTATGGTAAAATCGGGCTTAAAATCGTGTAGTGTGAACTAGGCTCCAGTGAACGGCCTCCTTGACGGAGGTCTGAGAGAATTTTCCAGTTAAGTATCTAGTTATCATAATGGATTTTGTAAGGAGTCTGTTCACACTGATATATATAGGCTAATAAAAATAACACTAACTTTGTTAAAGTTAAAAGTATGAAACAATAATGGGCCTAAATAAATGTCTGCTTTGAAGAATTCTGGCCCTTAGACAAATGTAGCTGAGGACCTCCAGTGACAAATAATTCTTAACAAATAAAAGCATCACACCCCGTCTACGGGTTCAGAAATAGTTTAATCATTAAAAATCGATGAAAATATATTAAAGTGTTGTAGCCCAACAGGTTTACACTCAATTCATTAGGAATATACAGTAGCTTACTTTAAAATACGAACTGCTGATGATAATTGATTACCGTGACTTGTGTGTTTGTTTTTTTTTGACTTGGTGTGAAAACAACTTTAGTCAGGTGTGTGTGTGTTTCTAAAAGGGAGGATGTGGTTGTGTTCACACTGCACTTCTGTTTTAGATAGTGAGGAACAGGCACTTCAACTCCTCCACCCAACATTCACAGGTTTCAACACACACACACACACACACACACACACACACACACACACACACACACAGAGGATGCAGCAGCAGCAATTCACACCGGTGGTTGGTGTAATCGCTGTGAGACATTGGCCTTCAGGAACCCGACAAACGAGCAGGAACACATCGAATAACAACTTGTACAATCTGCGGGTGAACAAATATTAGCCACAGCTGAGCCAGAGAGGCATTTACACACACACTCACTCACCGCTATTACAATATTCAAACTGTTAGAAAACCACATGAACCTCCTACGTGTTGGTTTTCTTCTTCTTCTTCTCTCTGTTTTTATCTGTTCAGCACGTTTGTCACGTCACACTGTCAGCTCAGTTTTGATTAAATGTTTTTAATTCCAAGGTCACAAAATTCACAATAAAATTCATTACATTGACATGCTAGTCTTTTACCTTTCTACGCTGCAACTCATCATTTTATACCATACATTAACACATCACAGCTGATTTTATCATCTTAGTGGTTGTATTGTGTTTGACATCACAGTTTTTCTCCATTTATATCCCATTTAGACTTGTGTTTTGCCCAGCCGGCTCAGCTGTTAACGCCCACTCTGGCTGAGAGAAAAGGAGCAAAGAACACATTTTTTCATTTTAATATTATTAAATGAAGAGCTGCGTTTAAAGCTGGGGGTGGAAATTGTCTTTATATCCCGACAGCAATCAATAAATTAAATGCTCATTCGTTTCGAATAAAACGATTGGCTGGCCTGCCTGCACGCACTCTGCCGGTGCACTTATAGCCTATGAACATGTGTTTTCAGGGAGTGGCTTTGGAATGACGCCTGAAGGGACGGGGTGGCATTTTTAGAATTGGATATTTTCAAAATCTAGCTGTCTCTTGTTAGTTTCTCCAACGTTACCCATCCCAGCTTAAAGTGAAAATCTAGAGCCAGTAATCAATTAGCCTAGCTAACATAAAGACTGTAAAACAGAAGGAAACCACTGCCCGGCTCTGCTCAAAGTAAAAAAACAACAACAGCAAAATAAAACACAGGTCAACACCTGTAAAAGTCACAAATCAACATGTTGTTTATTGTGGATATTTCTTCTTAACCAGCTACCTGGTGCAGTGATTCCTTGTAGTCTTTTTGTTAAGTGAAGACTTGAGTTCAAAAAGAATAAGCAGTTTAAAAACTTTAAAAGCTTTCTATAGACAAAAAAAAATTAAAAAACATAATATGACAATAACTATTCGTTAGAGATGGTATGCGTTGCTGGGCTGTTGCCTTTTGTTTGCATGACATTTCACAGCTGTTTGTTATATTGTATCCACCAGCATCATGCTGGCTCCATTTTCAAACCACACAAAAACCACACTGACAAAGATTTAACAGAGTGGTGAAGACACTGAAGGGCGTCTGCAACTCAAACCATCATACTGTCGTCTGTAAGAAAACCACAACTGACTGAGAGAAACCAGGAACACAACTTCCACTGAAACAAGACACAACGCTATAAACATTACTGACTGTCATAACCCTCCTCCAGGGTAATCACGCTGTGATGACACAGCAGTGACGACGCAACAGAAACGGAGGATTTCAACTTGATGTTCAGTTTGTCTCCAAACAAAGTATTGATTTGTTTAACTCCTCACATACAAAGATGAGCTTTCTGTCAGATCAGAGACTTTGAGGCAGAAGGTAAACATGGGAGCTGGACAAAGCTGGACTTGTTCACACTCTGGCATTCTCACCTTAAGGCCAAATGTGAACGGGAAAGAGGTCTGCAATAACATTTACTGTCAACTTGCAATGCTACCCTTTCATCTCTTCCCAGGAAACTAAACAGATGTTCACATCGGCCCTCAGGTGAGGATGCCAACGGTGGTTGTTCAGACCTCGGGTGTCAACAACAACCATACAGAACTGCCAGGAGCACTAGCTAATCCTGCGGTATTGGTCATCTTGCCAATGACCAGTTGCCCTTTTTCAACCTGCTTTGGATAACTATGACCCGAGAAGCTTTACAGATACAATAAAAAAAAAAATTCAATACACTATACACAGCCTTACTGGTATGAGCAGTAGCATATGGTGGCTAATGTTAGCTAACTTAAAGGTCCAGTGTGTAATATTTAGGAGGATCTATTGACAGAAATGCAATATAGTGTACATAACTATGTTTTCAGTGCTGTGTAAAGACCTTACAGAACCGTTATGTTTTTAATACCTCAGAATGAGCCACTTCTATCTACATACTTACGTGGACGCCGCCATGTTGCGCCGCCATGTTTCTACAAAGCCAGCAAGCAAAAGTACTTCTTAAACGACGCATCAATGAATCATTGAAATAATCTATCGAAGCTTCAAAAACTAAAATCATCGTTATATGCCGCCCTACATAAGACATATAAATATATATATGCAGTTCTATCCTGAGCTAGCTAGATAACAGTGAAGTTAGCCGCAACATAAGTTACATGCAGCGTGCAGAATCGAAACAAAACGCATTCAGTCAACTTATGCGTTTCATTTACATTTATTTATTTAGCTGATGCTTTTATCAAAGCAGCTTACAATTGCTATATATGTCAGAGGTCGCACGCCTCTGGAGCAACTAGGGGTCTAAGTGTCGTGCTCAGGGACACATTGGTGGAAGTGTCACAGTGGGGAATTGAACCCGTGTCTCTCACACCAAAAGCATGTGCCTAATCCACTGCCCCATCACCACTCCAGCATCAGCTGGGGTGGTGATGGTAATTCGCCAAAGTCATTTTTTACTGTCAATTGGCTCGTGGCGGGTGATCATTTTAAACCCTGGTCGCAGGTACAACAAGACGTGAGCACAGCATCTTCTTATACTCTGTAATTACCACTTGTGGTCGCTGTTGCGGTCACTTTCAGATGCCAAAGCTGCATAAACTACCAGGGAATTCAAGTAGCTCCGCAGTGAACCAGTTGAGTGGCTGTAGGTGTTAATCGGCAGGTATGATGGAAGACATGGGGAAATGGTTGAATACAGCTGGCGGACATGTTTGAGCGATGACTCGGCGCGCGGCGTGTTAGCGATTAGCGTAATGAAGAGGTGGAGGCTGTAAAGCTCGTTGACCTGCATCTCCTCTCACACCCTGAACCCCCTCCCTGCTGCCACAGACGCTTCATTAGTGCACCTCAACCGCTCGTTAAACCTTCAGGAGGCCCAGAGACACACATTTAACTGCTCTCTCACACACGCATGCACACACGATCCCCTCCCCCCTCTGTGAAACTGCAAACACGTATGTGCACAAACACACTCATGCTGCCTCAGTGTGGTTAACTACACACACTGACGCACACTTCTTGTAAATCTCACAGAAAAGCTAAAAACACACACACTGAACTCACAAACCACGTGGATCCAGACAACCAACTCATTCAAACGTCAAAAACATCGTGTGCAAGAAACCCCTGCTGTGCTGGCAGGCTGTGTGTGTGTTTTTTACAGTGAAGCACATTTACAAAGTATGAAAGTTTGCATTGCCGTGGTTACAAGGGTGTGGTTGTGTTTTTGTTTTTGTTTGGTTTGTAGATACACTCTGCCGGGGATCCACGGCTTCAACTTTGTCCTGCAGAGTTCGCTGGGAGGGGGAGGGGTGGCGTCTCTACGCAGCGACCCCCAGGTAACAACACACACACACACACACACACACACACACACACACACACACACACACACACACACACACACACACACACACACACACACTACTGACTTTCTCCTCTTTCTTAACTCTGGAGCTTCATTCTTTCATCTGCTTCTTCCTCTTTCTGATGTGTCCAGTAACTCTGTTTTGCAGCGAGCAGCTCAGCGTGGGGAAGTTGAATCTTTGCAGATATCCTGTGATGCATGGGAAAACATTCACTGTTCCCAGTTCAGATACAGTGCAAATATCACTCTTGCCATTATATATTTACTGTTTAAAGTACACACTGTGCTTTAAATGAGACCTATTATGCTTTTCCATATTTTATGACTTATCTACAATGTTGGATGTTCATGTTAAACATGGCCAAAGCTTCAAATAATGAGGTTAAAGTATTTAAAAGAAATCACTGTGAGCAAAAACCTCAGACGGCTCTGTTCTACGACATCCTGAGCTAGATAAATGGTCATTTGCTCCCACAGCAACGGCACAGCAACGCTCAGTCTGCCTGTTCTGCTCAGCAGCAACAACAGCCTGGTAACATGCTTCAGGTCTTGGCCAATCAGAAGACAGTCGTCTTTGAGAGGGGGGGCTTAAAGAGACAGGAGCATCTACAGCTCGTTTCAGACAGAGGCTGAAATGAAGGCCTTCATAAAGAGTCAGTTTAACACAGAAAATTATTCTGTGTTGAACTTTGAATTATGCAAAGCTGCCACACAAAGCTGCCACACAGGAGTGACAGAACTACAAGATAGGACTGGGAAAGAAGTATAACAGGTCTCCTTTAACATGTACATATTGTCCACCTACAAATCCTGCATGTTGGATATTCTGTATTTAGACATGTACACCTGCTGTACATAACCACCTACTTAATGTTTATAAAGTACATCCCTAATTCATATAAAGTTGGCACATTGTATAAAACGTAAATACAAACCAAATACAATGATTTGCAAATCCTTTTCAACCTATACTCAACTGAATACACCACAAAGACAAGATATTGAATGTTCAGACGGATAAACTTTATTGTGTTTTGCAAATGTTCACTCACTTTGAATGTGATGCCTGCAAAATGTTCCAAAAAAGCTGGGACAGGGGCATGTTTACCGCTGTGTTACATCACTTTTCCTTTTAACAACACTTAATAAGCATTTGGGAACTGAGGTCACTAATTGTTCAAGCTTTGTAGGTGGAATTCTTTCCCATTCTTGCTTGATGTACAACTTTAGTTGCTCAACAGTCCGGGGTCTCCGTTGTCTTATTTTGCGCTTCATAATGCTCCACACAATTTCAGTGGGAGACAGGTCTGGACTGCAGGGAGGCCGGTTTAGTACCCGCGCCCTTTTACTACAAAGCCAAGCTGTTGTAACACGTGCAGAATGTGGCTTGCATTGTCTTGACGTTGCTTGGATGGCAGCATATGTTGCTCCAAAACCTGTATGTACCTTTCAACATTAATGGTGCCATGGGCACTAACACACCCCCATACCATCACAGATGCTGGCTTTTGAACTTTGTGCTGTTAACAATCCAGATGGTCCTTTTCCTCTTTGGCCCGGAGGACACAACTTCCATAATATCCAAAAACAATTTGAATTGTGGACCTGTCAGACCACAGCACACTTTTCCACTTTGCGTCAGCAAAAAACAATAAAGTTTATCAGTTTGAACATTAAATATCTTGTCTTTATAGTGTATTAAATTGAATATAGGTTGAAAAGGATTTGCAAATGAATGTATTTTGTTTGTATTTACGTTTTACACAACGTCCCAACTTATTTGGAATTGGGGTTGTAATATGTTACATTTCCCGTTGTTTACAATGTACAGAACACTCAACTAGTATAAAAACATTGCATGTTGTTGGTCGTTGTTGCTTTCTCTCTCTCTCTATGTATGTACATAATAATTCTGTTTTTTGTTTTACCTATGTTTGTTCAGCTTTGTGTGTTGAGAGCAACGAAAACCTGATGAAGCTGATTCTGATGTTGCGCGGTTAAGACTTTGTAAAGCATGTATTCCCAACAAAACATAAAACTCAGCCTGGAAAGAACTGGTTTGTTCCTCTTCTTCATGGTGGCAACATCAGAAACCAGTTCCTTTTGGTCCTCTTTAGCACTCCTTCACCCTCCTCCTCCTTTCCTCTCCTCTCCATCCCTTGTTCAGACGCTCCGGTGAAGTTTTTTACCACCTCACTGGAATCCACAGCAAAGCATCAAAGAAACACACACATACTGCTCCTGCACACTCACAATGTGCTAACACAAACACCTCACACAGTCGGGCCCTGACTCATAAAGCTCAAACGCACACAATGTGTAAATTCAAACATGTTAAGGTGGAAACACATATGTTGTTCTCCTTGTAAGGATGACCACAGCCTTTATGCTTGCGTTGTTTTATTTTCCTCTCTGTTCTCAGGGTAAAGCCTACGGTCAGATGCTGCTGGATTTGAAGCTGAGAGGACTGCCTGACGTCAAGTCACTGGTGGACTGAGAGAGAGAGAGAGAGTGGCTGGGTGAGAGACACTGAGAGAAAGGAGGAGTTAATGAGGGAGAGAGCTGTGGGAAAGGCAGACATAAAAAACCCTTTACAAGAAGAAATGAGACTGAAAGCAAAGAAAACTCCCCGGTGAGACTTTTCCCTCCATAGAAACCCAGATGGATCATATCAAAAAAAAGATTTGTTTAGTCCTCAACCCAAACAAGGGAAAACCTGATGAAAACAAGAAAATTTAATTTATATTTGGTGCACTGAGTGAAGTCCATAATCACACATCAGCTTCAAGGGGCTTTATAATCTGTGAGATGTAACAGAGTCGCAGGATTTTATCCACACTGATAAACAAAAGAGAGCATTCAGGAAACTGTCAAATAAAACAGTTTCACCTGAAGGAACCTCAACATACGATAGCATACGTCCATGAGTGGCCAAAATGGCCTCTGTAGGGTGGCTGTGGTCAGCCTTAGAGAGGCTGAGGAGCTCTGACATTCGCAGGGAGCGCGGAGTAAAGCTGCTGCCGCTGC
>NW_024041150.1:39826640-39842782 GCF_014851395.1 Micropterus salmoides | reverse complement strand
CAGCAGTGTAGCAGAACAGCAGCGAGACCTTCTATGAGTTTGCACAGATCTAAAAGAGAATTTGAATAATTCATTCCCTTCAGCCACAGACATTCAGCCCTTGGGACTCCCAGACCTCAAATCCTTGAAAGTGTGTAAATCTAAAAAAATAAAGGCCTTCAAGGGGTTTTCTTTCAATGGGTGCAAGGAGGAGGGGCTTAAATATAGCCAGGGTTCTTATAGCACTTTTTAGCCTGTGGATTGTTTGATAAATATATTTCCAAGCTCTTATGCTGAAGATCATGAAGAGGAATCAGAGCTGTTGTCAATTGAGAGCCAAACTGGACTTCTAACCACAGGCCTCAAGGATCAGGGATCTGAAGAAAAGAGATGTACTGAACTTGCACACATGAATTTCACCTCGTTGTCACCATAGTTATTGTTATTTCATACTTTTATTTGATGTTAAACTGTTTTTCAATACTACAAAGCCTTTATTATCATCACTACAAACAGAAACTGTCGAAGTAGTGAGTCCAGTGTGTAAGGAAACATACCTAATTTTATTGCAGTTTTATTAATAGTGAAAAAAAACAGGACTGAATAATAAAAATAGATATAGATGTACATATCTTCCATAAGCACAGTGTGAGTGAGATTCACTTCTGATTTAACCACATTACATATAACCAAAGGACACTTTATGCACACACACAGAAAGACACATTATTGACATATTTACTCCTTGTTGAAGGTGAAATGTCTGTGGCTGGAAAATGAAAACCTGAAGTTGTCACATATAAGCTCCTCTGAGTGTTACACAGGTTTTAACACCTGTTATCTTCACCTGCAGCTGTGAGCTGAACAGAAATTACAAATTTATCCTGCTGCTGCTGGAATATTGTAGACAGATATAGCAGAATATATGATGTGCATTACTGAAAGAACATCATATATACATATATATATGGCCCATATATTTTTTAAAGTTTTGAAATCTGTTAATGTTTATGCTGCCAGTCTGTTCTGTAAAACCGCAGCTGTCTCTGCAGTGGTAATTAAAGTGAAACAGCAGAGATTAAAGTGAAGACATGACATCTTTTCACTGGTGAAGTCTCAGTGGTTTCATCTTAGAATATATTTTAAAAAATCTGCAAAATACTAATTTGAAGAACTTTTAGTGAGGAAAGCAATGAAGCCTTGTGGTGGAATTATTTGTTTGCTTTTTCATGTTGTGATTTTAATAAAAATATTTAAAACGAAAACTCAATAAAATTCATTTCAAGAGAAGAGTTTAATGTTTAAACATGGTGAGGTTTGAAAATGCTCCAATGTGGAGCAGGGTAGCCCCCAGGAAACTAGTTGGTGAAGATGGTTAATGCTGGCCCCCTCGTTTTCCATGAAGCTTAATACATTAAATATTACATAAAAGTGTAATAATCTCTTCTGCAGAGGCCCTTTTTTTCCCAGGCGAGGCAGGAAACCTCTAATAAAGAAGGCAGCGGGAAACCCCGCACAGGAAGATGGAACTTCAAATACAGTCTCTGCCTTTTATTAAACTAATTATCAGAATAAAAGATTGATAGAATAAAACCACCTTTGATCAGAGGAAACAGGCTCAATCTGAGAAAATTTTTTACATGTTTTGTAATTTGATTAAACAGCAAAGATCTGACATGTTAATCCTATTTCTTATGTTTTTCAGAACATCTATAGCAACATCAAATATTGATTTTCAGAGAGGATCATTTTATCGCATTAAATGTTGATGAAAAAGGACAATGAATATTGAAATGACTGAGATTTCTCTTTTCTTAGATGTTTCAAATTGTCATAATAATATCAGTTTGTCAAATATTCATGTCCCATTTTCAGTTTCCTTTTTCTTTTTAACATTTTATTGTGGCCTGATTCTAAGTGCTAAATAATAGTAGTGTATGGCAATGCAGTTTTCTCATTTAAATTGAATTCTAGGTCAAATTATTAACCATACTCACCATACATGCACAGCTTCAGTTTGCTTCTTTCACAGCTAATCATCACCGTCACTTCATTATTCATCCTCATTATCCCTCATGCCTTTGTCCTAATTAGCTGATCTACTTCCTGCATCAATAGCTACAAGATCAATACTCTTTCTACCTCGTCATATATATTATAGGGATGTTAGAACATCAGTGCGATCTATGGGATAATCAATAGTTCAACTCATTATGGGGGAGAGGACATGAAGATTTAGAGTCAGAGACAGAGGACCTCTGTCTGTTAATCATGTGGCCTTTAATACAGTGTCAGAGTCAGGAATTCAAATTAGAATCGTTAAGACATGTGACCTGCTTCAGAGAGGAGATGAAATAGAGCTGGAGAGGAGGAAGAGATGGATTGGTTACAGTTAGGGATGACGGTGGAGGAAGATAAGAAGCTCTGGTTCTTCCCTTCAATGATTGAGGTGAATTTCTTTTCAGCAAGTGTTTTCAGCAGTTTGATGTTGGAACGTGTTTCCAGGATCTTAAACATCAACAGTAAACGCCACATTTTGGAATCCGTCTCATGATCAAACAAAAGCAAAACTTCATCTTCCTTGCATCAATCGGGATTTTTCATAGCTGATCTGTCTTAATGAAGGAGATTAGCTACTTTTTTTGACTGATAAACTATTTTTGTTTAGTTTACAGTGGCTGAAACTCTTGAGAAACACAAACAAAGGATAAGAAAAGCAAACCACACACAATAGGTTTAACAAAGACCACAGAAATTTGTTCATTTTTTCTACAGGTAAACAAGTTATGGAATAAAGTATAATAAACATCAGCTTATATATTATCCAAGGAAGGTTAAAATCAAGGAGAAACAACTTCACCTTGAAGATGAAACAACTTCAAGTACCTTGAACCAAGTCCAGTTGCCCTTGTTTTTACTGGAACGTTGATATTTGATTCTCCCAAATCCCAGATTATGTTCATAGAATCTTTTTTGGGTTTTTTTTGTCATCCAATGCAACTTTTTATTTTTTATTTTTTTAAATCAAATTCACACTTTCTGCAATATCTTCACATAGCAACTATAGTATGGGGAGTACTATAGTAGGGAAAGATTGTGAAATGGGGTTTGTGTTTAAAATTATAAACGCAACAATTTAGTTTTTGCCCCCATTCATCATGAGCTGAACTCAAAGATCTAAGAGTTTCTCTATGTACTCAAAAGGCCTATTTCTCTCAAATCCACCCGTTCTCACTCCCAAGTCACCACATATGGATGCACGGTCAAGAGCTGTAGTCGTCAGTTTGTAACGCACTGGGGATCCCTTTACCGTTACAGTTCAGCGTATCGGGGGAGGTCCTGTGGCGTCAGTTTTTGACGGTAAAAGTAGGTATATGATATTTAACAGAAAAACTTAGTGAGGAGGTGGATGGGGGGCCAGAAACCCGACTTTGAACCAGGAGACTGGGGTTCGTGTCCTGTGTGAAACAAACAACATTAAATATTTTTATGTAGACAAGTTACGTAAATTGACGTAAGTGACGTTAGTTATGCCAGCCTGAGGCTCACCTGTGCAGTGCCCATGCTGTCTGGTCAGCATCTTGATATGCCACACCTGTGAGGTGGATGGATTTTCTCGGCAAAGGAGAAGTGCTCACTAACACAGATTTTGACAGATATGTGAACAATATTTTAGAGAAATAGGTCTTTTGTGTACATAGAGAAAGTCTTAGATCTTTGAGTTCAGTTCATAATGAATGGGGGCAAAAACAAAAGTTTTTGTGTTTATAATTTTATTCAGTTTATTTCTTTATACATGTAGCATTGCACTCATATGTATAAATAGGAGGTGCAGTGTAAATAAAAAAGGATTGAAATCAGTGCAGCAGAATCAAAGTTATTGTCTTTTTTATTCCACACATTTATTTTACTTGTCAAAACCAGGGGCCGTATTACAGAAACTTCCTAACCAGCAGATCCTATCCTAACTGCTTGGTAACCATGGAAATAAAGGTTAGGAACTGATTTAGGAAAAAGGCCATTACAGATTAATTAGTCCTAAGTCAATGTTCCTTTCCTAACTTTAGATAACAAAAGTGTATTACAGAAGCATCCTAACTTCGTAAAATCTTAAATAAACCCTTCTAACTTTAGGATAACTGTTAAGCTGTCCTGAACTTTACTTTTCCGCCAGGTAGTGTTTGCTAACTCGTTTCATCCACATGGCTGCTCTTCAATTGTTTTTACAAAATCAACAAAATGTCAACAGGCGGAACTTAATTGATTCCACCGATGCGTTTGATGTGTTTGACAAAACCCTCGTTAGTAGAAAGGCTGTAGGCGATTTAACGCTTGATAATGTCTCAATATGTAACAAAAGGAAACTAATGCAAGTAAATGTTTGAAACATTTAAACTATCTTTATTTTCACTGTAATGTTCCCTGCATTAACTTTCATTTTCATTTAAAACAAAATGCAATTACTATTTTCATGGCAGCTGTAGCCCTACTGACACATGACTACTGGCAACGCGAGACTTGAAACTTAGTAGACATCAGGGACGGCCCTGGCAGATCTCGCTATAAACATATCCGCCATTTTTAAACGAGGGATACGTTACGATTTCGGCCTTTCAGCGAACAACTGGTGAGAGTTTACTGCAAACACTGGAAGCGAAAAGACATTTACTTTGGTCTTATAAGTATCTGTGTCTTTGTTTGACATGTCTTCATTATTTATCTGCATTATTTGTTAACATGTGTAGGAACCGGGACATTTCAGCGGGTAACAGTGTGGAATAAGGCACGTTGTGGTTTGCTTAACATGCTGCATGCAAGTGTAACTTTCCCAATTGTCTATTTGGTTGTTCCAATGCAACATGATTACTAAAACATGATGGCTAAAACATGGGTACTGTTCAAGTATCTTCATATTTTTCAATGAGATAAATGGGTCAGTAATAAATAAGGGCTTTTGAATTAAAAAGTTTTTTAAGCTTTTTTTCCTTCACGAGACTGATAATTAGAAATATACTGTATGTTTTCATTTCAAATCATTTGTTGATAGTAGTCATGTCTTATGGGGAAACAGTGAAGTCAATTATAATGTTTAATTATATTCATATTCTTACATATTTAACAGTTATGGATCCCATTTAACGTTACCCGAGAGACTGGGCGCCAACCGAGAGACCCATCTGATGCTCTTGCTGCATCAAGTAGCAGCATAGATGAAGATCTAGATTTGGATGTAGCCAACCCATTTATTTTGCCATTATTTATGTTTTTATTACTGCATGTTGTTAAAATAGTTTGTATTTTCATTTTTGTATTTCTAATAATATTTTATCAATAATTCCTTTATATTTTCATCATGTTGTATTATCTTAAGTTGTCTACATTGTAATCCTTTTTCTTAATAAAATCTTTATATTTAATTTGTTTGGACGGATTACCATTTGTGAGAACCTGTTTTGTTTTTTGTAAAAACAATCACTATTCTGAACCACTATTCTGTCGTCTATTAGAGGTAGATATGTAGTCATTCAAAAGCTGTGTATGTGGTCTATTTGTGGGCTATGGTTAGACGTCTATTAACTTTTCACTGACTGCCCAAATTCAATCTTGTTTTAGCCTTGATGTCTGGGCTCTGTTTAGACGTCTATTAGACGTCTTTTAACCGTGAAATAGCTTGCTGGGATAGTACTTAAGATAGGAACTTTCTGTAATACGGCCTCTGGTGCCTACATTACCCATCAATGCAACCGGACCGCGGGCGGTTTAGTCTGTTGTTTGAAGTGATGTTGTCATCTACAGTTAGTTTCTAACTGTTTATGTTGATGTATTTTTAAAACTAACTAGAGTCGAATTGTTTCAGTTTACTTCAGCTGGCTTCCCACAGGAACAGGAAGTGACCCTTCTGCTGTTTATCCATCTCTCCGCCTTCACATGAAAACCTGCAGCTGTAAAACAAGTTGGTGTTCGCTGCGTTGGTGGGATCCATCCAAACAAAGGAAATGAGAACTTCAGCAGAAACAGATGAGGCAGGTGGAGGTGAAGGGAAAGTAAATCATGTAAAATAAAACCCTCGATTGAATCAAGACCAGAGATAAAGTTTTACAGACAAAAATACTGCACTAGAAAATGCAGCTAGTTTGATCCATTTAATTTAATTTCAATGAATTTGTGCTGCTCAATAAAAATTAATTTCAAGTAATATGTTTGATCTATGAGTAATTCAAAATTGTAAAAACGATTAATTTAATTATAATTCATTACACAACAAATTACTTTAGATGTATTCAATACATTTTAGAGATTAATGGAAAAACTACCACATTTCATTCAAATTAAAAAAAACATCTTCAGGAGTCATACTGTAGATGTTTAAATCATTTTAATTAAAGAAATAATGAGTTCAGCTTGTATCAAACTTTTTTTAATGTATTCTTAAAATCATTAAAACACACAGTTTGACATTTGGCAATAAATATTGTCAGTCCACACACAGCTCAAAATATGCTGAAGCTGAGCTCATACTGACACAGTAGGGAGGACATTAATATCTATAATCTAGTATGTGTGTGTGTGTGTGTGTGTGTGTGTGTGTGGGGGGGGGGGGGTTGTGAGAGAGACTGAAAGATGAAAAGATGACCTCCTGCATATGGGGAAGGTTAGACTGGGATTATAAACAGACTTGAATTAATTGGTTTTTATCTCTCTATACATGACGACATTTTTATACAGTAGTGGACATTTGTAGAAAGTGAGGATATTTGTGGAAAGTGAGTACATTTGTGGAAAGTGAGGATATTTGTAGAAAGTGAGGACACTTGTAGAAGGTGATGACATTTTTAGAAAGTGTTAGGTTAGGTTAATCTTTACTGTCCCTGAAGGGAAATTTTCTTGTGCACAGTGCATTGTTGCTTCATAAAAAACCACGACACATCATAAAACACATCACATTACATCAACAAGAATCTGGGAAGCCTTGACACGGTTTAGTACTTCACAAGAGGAAAACAGAAAAACAGAAGAAAAAGGACATTTATGACAACGTGGTGCCATGGATTAAAGTGCAAGTGCCAAAGTGCTAGTGTTGTTATTGCACATTGCTCTGTTGGACTGTGTAAAGTGTGTTTGCTTGGGTGTTAGTATGTTTATTGCATGTTGCCTATTGCACCAAGATTGCAAGTGCTAAGTGCTAAAGTCACATATTTGTTGCTCTATTGCATATTTTTCAGCAGCTTAATGGAGGCTGGCACAAATAATAATTTCAGACGACTGGATTTGGATTTTAGTAGGTGGAGTCTTCTTCCATTTGTGGAAAGTGGGGATATTTTTAGAAAGTGAGGGCATTTTTAGAAAGTGGGGACATTTGTGAAAAGTGCAGACATTTGTGTTTGGCCCTTCGGCTGCTGTCCATGGTGCTGATTAAAGGTTGCAGGTTTGCAACTGCGTGGAGTTGTTGTGTGTATGCCCGTGTGTACACGTATATACTTTTTGGAGTGAGGGGCACAAGAAAAATATTTACACTAGGGCTTATCACAACTATGTCACACTACTGGAAAGTGAGGAAATTTTTAGAAAGTGAGGACATATTTGGAATGGGTCATTTTTAGAAAGTGAGGTCATTTTGTAAGTCAGGACATTTATCTTCACTTCCTCAAAGGCCGATGAGGGTGAGGGTTACTGTTAAATTTGTTTTGATTGATAATAGGAGCTGGGGAAATCGTTTTACCACTAAGGGTCCTCACAAGTATACAGTTACAAACACAAGCATTTATGAGCGCGTCTGCACCATTTTTCATGACCTATAGGGCAAGAAATGCTGCTGAATGTTTTCTCCAACTGGTTCAGAATACATGAATGGCAATGCAGCAGACACACACCATGTCGATGTGTGTGTGAGATACGATAAAATGGAAAAGTCACAAAATTGCAAATGATGTGTATTGTCCCGCTTTTTTCCGCTGCGTCCTTACAGTTTACTGAACATGATATATCCCTGACTGCCTTTTTGTAAATTTTCTACTCCATTTCCCTTTCATATTAATGTATTTTTGCTTCTGTCTCTATTGGCCCTGGCCCACTTGTCTAGCCCTCCTCAGGCATGCTGTGATGTATGTCCACACTGCAGGAGACAAACACACTGACCTTGTGTGTTACTGCTGGAGTCAAACAGTGAAGCTGTATGAGGTTCCATTTGTGGAAATAAATAGTGTTGTGTTTTCTAACTTGAGAGCATCCTGTTTCTCCCCCCTTTACATGTCCTTGGTTTTTGTATACTGTTTGACATTTGTCACTGCATTTTAATGACTGCACTGTGTCTGTACCTGCTGCTCAGTGTTTACTGACATCTGTTGTTATTTGTGTTTGTTGATATCCTTTGTGATTTCCAGCTGTTCTCTCTCCTCCCTGTAAGAAATGCTTATACAGTTCTAATATGAGTTTAAAATGTTAAAGAAATATACACTTATCTATAACCATTTTGAACTCATTTGTAAATTGGCTTATAACATGTTTAAAGTGTATTAAAAAGCCCTTTATTGAGAGTTGAGCTTGACAGTTCACTATAGACCTTGGAAACCACATGGTCTTCATCAGCAGAGGAAATTTGCTCAGTTGTTGTGGACCTGTGTATGAAAAGTGATAATGTAGACCTTGAGTCAACACTTAGAGCTTAAAAACTTGAATATAATAGTCATTTCAAGGTGAAATTACAATTTGCAGTAAAAAAACAAACAAAACTTATGACTGAAATGATTGTGCTTATATCATAAACCATGCTGTGTTTCTTTGACACTCCAGACCTAATGTCCCCAACATAATGAATTTAGATAATTAACTTGACTCCCAGCTCAAGTGAGATCTACATCTTCAGAATTAGAAATACTTTATTGATCCTCGAGGGGAAATTCTGTGTCACAGTTGTACACATTGCACAAAAGGCAAAAGCAATATAAATAAAGATAGTGGTATATAAAGAAATTTAAATATCAGAGTGAAAATATAAAATAAAAGAAAGTATAAAGGATTGTGGATGTGAACAATATTTACATAATTAAAGGAATTGTTATGGTGAACAGAAATAATGAATAAATAGTAGCAGCAGAATTGCAGCAGATAGTATTAGACATTAAGTAATTAAGCAGGTATTATTGCACAAAACAGATAATAATTTCCAGTTTAAAACTAACTAATTGTCTGTGTGTCAGACAATTAGAGGGAGGAGTTATAAGGCTTGATGGCTACAGGCATGAATGACTTTCTGTGGCGCTCTGTGGTGCATTTTTTGGGGAAATAAGTCTTGCACTGAAAGTGCTCTTGTGTTTGAGCAGCACGTCATGGAGTGGGTGGGAGACATTGTCCAACATGATGTGTAGCTTGGACAGCATCTTCTTCTCTGACACCACCGACAGAGAGTCGAGACTTAAACTTCTCTGCGTGTGCTACTGTTCAATTAAACACATTCTCACTCATCATGGTGCAAGAGATTGCTTGCAGTTGTATGTCCTTTCCCTCCAGTGATATAATGTTCGCACAATGAGGACGTTCGTTTGACGAATTTAACTTAGCCTTGAGTATTGTTGATGCTGCAGGTCGTAGTGCCATAATAATAACATTACAGTGACAACAATATGCATCAGTTCATTCCTCATTCACACATTCAAGGCTTCCCGCAGAACTGACGTCAGACACAGGTCCATTTACAAACCAAGCAATGTCAAACATATGGAGACGCAGCCCACAGAGATGATGACAACAGAACACAAGTATGTCATGTAATGTTCTTTAGAGTACTCGCAGAATTGCAACGTGAAACCAAACCAAAACTAACTCAATGTAGGAAAATGTATCAAAACGTGAACATTGGTTCGGACATTGGTGCGGACTTTCGGGTGTGAAAGAAACATAACAGGCTCCCCAATGTGTTACAAGCGAGGATGTGTTTTTACAATAAATTGTAACCAGTGTATCACGAACCCCCCAGTCATGACCCCAGTCTAAGGGTGTTTTATTTCTGCCTTTTGGATGATTGATGTGTGCTTTGGTTTTGTCTGTCTCTCTGTCAGCAGAAGTTATATTTGAATTGCTTTATAGTTGTTGACAAATGGCATTAAGTGAACGTATGAAAATTATCCAAGGTGGGTTGAACTCAAGGGCAACTTGACTAGACTGAAAATACTTGAAGAAGTTTCACCTCTCATCCAAGAGCCTTCTTCAGCTGTGACTGACTGGCAGGGAGTCTCAGGTATTCATCCTCTGTGGAGTCGTTATCATGGTGACGGATACCTCTTGGTTCATTGGTGCTCCTGGCTGTTGTCAAAGCAGTCGTGGCCAGCTGTTATATCAGGGCTGTTTCAGTTTTGAGAAAGACCAGAGGAAATTAAAAATCCCAGGTGTGGGCTTTCCATTTTAATAAGCTGCTCAATTCAGCGCACCTCCCCCACCCCATTCATTTTCATACAGTCCCTAACAAATGCTCGTATCCCACTTGTTTACCAAGCTGTCACGGCTATCATTTTTATTAATTTCAATGCTAAATTCATAAACGCCTCTTTGCTCCCGAATTCCCTTCAACCTGCCCGGTCTACATCTACTGGAGAATCTTTAATTTTTTCACTGATGAAAAAATGTAGTGTTCCTTCTCCACTGCAGCTGTTGGAAACATCTGGTTGAAGGTGTGTCATCTTTTTATGAAGGAGTTTTCTTTAAGACAGATTCTGTCATAGGTTTGTGTGTATGATGCTGTTAGATGGAGAACAGTTGGGGCACAACACAGTGTTTGATGTAAGTTTGAAAGGACCCAAGCATATTTTATTCTAGGTGCCTTCTTCATCTCTCATCCGGTTTTAATGTTCATTCTGTTTCATTTCTGCCTGCTTTTTTTAGTTACTGCATCTTTTTGCAACTCTGTCTCCTAGAAAGTGTTTATTTACCTGTCGCTAAATTCTTCAGGAGGAATCAGGCTGTGAAATCTGGGGTTCTGCGTGTACACAAATAAATAAACTTTAACATTATGTGAGTGCTATGCATCAATATACAGGTGCAACCTTAAAAACTTGAATATTGTGGAAAAGTTCAGTGTGAGCACCAGAAACAGAGTGAGAGATTAAAAGCTCAGCAAACCTTTGCAGGTGTTCGGAGTTAATTAGCTGATCAGAGCTCTTCTCAGGTCAGCATTTCTTATTATAAATTCTTTATTATAAAATTCATAATACATTTTGAGATTTGATTTCCAATGAGCTGTAAGCTGTACTCATCAACTTTAAAACAAAAGTCTTGAAATATTCAATAATGAATTTAGAATATATAGAAGTTTCACTTTTTGAATAAAACTTCAGAAGAAAATGAACCTTTCCATGAATTTTTGAGATGCACCTGTATTATGAATCTAACAAATACAGTGTAATGAAATTGTTTTTTGACTAAATTTCTGTTAGATGAATGCACTGACCTTGAAAATAATTTATTTAATGAACATGGGAATTCACTGTCTTTTGTTACCTTCACCTAAACATTTTTTAAAAAATAAAAATGTAGAGAAGGGAGAATATTCTTCTGCATCCTGGGTGTTTGCAGAGCTTCTTCTCAGCCTGCCTTCAACTCCAACATGTGGCAACAATCACAGGGTTCGTGCAGCCTCCATGTGGCCTGAGAGGCGAATCCCACGGCCGAAAAAAAAAAGAAGGTATAACTGTGCTCAACGCTGCTCGGAGCCCATTTCTGCAGTTCACATTTCTATCAATTTACATCTTCTTTAATCTGGGTTTTGACATCTAGACAGCAAGAGGAAACTGTTTATAGAGATTAACTAATACAGAAACTTTAAACATTGTTCCTGCTTCACTGCTTTCACTCTGTGTCCTCTCTCCTTCTCTCGTGTCTCTTTAACACCCTTCCTTCCATTTCTCTTTCACAGCATTTCTCTATTTATTCCCTAGAGTCTTTTTTATTTTCGCTTTATTTCTGTCTCCCTACACCTCAGCTCATTATTCCTAAAAGAGAAGAAGGATGAACAGTTTCAGGTTGAAATGGCTGTTTTCTCTCTGCTGAGCTGTTAAGATGCTGAAAGATGTTTATTATTACAGAATCCAATCTTCCCTCCCCGGGCTCTCCTCCTCTTCATCATTTTAATTAGCAAGAAGAGAGAAGGACTTTTGTTTTTTGCGACAAAGCCACAGAGACATTTTGACCACCAGTCGCACCAAAGTAAAAGCTTAGATTTTCCCGAGAGAGGTTTACTGTTGTTGTTTTGGCCAGCAGGGCGAGTACCTGAACATGTGACGAGCATTTACTCTGATCAAGAGCTCCTGAGCACTTGATGAACACTGAGTCACTATGAGACTCATCACAATCCTTCTGTGCAGTCTGAGAAGTTAAACTTTGCTTTAATGCCGTTTCTTTGCCATTTTAATCAGGTTTTTATGGACATTTTGGTCCTTTGTTTCTCATTTTTATTGAGTCGCAAAATAACTTTTGCTTTGCCTTTTGGCAAATAAATAGCCACTTTGTGTCACTGAGGTTAGTTTTTATTTCGTACCATAGTACCCACTCATGTACACAGGAGACATTTTATTCAGCTTCAGGCTGAAAAACCGAAGCAGCAGAAAATTAGAGCCTTTCAGAAAATTTTCTTCCGGGGTCAGTAAATTATTAGAATATTGTTATGCATTAATGCATTATGCATGCAGAACTTCCTGTCTCCCCTTCAGGCAGTGAGAGTAATTACATAAACACTGACACATTCACATGATTTTGCATGAGAAATTTCCACAGTTCGAAGACAATAATCCATTATGTAGGCAGCGTACGTCAATAGCTACATAGCCTGCTCCAAACGTACAAATATATGGGAGCATGTGAGGATGACAGAAATGTTAAAAAGCCTAATGTTACACTACACTTCTGTGGGTCATCAGTGAAGTGTCTAACAGCTTTTATTTTTATAGTATGTTTCTGTATAAGTAACAAAAAAAGAAGTGAGATAAAACCAGGAATAGACCCTGAGTCTGATCTCCTTCGGTAGACAGTTCCAGAGTTTACAGCAAAGGCCCAGTCTCCTAGGAATAGCTAGCGGCGCTCTACCGGAGGATCTCAGCCTGAGTCCTGGCTCAGGGGGATAATACCTGCCTGGCCTTAAAAATAATTAGAAGAATTTAAAAATCCTAAACGAAGCAGACGGTCAGTGGAAGGGTGCTAACACGAGTTACGTTAAAAGTACCTAAGGGTACCTTTAGCTACAAATAATTACACTTTGTCACACTGTATGAAAGCTTTGTCAATGACGCACTTAGTTGAAAACGCGTTGGTATTTTATGTTGTCATATCGTAACAATAGTGCCCATTATGTAGTCTACATGTAATCAGGTGCGTTTGACTTCATGCAGCACTGTGCATCGCTGACTTAAGGTGATGCTGTGTCACAGCCCTCCCTGCTGCGACATAGTCGTGGCTCCTGATGAGTGTGTATGAAAATGTTTTTGTTTATGTTGTTCCCATTGCTGTGGCTGTTTTGTTTTGGCTCTTCTTACCTTTCTCTCTCCCTCCCCCATCACCTGGTCTGCAGGTTAAATGGTGGGGGGGGGGGTGCGTGACTGTTGCCTTGGGAGCTGATTGCACACACCTGCATTGAACCCTGTTGCCGCACCTGATCCTCCCTCCCTGGCAGCCTGACATTGTTCATTAAGTTGTACTCTTACATCTTGACTACCAGCTCTCTGAACCTGACTTAAGTACCTGTTTTTGTCTTCCCATTTTCCAACTGTCGCTAACTTGTGTTTTCTGTGCTCACAAACTCTGACCGGATCCGTCTGGACCCAATACTCAGCCCCGTAGTAGGACTTCTGGATTGAACTACCCTGCCAGTTGCCTGTCAGTTCCCCTTGCCTGCCCCGGCCCAGTCATTGTTCTCAGCTCACAGTAAACTCACGCAGGTAGAATGTGTCCGACTTGACGCGTTGTTTTTATTCCCCGCCCCAGCAGTCGTCTGCAACTCACGTTAGACTAACAAGTCGGTGAAAGTCAGCCACAGTTATCTCGAATGCACCTACTGGCACACTGTCTTCCCTGTCAATACGGGGTGCTGCAACACCCTCCGCATCCCCCTACAGTGATGTCAGATTTTGTAAGGTTTCATTGGAGAAAGTTGTGTGACATCCGGTATTTTATTTAAGCAAGTCATTTGTGAAGGGTTGCAATGTTAGACTGGTCACCAGGTCAGATTGGGATATAGAGCTGTGTGTTATCAGCATAACAGTTGAACTGGACGTTATATTGCAGATGATGTTACACAGGGGGAGCATATAGATGGAGAATAAGATTGGACCCAGAATTGAACCCTGAGGGACGCCATAGAGCATGAGGTGGCCATAGTTATGGAGAATCATCTGATAGGTAGGACCTGAACCACTTTAAGGCCACATCTGTGATTCCTGCTCACCTTTCTTTGCTGAGGAGCATTTTATGACAGACTGTGTTGAATGCAGCGCTGAGGTCCAAAACAGTTGTACAAATACCTCTAATTAGTACTTAAGTACAGTACTTGAGTAAATGTACTTAGTCACTGTCCACCACAACAAAAGCAGTCTCAGTGCTATGGAGCAATCGAAATCCAGACTGGAATATTTCAAATAAATAATTGTTTGACAGATGTGCCACTGTGTATGAACTTCAGTGCAGACTGGAGTCTCCATTAACAGTGACAGACAGACAGATCTGTGTTATATACGCTCGTCTAATTTATTTTATTATATTATTGTTGTTTGTAACTATCAGATAAAAGTTATACTGACCATTTAAATGAATACAGGAAACATGAATTTCCCACACCATTTAATATGACATCATTATATAGACTGACCTTCCCTCTGCATCCCTGTGTAAGGAAGACAGGGGTTGGTTGGCACACATTTCGCTCTCTGACATATTTCTCTGGCATCATTAATGTTGCAATCTTTTAACAAACTGCAAATGAAAGGTTAAGGTCTCAGCTATAAATAAAGATATTATCATGCACTAAAATTTCAAAAATTGATGATTGGTGATTAAAGTCTTCAGCATCTTGTTTTCCCTGTGTCTTGTCTCCGCTGTGTCACTAACCCTGTCTTTCTGTCTGTCTCTCCCCAGGTTCACTCACCCTCGTCCTCCGTCTAGTCAGCGAAATAAAGAAATAAAATCACCAATCCACACACATAAGTACATAAACATGGATGAATGAGTTAATCAGCCATTCATGATGATGCTGATTTCTTTTACATTCAGAGTTTTGTAACAAATGCGTCTGTTGTGCAAGATGTTTGTGTAAATTGTTGCTACCGGCTGGGTTTAAACCTGTGACATCATTAAAAACAAACACACACACACACACACACACACCACACACACACACACGCACACACACACACACACGCACACACACACACACACACACACACACACACACACACACACACCTGCCTGCCAACAGCTGAGAGTATAATCTATTGTGTTGTGACTGTTCACCCTCCGTCCAGCTCAGCTCATTACTGATACTGAGAGGCTTCTATTTATCCCATTTTAGCTTCAATTGTCTCCCATCTGAGTGCACACATACAGTATGTCTGTCGGACTGCCATCATTAGTGAGATAGTGTCTCTCTCTCACACTCACACAGTAGTGAACTGTGACCTCTTTTTTTTTTTATCTCCACATACTGCCTCACTTGAATGATTTTTTTCCCTTTATGAAAGCATGCAGACTGCAAATATAACTTTCCTCCGAGCTGAAATAGAAGAGTGATGCCCTATATAACATAATGATGAGTAAAAAAAAAGAAAAGAAAAAGAAGACAGAATAGGACTGATGGGAAATTCTGTGCTAACTTATCTGACTTCATGCCGTGTGTTATAGAGATAACTGATGACTAATTTAAGGAAATCAGAGCAAACAGAACTAACGTTTTTAAATGTTAATTTTGTGGAAAAAGCTGAAGATAAGGAGCATAAAGGATGCATTATGAAGCTCTCTGGAGGCATTTGGAAGAAAGGAAAACATCAGTTTTATCAGTTGGCAAGTCCTCACATATGGACACATTGTCAAGACCTGTTGTCATTAGTTTGTAATGAACTGTGAAGCCCCTTAACATCATGGTTCAACACACTAAGGGGAAGCACTGTCGCTAAAAGACGGTGTAAGATATA
>NW_024041150.1:39810206-39826140 GCF_014851395.1 Micropterus salmoides | reverse complement strand
CAGCTCAGCACTACTGAGCTACAATTTTGGCTGTGTGGTGATAATATGTAAAGCCTGTTGTAATCTGCCCAGTAGTTTGGTGTCACCTCTGCTGTATCTACTCAGGGCAGGAAAACTGTCATGTTAGTGTTATAAAAATGAGTAAAGACATGGATTGGATTTCATTCAATCCAAATAAATTTGAGTGTATCAGACCTATATATATTCTATTACATTAGTATACTTTTGATGATTGGATTAAATATGAAACATTTGTGTTACTGGGATGTAAAATGTTGCTTTATCAAAAATGAGGAAATTTTTTGAGCCTCATTTCTTTTTTGCAATTTTAAGAAAAGATGCTAACATGCAAAAAATCTTAAGAATTTTCACTCTGGATACCAGGGCGGTCGATTTGATGTTGGCAGGAAGTTTTGGCTAAGGTGCGTGGAGTTTGCTATGTTATTGTCATTCCTATGGTGTTTACTAGTCCCGAGTCTGACAATGTTATAGGACTACAATGCTTTACTGGTGGGGTAATCTTTTAAGGTGTTGGTAAGGCAGTCATGTCAATTCACTATCTAAATATTAGTTATATTTATATAATATTTGATAGGCTGTTGAAAACTGTTCTGAGTGTTTTGTTGTTCTGTGGTTGCTAAGTCTTTTAGGGGCGTTTCTATCAAATTTCTATGGGTGTATTTACTATGATGATTTGGGATGGGTGCTACAGTGCACTTAATGGTTGGTGGGGAATAATGAACCTGACCACGATCTGTTCAGTAGTTTTGTTGCCTAAACCTAACTTAATAACGTGTCATTTTGTAACGTTAACTAGTAGTTTTATTTTGAAATTCTAAGCAGATATTGCATGTATTTATTACTGTTAATTTGACTGGTTGTTGCATATTCATTGTTGCTAATTTGACTGCTGAGCCATACAAGTGCAATGATGATGCTAAAGGGATGGAACTGCATGTTGTGTGTGTATGTGTTGACAACAAACGCATAATCGACACTACAAGTCTCAGTCCACAGTTAACTCTGTGCGTTATTGCCTCCACCCTGACCTGAATGGGTAGCAAGACTGCACTGCTGAAGTGATGCAATTTGATCTGACCACAGACACAACTAAGGTAAGAACAGCAGAAACTGATTTATATGTTACTCACTCTTTTGCTAGACAGCACCATTAGATCTGAATACACATCCTTTTGTTTAAGTCATCTGAAACATCAAAAATTGACTCTGTATTGGTGATGCCAATTAGAGTAAACCTACTGATTTTATGTTTTGGGCTTGTTTAATTGTATACAATAATATTGTAGTATATTATTGTTCTCACTGGCGACCTGTCCAGGGTGTACCCCGCCTTTCGCCCAATGTCAGCTGGGATAGGCTCCAGCCCCCTGCGACCCTGTGCACAGGATAAGCGGTGGACAATGGATGGATGGATGGATGGATGGATTATTGTTCTCAATGAAGAATAAATGTCACAATGGTTAGTCTTATTGTTTGTGTGCTTGAATGTGTTTTCGTTAGAACTCACAGCTAGGAGTTGCATGTTTGATCCCACAATGGTAGACTTCTTTTTTTTCCCCCCTCTTCAACAAATTGTTCATGAAGTGATTGTTTCACATACTCATAATAAAGTATGTGCTGCAGTGCGGGTGTTCCGGTAAACTAGTCAGTTGGTTGCACTTCGCAGCCTCACCGCTAGATGCCACTAAATCTTGCACATTCAACCTTAACAGAGTGATACACAGCAAGTGTAAATATCTGAAACGTCAAAGGTTGCATTTTCTGTTGTGCTGATTAAGACATTTCTTATCAAATTTTTTATTATCAACATTTTTCCAATTGTGAATTTTTCTTTTCAGAGTAAAGGTTCCTTCAAATGGATGTGTAGTCTACAAATTAGCTACTTGAACCCACCACAACAATGTGTAATTGTAATCTTGTGGAATATCTACAGCTGTAGTGTTATCTCGGTGGATGAGTGTGGACTTGACCCTTGATAGCCCCAAAGATGGCAGCTATGACAATGAGGTAAAGTTTGTGAGTGCTGACAAAGGAAAGCTGGACTCTGTGTGTAGTTGTCTAAACTCTAATAAGGCTGTGGCACGGGTGAGTAGTGGCTGGAAGTACTTAAATTATTGTACCGAGGTGCAGTGCTGAGGCCTAAGAGCCGCAAGGAGTCGGAGAAGTGGATTTCCTGGCGAGGCTAGACTGAGGTCTGACTGGAACGTAACATCAGCCTGTTTCGAATAGATCGTTGTCTGAATCGGGTGAGTTGATTTGGATCTCTGGATCCATGGATGTGATCGTGCTGTTGAGCATGGATCGTTGTATGTCTTGCGTCGAGCAATCTGAAACAAGTGGGGCAGGCCGAGCAGAGCGGGTATACGTAGCCTAGACAGAGAGATTAGAGATGTGGTTGAGGCGTGGCCCCGCTCCCGAACTTAAGTTAACAAATTAACTTCATTTCTGGAAACCATCAAATACCATCTCAGGGCTTACTATTGATGATAACACTTTGGGATTTAGCAGCAGTGATCCAACTGGGGTTGAGAGAGAGTGAGGGAAAGTGGGAGGTATAGGGGGAGCCAACACAATATCCACACAAAAAAACAGACAGTAAAAGTAGTAGTGGTACAGAAAATGTACAATGGTAAGTATTGGTAATGGTAATATTAATGATAATAATAGTAGGACTGATAATGGTTGTAGCATCAGATGTTGTGCAGGAAGAGGAGGGCAGCAGCTGACTCTCAGCTGCAGATCCAGACTCCAGAGCCATAAACACCTGCACACAGCGATAGGAGGAGAGGGACAACAAAGCACAAGACTATTAAAAAGGTAAGAAGTCGGTTTAGTAAAATGAAATAATGGGATATGGTTGCATATAGAAGGAGAAAACAGGAGGAAAGAGGAGCTTAGTGCATCATGGGAAGTCCCGTGGCAGTCTAGGCCTATAGCAGCAGAACTAAGGGATGGTTCAGGGATCACATGAGACAGCCCTAACTATAAGCTTTATCAAAGAGGAAAGTCAGCGACAGCAATTCTCAGAACTATTAAACCAGTCTAATCCTTGGCAAAGACTGAAACTGTAACATAAATAACTCAAAACAAGATGTGGCAGTCAGGGTGGTCAGGCCACGGTGGACGTCTGGGTTGCAGAGAAGGCAGAACGGCAAGTAGTTTGCCCAAGTGGAGCTTTATCTCAGGTCCAAGGTGCACCCGATCAGCAATCAGCCTCTGATTGGGACATTTAAGTGACTGTAAAAACATCAGCGGATTGTGATCTGTGTACACAACAAGTCTTTATCACTGAGGTGGCCTCACTGGATCACACAGTTATCAGCTGAATTATATAAAAGTTGAGGCCACTCTGTGGGAGTGATACCTCACCACTGTTAACCATCTTTGTTTTGTTGAGGTGATTGCTGATCGGGTGCACCTTGGACCTGTGAGCCAGGGGAGATAAAGCTCCACTTGGGCAAAATACTTGTTCTTCTGCGTTCCCTGCAACCCAGACGTCTACCATGGAGTGACCACCCCGACTGCCACATCTTGTTTTGAGTCATTTATGTTACAGAGACACACCTTGCACGTTTAAATAGTTATGTTTAGTTCACTCTTTTGTTCAATAAATCACTTTTTGATCATTTATGCTGCCTCGTTCCGTCTTTTGTCATGACCCTTGAGCCAGGTTGTGACAAAATGTGATTCAGTTAAATCTATTTTGGGGCAAAATGAGACCCACTTGTTTGTCAAAAGTAGTATTACAGTTCTTACTCGATGCAGGGCTATATAAAAAAAATTTGAAGCGACAACATTTTAATCTAGATCTTAGTGTTTCCTGTGTTACCTTAATTTGTGAACTGGGGTAAGGAAATTGGGCAAGAATCTTAGCGGGGTTAATTGACACCTGTAGATTCATTTTATGAACACATTAGGTTAGAGGGTGCTGCTCATTTTGTGTTTTGATTGCTGATGGTGGGTCAGAGAGAGTTTTGTTTAAGATTATTTTGAAGTTGCAAGTGGCTATCTCTCATTTTGGAAAGACCTCTTTAAGTTATATTTATTTATCTGAGTTAAGCAGCATTCATTAGCCCTTTTTCCATTCTTTATGTAAACCCTGCAAATAAATAACTTGCAATTTTATCAAAAATATTCTGGTTCATGTTGCTTCCCTTTTCCCCATGACATAACATTTTGAGATTGGAAAAACTCCCAAGAAGAGGCTACTGAACTGGCAATGCTTTATTTCAAGTTGAATTGAGAGCTTTCACTTTGACATTGAAGAGTCTGCAGCTTGCTTGATACACCCCTGAAAGATGGCGACCTCCATGTAAAGGGAACCCGTGGTTATTTAGAAAGAAATGGCTCGTTCTAAGGTACAAAAAAACCCATTACGGTTCATTGTGTAACGTCTGTATACACCACTGAAAACATAGTTATGGATCTTATGTAGCATTTCTGTGAATAAATTCTCAGGAATAAAGTGTTAAACAGCAAACAACATTGTTAACATGGTAAAGCATGAATCTTGTGGATTGCAGTATTTTTTATCTATTTTTTTGCCACATCTGTGGGCTTGTACTGATATGTGTGACTCATTTAGACATGGCGTTAATGAACTAATAATAATAATGGCTGGGCCATACTAAAAAACTTTGCATTAAAGGTCATTATGCAGCAAATAAAAAAAATGTACCCAGAGTGCATGACACTAATACATTTGAATAAACACCTGTGTTTGTTTGCAGGTCATTTGTATCATGTCAAATATAGTGGACAAATAAAATAAGTGATAGGTATGGACATATCTTAACACCACAAGTCATTCAAATTCGTAACCCTTTGATGCTCAACCTATGCAAAACTTTTCTAATGCTTTTTTTAATGATCTCCATCTAATGAAGCATTGCTGCTAAAATATGTAAGTAGAAAAAACACAATAATTTGCGTCCTGTAATTTACAGTACAGACTTACATGAAATCCTATGTTTGTGTTACATCATGCAAGAAGCCCACAGGTCTGCAGCAGCGTGACAGGTGAACATCATTATATATTTGGAGTCAGCAGTCGTTGAGTTTGGCGAATCAGGACGAGGACATTCAGAAGCAAACCCTGCTGTTAAGGTGGGTGTTCTTTGATAACTTTAGAAATTAAGATTTGTAGAATGCCCAACTATTTAAGTTGGGTTTTTTTCCTCACACTGGTTTCCTTGGCACAAAAGAACGGTGAATTCTCACTTTTAGTCATTTTCACTAATATTTTACATATAGTATTTTTTCTCAAACTGTATGTTAGATTTTAGTTAAGTTTTATTGCATGAATTAACGGTGAAACACTGGGTGTTGTGTCAAAGAAATCTCTTAGTGTGTTGGTTAGATGGCTGGTGTTATTAAAATTACAAATCAGTGATGTCTCTCCTGGTGTGGTACAGTGTACAGAAGGTAGACACAATGCTTTACAGCACAATTACTTTAAAAGATGAAATTTAACTTATCCTGACTGTGTCTCAATCCTTCTCTTTGCCTTTCTCTTTTACTACACCTCCTACCTTTTTTTTGTCCCTCTAATTTCTAATTCCCTCCAGGTCTTCCTTTACATACAGTAGGCAAGTCAATTAACTCCTCTTCCACCTTCAACTGACCAGGACATTCAAAACAAACACTACTGACAAGGTGGGTGTTTTTTCATAATTTAATGACTATCAGTTAATATTTCTAAAATGCTCAACTGTTTAAGTTGGTCTCTTTTTTTCATGCTGCTTTCACTGGCACAAAAGAACAGTGAATGCCAAACATAATTTTTACGCAAATTTTGAAAAAGCAATTTATTCTCTGTATGTTCAAATTCAGATAAACATTTTATTGTACTAATTAAAAGTGTTCATGCTTTTGAAAGTAACCAAATATAATGCTGGGTGTTGTGTCAGAGACATTGCTCATTATGTTGGTTAGATGTGGTAAGTTTAGTGAAGGTAAAGACAGTGCTTTACAGCACAATTCATTTAGAAGATAAAGTTAAACTTACTTAACCTGTCTCATCCTCTTCTTTTCTCTTTCTCTACATCTCCTGCCTCCTTATTTGTCCCTCTAATTTCTTATTCCCCTCAGGACTTCAACTACATACAGTAGATATGTCCATAAACTCCTCTTCCGCCTCCAACTCCAGCTATGTCCTATTATTCCGTTGCAGCGACTCCAGAGTTAGCAGTAATATCGGCATGGCCGTAAATGCCGTAAGAACCATCCTCACCCTGCCTATCTGCACTCTCGTTCTCTACCTGGGTCTCCAACGATGGCGGCAGCAGCACTCCTTTAAAACAACAAGCCACACTGACATCTTCACCTACCACACAGCTGCCATGCAGCTGATCTGGCTGTTGGGTTTACTCTGCTACATGTTGGGCATGTATGCTAATCTCCCGGAGATGGTAATAGTAGGAATTTGTGTTACTTCTTCGGTTTTCTGTGGAGAGACTCTCTTTCACATCCTGACCTGTGTGGACCGATACCTGGCTGTTGTTCACCCCGTCACCTACCTGGGGCTAAGAAATGTGCGTGGGGGCAGGATCAGAAACATCAGCATTGGGTGTGTTTGGCTTTTGTGCTCTGGTTATGTGGGTTTCACATTTATGTACCTGCCTAAGTACCCCATCATCCCACTGCTCTGTCTTATGGTCTTCTCCATAATAGTCGTGTCCTTTTGCAGCCTTTCTGTTCTCTGTGTTCTGATTCGTCCAGGGCCAGGGGGAGGAGGCAGGGAAAAGGACCAAACAAAGCGGAGAGCTTTTCACTCCATTGCAGCCATAACTGGAGTGCTGTGGTTGTGGTTTGTAGGGCTCCTTGTTTCTGCTGCTCTGGACTCCTCAGAACTGCTGAGCTACAATGTTGCCTGTGTGGTGATAATATGTACATCCTGGTTTAATCTGGCCAGCAGTTTGGTGTCACCTCTGCTGTATCTACTCAGGGCAGGAAAATTGTTATGTTGCTGTTCTAATAATAAGTAAAGACATGGATTGGATCTCATTTGAGCAAAGTAAATTTGAGTATGAGACCTACATATTGAGGGTTGAGAACCAGACACAAATTACATTTTGGGTGAAATATATTGTGTGTGTGTATATATATATATATATATATATATATATGAAATGAAAGCTCTTGATGAGCTCATTATATTGCCAAAAAGGAAACAAGTGAATTATTAATCAATTTGGAGTTTTTGATTAAAACCAAAAGACTTAACATGCTAAGCCAGTTGGTGCCAAAAGGGCGAAAGTGCACGTATGCCCTTTTGGTATTGAAAAATTTACTGTGGGTAAAGCCTGTAGATAGCACATGCATCAAAATGGCTGACACCGCGTGTAAGCCAGGTAGGTCAACCATGAGAAGAGATTTGTTTTTATCTAAAGAATAAGTTTTATTAAGTATTTTTAATGACAATTTTAAGAGCTGGATGATGATAGAGAGAATAAAAATATCCAGAATTCAACATCAGTGAATATACACTGCTCAAAACTTAAATCAATTAACCAAATAGTTCAATGTTCAAAATCTTTTACTGTACATTGGATACATTGAATACAAAATGACGTAATAACATCAGTGGAAACCAAAATCACCAACCGATTGAGGCCTGGATTCAAAATAACACTGAAAATCAAAGTTTCATAACAGCAATTCATTATGTGGCTCAGTATTGCATTTGGCCCCCACGTGCCTGTATGCACTCCCAACAATGTCTGGGCATTTTACCAATGAGACAGCGGATGGTGTCCTGGGCGGGTCCCCTCTCAGACCTGGATCAGGGCATCACTGACCTCCTGGACAGACTGTGGCGCTACTTGACAGCGTAAGATGCACAATACATAAAGTCCCAAAGGTTCTGAATTGGATTTTGGTCTGGGGTAGTGAAGGGTAGTGAGTGGCATCAATGCCTTCATCAAACAGGAACTGCCTACACATTTAGGCCACATAAGATGGGCATTGCCCTGCACCAAGAGGAACCCAAGGCCCACTGCACCAGCATAAAGTCTGACAATGGCTCTGAGGATTTCATCCCGTTACCTAACAGCAGTCAGGGTACTTTTGGCTAGGAGGTGGAGGTCTGTGCGACCCTCCAAAAACTATGCCTCACCAGACCATCACTGACCCACGGTCACTGAACTAGTCATGCTGGATGATGTTGCAGGCAGCATTACGTTCACCACGGCATCTCCAGACTCTTTCATGTCTATCACATGTGCTCAGTGTGAACCTGCTCTCATCTGTGAAGAGAATGGGGCGCCAATGGCTGACCTGCCAGTTCTGGTGTTCTCTGGTGAATGCCAATCCAGCTGCACCAAAACAGCCGACATTGATTCACTCTTTATTCTCTTACGCTCCCTAACTGGACAGATTGACATCCCCGCAGTTCAATTGACTTGATGTTATAAAAAATCATTGCGGATGGCCTTCTTGGTCTATTAATACAATACAGTAACATTACGGTCATAAAACAAAAGAAAATGCCCATCTCAACACTGCGGTGAAGTTACTGTAAAATGGATACTCGACAGAAATTGACCCAGGATCCAGTTGTGTCTTCTTACTCAGTTTCACGAGTGTTGGCAGTAGCAGGACAATTACTGTTATTTTCAAAATCATCTTGCTTACTTGCCCATCAGTGAAAATTATGATTAAAAAATTACAATACATAGTTCTCATGTAGCACACCTGTTTTGATTGCTAATGTGTTTTTACTTTACGTAACTATTTAAATAGAAAACAATTGCAGGTTAATTTTAAATCAATATTTAAGTAGAAATATGAGCATTTTCTTTTGTTAGCTACCGTGACATTTAACCTATTGACTACAAACCAAAGCCAAATTGTAGTACAATATAAATATACACAGAAGTGTCTCCAGAATCATTCAGTTAATAGTATTAGCTTTCATATTATTATTTTCACAAAGGCATCTTTAAAGGCTTTTCAATAGCCCATTTGGCCAAATTGTTAAGTGGCTGGGATTACTATTTCAGTAAAATTAAGCACATTCAATTAACTAATTTGATGTAGGACTTTTTGCGTGATATTTTATTTTCAGCGTTAGTGCCAGAACGCTCACCACACATCAGCTTGAGGCAGAGAGGGATGGAAACATTGAGCCAATTACAATGGGGCATGATTAGATGGCCAGATGGATCAATCCATCCATCGCAAGTGCCATGGGATCTTTAATGACCACAGCGAGTCAGGACCTCGGTTTAACGTCTCATGCGAAGGACGGATATACTGTCATCCATGTGTGTAAATATTTTTACAAACAAGCAGACATGAGAACACAGCTTGAGTCCTTAGGTTTTGCAATTTTAATAAAAGATGCCAATATTCATCAAATATTCACTCTCTATACTAGGGCGATTTTGATGTTATGGAGGATGTGGCTGGGGTGTTACAAACAAGTTTTCTATAGTGTTTACTCGGCTGTTCAATTAGTAGCTGAGTTGGTGTTTCTAGGTGGCTGCAAAGTGGTGGTGTATTGTTGTGGGTAGCTACTTGGGTGTTGGTAGATGATTGCAAGGCTGCAAGCTAAAGCTGGGCAGACACTGTAGGTTTTTATGAACAGAACAATTTTGACCGTCTCTCTGTACGGATCAGTCAACTGGTTATGAGTTTATTCAACAAGAGGACTATGTCCTCGACAATGTTGAGATAAAGCGAAAGGCAGCATTACGTTGTGAAATTCTATTGTGAACACACAGCAAGAAGGAAAAAATAAAATCATGGAGCTGTAGATGGCTGGTAAGATGCAGACAATATGGCCTGTACTGCAGTGAAGTTTACTTTTATTTCTATCATGGCACAGTCTTTGTCAAGGCTGCAGTAGCCACAGCACACCTACAATACTACTCAAATAATTTAATAATAATAATCTAATGGATCTTTTGATAGCAGACAAAGTCTCTGACATGCCAGAGATCATCTTGTTGTCCGACAGCCAGATTGTTGATCATTCAGCAATTAATCAGGCATTGTGATGCCTCCTATGCTGAACGTCTAATGGCAGAAACTTTGGCGTACAGTGTCTGCCCATCTTAAAGTGGACCTCAAATGATTTCAGTGTGTGTGAAGTCATGATTGTCCTAAAGATGATGTCAGTTGGGACTGAAGACAACAAGCAAAAAATCTGTTGGTGTGGAGTTAGAAAGAAGTGAGCTCACCAGCCCTTTGTAGTTTGCTGCTCAGCGTCTTGAGGATACATTGGATGTTACTTGCATAACGCATCTCAGTCTCTGACAAAACAAAACTGACTGTTAAGTGCATTGTGGGTAGTGTAGACGGGTTTTGAAGTGGAATGCGTGGGATAAAAAAAGACAATTTATCTGTTTTTCATCTGTTTTGATTCTTGTCTATTCTTTGTTGTTTTTTTTGTGAACTGTCCATCCTGAGTTAGACAATGTAATACAAGTACAATGCTAAATCAGTATAGTAATATTTTAAGCAGTCAATTCAATTGTATTTATACTATACTATTTTACATATTACTTGATAGTGTTTTGAGTGGGTGCAAAGGGGGTTAAGAGTTGTCTACAGTTGTGGGTGTTTTGTTAAGTGGTTGCTGAGGCTTTCAGGGTGGTTTGTGTAAAATTTCTAGGATATCAGGTGTATTGAGTATTTGCTATGGTGATTTGGGGTGAGTGCTGCTGACCCTTTAATGGTTCCTAGAGAATACTGAATGTTTGCAGTAGTCACAGTTCTAGCACTAATTGTGCTAAGATCAGAGGTAGACAATCTAGTGGTTCTCTGCTGAGTTGTAATGGCCAACTGGGAAGGGACGCAGACACAGACTCCTTCTACAGTTTAATACAGGTATCGTTGAAATATGCAGATCATCCAGAATCATAGGCTAGTCATTTGAATCACTGAACAACAAACGCATAATCCCGCATAAATGCTGCGACAGGCTGTGTGAAACGGACTTGGGAACAAATAAAAAATATACAACACATTTCAAAGCTGTAAGTACGCTTGCTGTCACATCTTAAAAGCCTATAACAAGTAGTAGCCAGCAAGGCTTTAGTAGCCTACTTCAATCAGTCTCTGTAGGACGATCTTTCTATAGAAAAGTTTCTCCGCATCACCACAGCAAACATGCAAGCAGCCTATAAAACAGTCTGTTGGATCTCCTGGTCAGTGGGCGGTGTTTTTATAGAGATCATCTCTTATCTGTTCAGCATGTTACCATGGTGATCCGTCCACTGGTAGCGTCTCAGAAGCGTTTCAACACTGGAGAGTGTAGCATGCCCCGCGTTTCTGAGTTGTTGTTAATTTGCCTTTTCGTGCTTCTACTACCTTCTTCACAGCTCTCTGTGTCCCGGTCATTTCCCAAGGTCTGCACAACTGCATGTCCAACAGGGAGCATTTTGTCTGCCTGATTTTGCTGAATGTTTAGATTCTGTTTATGTGGTAATCAGTGCTTGCTTTTGTGCTTCTACTATTATTAAGTAGTTAAATGGTTTCTTTTTTGTCTGTAACCATGTTTATTGATGTGGGTGGGAGTTTTATTTTGAAAATTAACCAGATTCTCTATGCCGGTCTTTAATTAAAATAATGCAACACTATGCAACTTCTTTGTGTATGAGTGCACTTGGTAAAATTGTAGAAAGAAAAGTGTATGTAGGATGGATGTAGGTAAGTTTGAGGTAGCTTGTACATTTTTTCACTCATAGTTTATTCCTGTCTAGAAAAACTAGGTTTAGTGTTTGGTGCCACCTGTGTACATTTTGGTTAAGTTCACCCACTGGTTCACTTCATAGATAAGATAGTTCAGCCTTTTGTTTATATATGTTTTTAGTGTTAGCTCAGTTACGCCTGGTTTCGTTGTATTTTTCTCCTCATTTTATTTGGTATAACCAAGACTATCCAATATCACCCATATTTGGAGAACCTTTATTGTATGTTTGTTGGATGATCTTGTAAAAAATTGTCACTGCCTGCCTGACTTTCTTATCTCCTGATTTTTTTAAAAAGCCGTGTAACAATAATGGTGGCTGGGGTCACACATACTAAATTGTTTGCATCGAAGGTCATTATGTACTCTACTTCATTTGAATAAACACCTGTGTTTGTTTGCAGGTCATTTGTATCATGTCAAATATAATGGACAAATAAAATAAATGATAGGTATGGACATATTTTAACGCCACGAGTCATTCAAATTCTTAACCCCTTGATGCACAAGCTATGCAAAACATTTCTAATGCTTATTTTAGCATAGCTGCTAAAATATGTAATTACTGTGTCAGTGAAAACTGAAAAATTTGCGTGCTGTAATTTATAATATAGACTTACATGAAATCCTATGTTTGTGTAGCATCATGCAAAAAGCCCGCAGTCGTGCAGCAGTGTGACACGTGAGCATCACACACAGAGCATCATTATATATTTGGAGTCAGCAGTCAGTGAGTTTGGAGAAGCAGAACAAAGGCATTCAGAAACAAACACTTCCGACAAGGTGGGTTTTCTTTAATAAGTCAATGATTATCAGTTAATATTTCAAAAGCTGCCTAAAAAGCTCTCTTTTCCCTTTCTCTACACCTCCTGTCTCCTTGTTTGTCCCTCTAATTTCTTATTCCCCTCAGGTCTGCAACGACATTCAGTAGATATGGCAATTAACTCCTCTTCTGCCTCCAACTCCAGCTATGTTCTATTATTCCATTGTGCCGACTCCAGAGTTGGCAGTAATATCGGCATGGCCTTCAATGTCACAAGAACCATCCTCACCGTGCCTGTCTGCCTCCTCGTCCTCTACCTGGGTCTCCAACAATGGTGGCAGCAGCACTCCTTTAAAACAACAAGCCACTCTGACATCTTCACCTACCACACAGCTGCCATGCAGCTGATCTGGGTGTTGGGGTTCATCTGCTACATTTTGGTCACATATGCTAATCTCCCGGAGATGGCAGTAGTAGCAATCTGTGCTACTTCTTTCATTTATTATGGAGAGACTCTCTTTCACATCCTGACCTGTGTGGACCGATACCTGGCTGTTGTTCACCCCGTCACCTACCTGGGGCTAAGAAATGTGCGTGGGGTCAGGATCAGAAACATCAGCATTGGGTGTTTGGCTGCTGTGCTTTGGATCGATGGTGTAACATTTTTGTACCTGCCTGAGTATCCCCTGATCCCGCTGTCCTCCCTTTTGGTCTTCTCCTTATTGGTCGTATCTTTTTGCAGCCTTTCTATTGTCTGTGTTCTGAATCGTCCAGGGCCGGGGGGAGGAGGCAGGGAAAAGAAAAGGGTTGACAAAACAAAGCAGAGAGCTTTCCACACCATCGCCGCCATAACGGGAGTGCTGTGGTTGTGGTTTGTAGGGTTCCTTATTTCTGCCACTTTGGGCACTTTGGAATCGCTGAGCAAAAATGTCAGCTGTGTGGTATTGACTTGTGCAGGCTGGTTTAATCTGCCCAGCTGTTTGTTATCACCTCTGCTGTATCTACTCAGGGCAGGAAAACTGCTGTGTTGCTTTTGTAACAATGACTAAAAACACATAGATTGGATTGCACTTGAGCAAGTAAATTTGACCCAAAGAGCAGAGCAGATTATGGATATACATTATCTACACTTACAACAGTCACACCAGGAGTTTTTTTTTGCGTTATTGTGACTCACAATGGGTGCCTGCTTTCACGAAAAATGAGGACACAATTTGATTCCTTATTATTTGCATTATTTAATTAAAGATGTTAGGGATGCTGTTGTGTCACACGGAAGTTGCTATGGTACTGTTGTAGTATTGTATGGTCTAATGTTTATTTGTCCCGAGTCTGCCAATATTATAAGAGTACAATGCTAAATCAGTTGAGTATCAATTTTCAGGTTTTAGTAAGGTAGTCAAGTTAATTTTATTTAGATAGTAGTTTTATTTTTAAGTAGTATCTGATAGGATGTTGAATGGTTGCGAGGATGTTAATAGGCATCTGTTGTGTGAGTGTTTTGTTGTTAAGTGGTTGCTAAGGCTTTGATGGTGGTTTCTATACAATTTCTATGATATTAGATGTATTTGCTGGGGTGTATTGTGTATTTGGTATGGGAATTTGTTGTGAGTGCTACTGAGCACCTAATGGTTAGAATACTGAATGTTTGATTAAATTTGGCCTTTCCTTTCCTGCACATGGTCTTTCCATTTCCCTTTGCTGCAGAGGTAGGGCTCAGGGGTCTGTGCGCCAGAGATACTCACAAGTCTTTGAGCTAGAGTCCAAGTCTCAAGTCACTCGTGGTTATAATGACTGCTGTATCACCTGTTGCGTTCGATCCAGGCTGCTTATAAAACTGCTTAGCAATAAGGAATTCTGTAACTGTAACCTCTTTTTTACTTACAGAGCACAACCATTTAATGTGCAATGCAATTAATGACAGCTTATTAGCTACTGTAAGTCAACACAATCCGCAGACTCTCAAACCCAGTGTAATGTTAACTAAATAAAACTGTAACATTACATGATCAACAGTAAACCTGTAACCGGTTTTTAAAGTATTTTATTGATAAGGATGATGAAAATTACAATCTGTATGATGTGCTTAGGCGTTGCTAGAACCTTTTTACTTGGGCACATGCCCCTGTATCCATGTGTTGTGCCCCAGTGAAATTGTCAAGACCCTTTGGCGTCATTTTTGAACGTGAAGGGCTAAATGGTCAAGTTAGCAAAAATTGGCAACATCTGCAATGTCCAGTCAAGTTAGTAATCATATATATGCAATTTCTAAATAAAACTACTGGTTAATGTGAAAAGGCACGTTGTTAACAATATGAAATGTTGCAAAAAAATTGTTGCTGAAATAGAGTATTTACAACGTTGATGAGAGGACTTAGAGGGAATATGTGCTGGCGTGCAACGCTGTTTATAAAATGTAGCACTGAAAAGAAATCCATGTCGTGCATGAACATGCGCTCATCCCTGTGTCGCATAGGCGTGTGCGCGTGCTCAAAATTAAAACTTGCGCATCCGGCTGAACGGTGTTACAGTCTGTAGCCGGACCCTATTGCATTCCAGCAGCAACATTAGTGGGACGAGTCCAAACACGGATATGATGGCACTCCTCACAGGCCCATCATTTTAAAACGAGACAATAATTATCTGTATCTCAGTGATGGTTTAGTTATAACGCTCGACTAATGCAAGATGGAAAGCAGTGGATTCACATTGACCATTAAAATGTTGATTAGCAGAGCAGACTGGGAAATATGGGTGTACATCTTTCAGTTAATAATAAACATCACATACTCAGTCATGTCATAGTATAAATAGTATTTTCCTTTTGAAAATCTATTAAAGGAAACCTGCGGAGCCAGTTTGAGTGGCCCTGAAGCAGCTGAAAACATTAATATCTAGCAAGTATTGTTATTTATAATTTACAGAGGCTATGCAGAAGTTTATCAGTAGAATTGATGCTGGATCATAAGCCAGTACAAGCACAGCTGATCTAAATCCAGTACTACCACAGAGCCAGTCCAGACGCCTTTAGCAGGTCACACAGACCCAGGTGAAATACAAGCTGCCTCAGCCAGTAAAAGCACAGCCAGAGGTCTACAGGCAGCATCAGACACAAGCAGCTCAGACCCAAAAGGAGGATTCTGTTAGTGTGCAGAGGTCCATTCAAATCAGCAGTGGTATTTTCTAGAAGAAGTTTCCATTCCAGCTTATTATAGAGACAGACTGTTGTAAAGGAGAGATGAGAGCACTGCAGTGTCAGGTGTGGCTGTGCAGCAATGGCAAATTCTTTACATGGCTCACAAGTCAGGTATGAGGGCCCCATGGCAGAATTTTTCTTAGGTTGTACCACAGGTGTGAGTGCTTATGCTCTGGTCAAAGCCCTTTCTGACATGACAGTGCCGATATTAATGGGCTAAATAAGGGAAGCTGGTGGGGGACATACTAATACACATTTC
>NW_024041150.1:39721881-39809706 GCF_014851395.1 Micropterus salmoides | reverse complement strand
TGAGCTACAGTTCCCTTCAAAATAACAATAACTCACAGGTGAAATCTGCATGTGGACCTTCTTAGTTACATTAGTTACATTAAATCATAAAGATCTGGGAGCATCACAACTGTTTGTGCACATTTTTAGAAAACACAATTTAATAATATACCAACCAGGTCGGTGGGTTCGTGGATTCGCTCTTATGGTCAAAGCAGAGTAAACAGGTTGATGTGAGGACTCATCTTCATCTGAAGTAGAGAAACCCACAGTAAGCAAGAGGTTGACAGACAGACAGATAAGAAAACTTAAAATACTCATACTGACAGACCTTTTTGTCTTTGTGGTTTTCTGCTGCGGTTTGTCTTGAGGCAAAGACTCAAATTATCAGCAGCGTCTGCTGTGTCTAAAAACAAAACACCATCTATGACACACTGAGAGGATTCAAAAATAAATCAGACATCAGTCCTGCTGGGTAGCACGTCTCAACTGCCACTTTCAACATCAGGGAGAGTTACACAAAGCAACTCCTCTTATTTTTATTTAAGTGATTAACTTAATTGCAAATTATAAAAGTATAACTTTGTTTCATAAATTAAAGAGTAAATATGTACATAAAATTTAAATGCTTAAGACATAAGTTATCCATGAAGTCTTTTTGTCATCCTCACATCTTGTTATCGAAAAGAAAAATCTAAATTAAAGTCAAATAAACCTTTGTCCTTTCTCTGTTTTGTGACGACGACTGCATATGTCACACTGTTTGGGTCATCTGCAGCATCGTCTTCAGAGACTGAAACAAAAATGTTTGTGTAAAAAATCTAAACAACATGTAGATTATTAAATGCAGAAGCAGAAGGTTGGCAGGTAGACATAAGTACACATGCATAAATGTAGAACATAAACTTAACGCTTTGGTCTAGATAAAACAACTAGTAGTAATAAATAGTTATCCAAGTAGTTAAAATCAAGGGCAACATTTTCCAACTGTGTACATATTTTGGATAGGGGGGAACAAATAGTTTAAAAGGAGTCAAAGCAACCATCTACAACAAAGTAGAGAAACCATCTCTAAACATCGGAGGACGTCTGCAACACCACTTGTCCTTTCATCCCTTCTCAAGTGACTGAGCAGACGCTCACATTTGGCCTCATATCAAAAAGCCAACACCGGTCGTTCTGGTCGTTTGAGTCATCTGAGGCCAAGTCTTAACGACTGACGTTACAACAGCCAGGAGCACCAACGAACCAAGTGGTATCCATCATCTTGACAATGACCCTTCAGAGGTTAAATAGCTGGGATTCCCTGACAGCCAGTCAGAAGTGAAGAAGCCTTCTGGATGGTTAAGTTTCTATATATCAAAATGACTTGAATCACAGCACACACAGTCTCACCTATTTGATCGTCTTTGCCGGAGTTTGATGCTGCTGTTGCCATCTTTGAGGAAAAGCAGAGCACCACTGATGGATAGAAACGCAAGCACACTGACATCAGAGACACAAAAAAAGAGGAATTACATTTTTTGCTATTTCAAAAAAATATTATATATATGTGTATATATATATTCTTAAATAATTACCTACTCTCTTTGGACACAGCGGACATGATTCACACAAATGTGACTTTGCTGTTCTTTGCCATTCAATTTCTAACTATGTAAACTGTTACATGAATATCAAACCCAATGTGTTATAGGATGCACTCCTTCATAAACTTGACGGCTATAGTTGCCTTCTCTTCTAAGTGTTTTTAAGGAAGTAATTAACACGCAGCAGATTAGATGACGTTGCTTTTCTTTACCTCTGTGTTTCCTAATATGATGGAATCCCACCGCCAGCAGCCCCAGAGTTAAAATGGTGACAACTACCCACAGCAGGACGAGGACTTTAGGGGCAGCAGTGGCTTTGGGGAGGGTCTCTTCAGGAGGGGATGGAGAGATGATAGAAATTGTATTTGCTGTAAGATTACAAATTCCACCCATGAAACTTTGATTTTAAATAGAATTTTAAACCTGCAAAACAAACAGCCATAAATAAATAAAAAAATGCTACAGGAAACTGTCACTGAACTTTCACCTTTCAACTCTGTGAAGTCATGTTAGTCCAGATGGCTGTAAAGCATTTGGTAAATATTTAACTCGCTAACGGTCACAATGTTTTCAACACTGGTAAGGGTCTGACAAAATTTCTATCAAACTCCAGACAATTGAACCTTTCATAGGAACGGTGACATCACCATGACTAGTCTGCTCCCGTCCTGGCCATTCAACTAGCACAATATCATCTTTAGCTTTGTAACACTATCATGTCTCACCTCTCACAGCCAGCCAGCTTCCTGGTGACGCTCCAACACCAGGGATGCTGCACTTGTAGACGCCTTCATCAGACTTGGAAACATTGTTAATTGGCATCTCATCAGCAGGACTGCTCTCATGAGGACGTCATCTTTGTAGAAATGAGCTTTGGTGTTGGTGGAAGTTGTCTTGTGTCTGCAGCGCAGAACCACATTTTGTCCCACCAAAACAGGAAGAGCAGGAGTCTCCAGGATCACAGGACCAGCTGAACAACATGTCAAGAAATAAATAAAATGAGACACTTATGCTTGGTAAATTGATTTTTTAGAAAAGCTGAAAGACCAACAAATCTTAATGAGTAACTTATTAGCCATCTGAGTGGGGCCCTTCGTGAGGGTGGTAAATCTCCACAAGTTCCAAAGGACAGTAAAGTAAAAACACACAGTCCTGTCAACTAGAAATTAATTTTATTTACAAATATGTTTAAAATGAGTTTCAAAAGAAACAATGACACCTGGATTATGTTGTCAGTCAACATAATGATGAATTGTTGTTAATTAACATATTAATGAAAGATCATGGTCATGGTTTAATAGAAAAAACGTTCTGAGTGACTTTATGGTCCCTTTATTTCGTAAACGTATCCACAGACTAGAATTAGGATGCAAACCCGGCTCCTTTGCTTTGCTGCGATTGTCAGCACAATATAATTGTTAAAATAATTTTTTGGGAGACAGAGTTGGACCACATAAACCTTAAGAGTCTAAGCAGCATACTAAAATATCACTACAGATATGCAAGCATTCCTGAATTTTTGGATATTTCCCTCAAAATTTTTTACGCAAAATGTACAAAGAATACTAGTTATTGATTTAAAGTCTGAACTGGACCATTGAGTTTTATCAGAATCAGCTTCTATTGAAATTGCTCACAATGTGCTTACTAATACAATAATGCAATAATAAAATCAGACACAACTACAGTATAGAGAACACTTATATACACACTATAAACAAAAACAAAACAATATAGAGAGAGAATATTATCAGTTGAGTTTCATACTGGACATTATACATGTGAAACACATCAGGTAGTTTAAAATGGGCATGAAGTGACTTTAGAAATACAACAAACATACCAGCGACAGTGATGTTGGCACTGTAGCTTCTCTCTCCTCCATCAGTCTCACACCAGTATTCTCCACTGTCTCCTGAATAGCTCTTATCAATAGTGCAGGAGGACCCCGTTGGCGTCCTCTTAATGTCACATACTGGCTTAAATTCCTCAGTGTTCCTGATCCCTTTCAGTTGAGTGGAACCATCAGTCCCCTCACAATGAAAAGAGACAGACTCATATTCAAAGTGCTGCAGTCTGTCTGGAGTGATACGAAGAAAAACTGCATCTGAAACTGAGAACATAATGATGTTTGTGACAAATGGAACTAAATAAATATAAATCAAAGTACCTGCACCCTGTGACAGATACAGCTAGTCTTTTTGCAAGACACATTTGCGTGTTCACATGCAGCATTAACTAATGAAATTTAAGTTTAAATTTGAGATCAGGTTAATTTATGAAAACATATTTAACATATTAAGTTCAACCTCATGTCGATTGTGTAGATGGAAAGAATTATGTAAAAAAAGTAAAATAATTTGTAGGATTTTCTCTTTGTTGCTCACCACTTTGAGTGTGATTCTGAGCTTGTGTCTCCACCAGAATGAGTTCAAGCACCACTGAATAAAAAAAAGGAGCAAAGCTATCAGTCATGTTTGCTTTGATGTTCAGACACATAAAAGTAAAAAGAGAAACCTGAGACTCAGTACTCACTCAGTCTGAAGCAGAGAGCTGTAGCCTCCATGGTGTCTTGCTGTTGACTGAGCATCAGACTGAACTACAGCAGTTGAAAACTTCCTGTTCAGTTTGTTTCTGAGTTTGATGTAAAAGCCGGGGCCACACTCACTGTGGCTTCAACATACAGCAGTGGTTTCTCATCTTGAATTATCAACACCCACTTAGGGGGTGGGGGGTAACCATCACTGATAGCCTTTTTTAACTTTAACCTTTACATAGCACGCAGTAAGGGTGTCCTTTTTTATTCTTCTTTTCCCCCTGTCTTTGCACATCACTGCCCGTTGATTTGACAGACTGACTCTACCCAAGCTCCCAATATGTACCTGTGTTTGCAGATAGAGGTGTATGGGACCGGCAGATTGTGATGTGTGGCCACTATTCCTAGAAATTCCGTCTGTCTGCTAGCGTTCTGTTTTAATGCAGAAATTTACCTTTTCATCTTTTCATTAACTGTATCATCATTGTTAATCACATATCAAACAGAAAGCTAGATTTAAAAAAATATTCATCTCCCTTATTATCAAACAACTCTTATATACAATATTCCATAAAATACAGAGGATCATTACTTTAGAATATTATTCCCATCTCTATCAAACCTTTTTCATCATTGTCAGTATTTAAGTCATGAAAACATGAAAAAATACTTATGACATAGTTGCAATTTAAGTGTGTGTGTTTTGTGTATGTTTTATTAAACTGTTTATCATTGTTGTCATATTTTTCCAGAATAATTTTGTATGATATAAACTGAAAATCCAGAGGGGAGGTTTTGCTATAAGCCCTTGGGGGTTTCTTTCCTCTTCTGCATTATCGTTACATTGTATTTCTATATATTTTTATGTCTTTAGTGCTACAAATAAATACATAAATAAAAAATACGGTTGTGTCTGTTTAATATTCTCTCAATGATAATAATGTCCCATCCTCTGGCTGTCCTCTAACTCTAGTGTGACCAGCAACATTTCAAAGGACACCATACCCGGGGATTAGTTATAAGCAAATTAGTATCACAGGTAAAATACCTTGTTGTACACAAGCAGAATGTGATATTATAGTAATATTACGGCAGCATTTAATGTTGTAGCTGAAGCAAAATTTAACAGTCTTATATACTGTTGTGTTATTTATTCTTTAACAAAAAATGTTTCAAGCTAAACATGTTATGTTAGTAAATCTTATTGTAACTTGTACCTACAGCTTCCAAATAAATGTACATTCGTTGAAGTATGAAGTAGTAAACATTGTTTAGCTCTCAGAAAGGAAATCTATATAATACATAGCACCCTGCAGGGTGTTCAGCAGTCATCAACTAATTTCACACTTAGCCCCAGATGTCATTTTTATGTCAGATGTCCCTGTGTCTCCTATTATCTCTCTCATCCACTCACTTTATAGAAAGGCCTGAACACAAATTTCTAAAAGGTCCTGTTCTTCCTCCTGCAGTAAGACAGTCAGCCTAACAAGATGCTGACACAACAAAGAAACATTGTTATTGTTCCTGATGGTTTTGATTGCAGCGGTCATATTTTATGGTAGTGATCCGTTACCTGGCAACAGGCTCAAAGTTCAACAAAAACACTCAACATGAAACGGCCCTTCATTGTGGTTTTAATAGATGCAACATTTTGAAATATGACAGGTTTGATGTAGATGCAGGAAAATATCGGGGAACACATTTTTGCCATTTTCAATGACAGTGAAATATTCTAATTGTACGTAATATAGTAAAATGCAAAGGTCTATGGTTGAGCCTTAAATGGCATCAAGTACAACACTTTACTCACTGTCTTAAATAAATAACAAACCTTTTAAGATTTATTTACATGATAAATAAATGTATTATCATCATTAAATATGTTCCCATTCAGATGTGCAGGAAATGTGAAGCGTATGTAAAGACGTGAACATTTGTGTGGAATTGTGGTGAGATTTCTGCCTGATCAGAAGTGTTTCAGGAAGTTTTGTTTAGCCACCTCCTCCTCTCATCCAGTAAAGTCCCAAACAGTGGCCTACTGTGTGTGCAGATGGTCTAAAGGGTCCAAATCAGCAGAGGAACAACACAGGCTTATGCACAGCAGATTGTAGGACAGGTGGTTTGTTTAAAAGTATAATGAATTCTCATTAAATGATGATGTTATTCTCGAAATATTATTAAATAATATATTATTTTTTCTGGACAGGCAACACAGATATGTTGGAGAGATTCTGAATGTGCAGAAAATTTTGAACATGGGCAGAAAAACACAGGAGCTTTTAAAGATCAGGAGTTTCTAACTGAATTAAAATTAATTAATTTATCATTGAGGATAGAAAAGGTGCCATGGTCATATTTAAAGAACTTCCCCAAACAAAGACAAATATTAACATATTAATATGTTAAGTTCTGTGTGTGCAGCATGAAGGGACTACAAACTTTTATTTTGTTCTACAACCTTGTGTTGTAAAATGACAAATACACTACCTTGTAACCTTGTAAAGGTTTATCTACAGGAGAAACATTTTTAAAAGCAACACAGAATCATCCATCCATTGAAGAGGGATTTTCAGATTTATTTTACACATTCATAACCAGCATTTCCAAACAAACACTAACATACACTATATCCTGTATTCTTGACTGATTTGTGATGGACACCTCTTTAGTTCACATTAGGAGGAGCATACATGTCACGCAGCTGTAGTATGGAGGGTTCAAGATCACTTGCTGCTGCAGGCCAGGAAATTAACCTTTTGCCGCCTTTCTTGGTTACCTGTAACAGCCATTCTGCTTCCTACATGACAAAATCTAGTCAGATTTTCCACGAAATACATGCATGTGATGGTCATGCGTGCTCCCGAGCCTTTTGCTCACTGATTCTGAATTCTATACACAGCGACAACACTGCAGCTAAAGAAAAGGACAAAGGTTTATGTGCTGAATTAGTCAACATCAAAAAGGCTGGAGTCATGAGAGACCTCCACTTTGTTTTGCAACCGACACAGAGTTGGCTTTTATGCTATTGGACAGCTAAACTAACCAAAAGCATTGCCAGTTGCTTGCCAGGCAACATTTCATATAAACAATGGTAAACTAACGTGATACATTGAATGATGAATACAAAATCTTCCAGGATAATTCCAAAAAGTAGCATTTTATTTTATTTTATGTGGTGTATAACATTAGTTCAAGCTGATAAAAATATTACTGTAACGTTGCAGTGGGAGTTTATCTTACTTTACCATTTTGTGTGATGTGGTCTCCATTGTGTTGGACTCTGTTTTGGTTCCCTTATTGGTTTGTGTATGCACACAAGCACACGCTTGGGAAGGTAGTGGTTGCAATCTGAAATCTCACCGCTAATAGCCCCTGCAAATTACACTTGGCCCCTTAAAGACAAAACAAATCTGATAATCTGAACAGCATTTCTCAATAAAATGATCTAAAGAAATAATTGTCAAGGTAATCCCATATTATAATGAACAGCCCGTTTTGACCTTTAATCTGGATGAACATCTTCAAGTCAAACATTACATTTTCAGACCAACCACATAGCTTTCACGTAGATTTTACTATTTTTCTGTCTGGGATTTTGTGTTGTGACTGTACTAAATTGAAAAATCTTTCCACCTTTTGAGCCAAACTGCTTAATATCATGTCAGCGTCTGTTTCATATTACCAATAAAAGCTCTTTTGAGGTCATTTCAGGGGTTATGTATTGTTTTTCATTCTAATTATAGTACATCTACTAACAATCTGAACAGCATCTCACTTGCCCATAGAAAGTAATGAAACAAAGGAATTACCCAAAGTTTAACAGATCGTTGATTACATTGTGAGCTACAGTTCCCTTGGAGTCACTTTAATGGGGTCAAAATAACTCACAGGGGAAATCTACATGTGGACCTTCTTAGTTACATCCAGATTTAAACAGATAACGTTATATATGTTATATAACGGTGGGTGTGGGTTGAGCAGGTTGGAGGACCCAAACGCAGGACGCAAGGCAGAGGTACAGTTTAACGGGGGTTTATTGAGGGAAAACAAACAAAAGGCGAGCACACTTACTGACAGAGACAATAACAATTTGGGATCCTCACAATTGTGTGGGCACATTTTTACAAAATCCCTGAAATTTTATCTAAAAACATTTTAATACTATACAAACCAGGTCGGCAAGCTTGTGGAGTCGCACTCATGGTCAAAGCAGAGTAAACAGATTGAAGTGAGGACTCATCCTCATCTGAAGCGGAGAAACCAGCAGTAAGCAAGAGGTGGACAAGATGAACTTAAAAATACTCATTGACAGACTAAATGGGCACATTTTTGTCTTTGTGGTTTTCTGCTGTGGTTTGTCTTGGGGCAAAGACTCAAGTTATCAGCAGCGTCTTCTGTGTCTAAAAACAAAACACCATCTATGACACACTGAGAGGATTCAAAAATAATTCAGACATCAGTCCTGTTGGGCAGCACGTCTCAACTGCTCTCCCTAATGTTGAAAGTGGCAGTTGAGTTACACCAAGCAACTCCTCTTATTATTATTTAAGTGATTAACTTAATTGCAAATCATAAAAGTATAACTTTGTTTCATAAATTAAAGAGTAAATATGTACATAAAATGTAAATGCTTAAGACATAAGTTATCTGTAAAGTCTTCTTGTGTTCCTCACATCATGTTATAGAAAAGAAAAATCTAAATTAAAGTCAAACATGGAAACATGCCTGCTCTCCATGAGGACGTCAACATTGTAGAAATCAGATTTGGTGTTGGTGGAAGTTGCCTTGTGTCTGCAGCACAGAACCACATTATGACCCACCAAAACAGGAAGAGCAGGAGTCTCCAGGATCACAGAACCAGCTGAAGAACATAAAACATAAAAAATAAAATGTCAGACACTTATGCTTGGTAAATTCCTTTTTTAGAAAAGCTAAAAGACCAACAAATCTTGGTGAGTAACTTGTGGCGGCATTAGCTCAGTCAGTTAGGACTTGTCTTGGAAACCGGTGGGGCCAGGTCAAGTCCAGCACGACCCATGCCAAAGGTGCCCCCTGAGCAAGACTGCTCCCCGGGCGCTGTACGATGATGTTGCCACTGTAGCTTCTCTCTCCTCCATCAGTCTCACACCAGTATTCTCCACTGTCTCCTGGATAGCTCTTATCAGTAATGCAGGAGGACCCCGTTGGCATCCTCTTAATGTCACATAAATTCCTCACTATTCCTAATCCCTTTCAATTGAATGAAACCATCAGTCCCCTCACAATGAAAAGAGACAGACTCATATTGAAAGTGCTGCAGTCTGTCTGGAGTGATACGAAGAAAAACTTAATCGGAAACTATGTGTTACAAAAAGTGTCTCAGATTAAACATACAAAAGTGGGAAATAATGATGTTTGTGACAAATGGAACTAAATCAAAATAAATCAAAGTACCTCCACCCTGTGACAGATACAGCTAGTCTTTTTGCAAGACACATTTGGGTGTTCACATGTAGCATTAACTAATCAAATTTAAGTTTAAATTTGAGATCAGGTTAATTTATGAAAACATATTGAACATATTAAGTTCAACCTCATGTTGATTGTGTAGATGGAAAGAATGATGTAGTCTTTTTGAAAGACACATTTGCGTGTTCACATGTAGCATTAACTAATCAAATTTAACTTCAAATACAAGATCGTGTTTGTTTATGTAAACTGTAGGCATAGACATATTGAACGAGTTAAAGTCAACCTTCTACGTTGATTCTGTAGTTGGAGAGAATGATGTAAAACAAAACAAAATGTAAAAAAATGTATAATTCACTCACCACTTGATTATAACGATTCTGAATTTGTGTCCCCGGCAGAATGAATTCAAGCATCACTGGATAAACAAAGGAGCAAAGCTGGACATCAGTCATATGCTTTTATGTACAGACACACATAAAACTGAAATACAAATGAACCATGAAACTCAGTACTAACACTTTCTTAAGCAGCCTCCATGCTGTTTTGTTGCTGACTGAGCATCAGAATGAACTAAAGCTAAAAGTGTGTTGACGATGAAAGCTTCCTCTTCCTGTTCAGTTATTTCTGATCTTGATGAAAAAGCTGGGGCCACACTTACTGTGGCTTCAACATGCAGCAGTGGTTTGTCAGCTTGAATTATCAACACCCACTTAAGGGGAGGGGGTTAACCATCACTGATGTCCATTACTAATTTTAACCTTTCATTTAACCTTTACCCAGCACACAGTAAGGGTGGCTTTTTGTATTCTTCTTTTTTTCGTAAAGTCTTTGCACGCACTTTGCCCATAGACTTACCAGACTGGCAATGGGAAGCAGGATACAAAAGGGTGAGTAAAGACAATTCTCTCCAAAAATCTGTGTGACTGATGGGAGATAAAAGACCTCAACCCAAGATCCCAAAATGTATCTTTTTTTGAAAAGAGAGGTGTGTGGGATTGACAGATTGTGATTCACGGCGAAGCCTGGTAGCCCAGCATTCCTACAAATGACATCTATCTTGGACGATTGGGCACTAGGTTTCCAAATAAATGTGGAGTACATTTGTTGCTAGAGTTAATTATGAAGTAGGGGTTGCATAGACTAGTCGACTAGTTGACCAGTCAACTTTATTGTGCTGTGATGAATGCTTTAAGCTTGACAGCAAATAGTCTCTGATCATGTGATTAGAACAACATGGACGCCTCAACTGCAGGTGAGAAGTCTGGTGGGTCACTGCAGAAAACCAGCAGCAGTGCATAGTGTGTGGAAATACGTAACTAAAAATGAAACAGGTACTACTGTCACTGTCACTGCAAAATATGCAGTGTCATGCACACACATCTGAAAAGGCATCCGCTAATGCTAGCCGAGGAACGATTCAAATCTTCTCAACAGCAGTCAATTAGTGACTTTACCAAATGCAGTAATAGAGAAAATACTATTTCACAGTCAGAGATATTAGACCTTCAGCTGCAGTGCAATGAGAAGGCTTACATCGAGCTGTACATTTCGGTAACTCCTCACTACATCACCGACACATGGGACATGAAGGCCAGAGTCTTGCACAGTTTTGCACAGTCCATGATGATGCCAGTAATATGAACTTAGCCATGGAGCTATGTGCAACGTTTCCAGAACATCTGGGATGCACCGGGCACACTCTTCAACTGAGCTTGATAGCATTGACATTCCCCCTCGGATGTACTTTACTGCTAACCTTAACGATCACTACATAAATATGCATGTCGACCGGTAACCTAAACCTAGCAGGTAGGGTAACCTCCTTTGTGTTGTTTGAACAGCGTGAAACAACACGCCGTTTCTGCATAATACTACGGAAGTCAGTACAGTCTGAACAGTGTGAAATGAAACATGAAAACCTTAAGATGCGTTGACATGACATGTTTTGGTCAAGCGGCTGCTTCGAATGACCTATAGAGACTGGCTCCAAAAGCGAGTCAATGTTAAAATGCCCAACTTTCCAGCCGAAGCCACCGGAAGTCACCCACATTAATCTTTACAATGGCTCTTCAGAAACCTATGGGTGACGTAGCGGAGACTATGTCCATGTTTTATACAATTTTAATATAACAACAAGATTTGTGATGTTTTGTTGACCTGTCCATCCACCCTGACCTCCTGCCTACATGGCTCTGACAACATCACCTGACTTCCTCTTTCACTCATTATTGGCCTTACCAATTGGCATTATTGGTAAGGCCCTTAGAGAGAGTTGTAATTTGAACAGAAACAGATGTTTTTTGGGGCACTTGCTGAATCAAATGATTCTCTTATTCTTCTTCTTGGTAAGACAGTCTTCTTTATGTTTACTGGCTTTCAGCCAATCTGCATGAGTCTTGAACAAATCTTGTAATCTGCCTATCACTGTATTTTGATTCAGATCTTGATCCAAGAACAGAATTTTGAATGTTTTTGAATGTTTTTATTTTGAGTGCCTTCTGTCCTGGTTCTAATCTGCAATTATTCTCTCTGTGTACATGTGTGTTTATGTGTGTTTATCTGTTTATCTGATTTAAATTTGATTTATCATGATGGATGGCTGACAAATCCTCCTATGCCAGTTTTCCTGTAACTTAACTTGGCCTTTGAAAAACGCTTATTCTTTTGCCTGAGGTCGAGCTTTACCATCAAAGAGATTATTTTTGTCTCCAGATCAGCTCTGCATCTGAAAGAAAGGTTTGTTTAACTCAAACCGAACGACACAGGAAGAGGTTGTGACCTACATTATATCTATCTGTAGCCAGTCAGTAGACAGTCAGTAGCAGAACATGATGGAGGTTAAAGCTCTCTGCACCAGACTGTGTGAGTAGGCCTTCTGTCAGTTTATTGTTCATATATATCAGAGACACTTAACATACTGTACAATTTATCAAATCAATGTGAAAACGAAGTTAAGAAATTTTATAACTTCTATCAGGATCCAAGAACTTCTTAATTTCTTCAGCATATTTATATTTGTTACTATATTCTAAATAAATGTATAATATTGTCTGACACTAGTGTCTGATGTACAGCTCTCTGTCTCTTCAGTGTTGAAGGTGTTGTTGCTGATGGCTGAACACGTTCACCACAGTTACGCTCAGAAAGGCGGTAAGTAAGAAAAAGTTAATAGATAATTTACTATTATCATTCCAAAGACAGGTTGACCTAAACTCGTCTAATCTCAATTTCTGAATGCTAAACACACAAACAACTATATAATATTACAATAACCTGATTTTTTAAAGCAAAATAAGTATGTTTTGCTTTTTGTGAGGAGCAAGATAAATTGCTATGGTTTGCTTGACATTGCCTTGTATTACAGCATTCTCAGAGTACCATGAGCTTTGCTGTTTGAGTCAAATTCTACCAATACTTTTGGGTTTTATGTGAAGTAATATTACAGTCAAACTCATTTATATGTATAGAAATCATATATATATACATATATATGGAGAGACATTTTCCCAAAAATCCATTAATAATAAGCTAATTCTTACTTAGGTTTTAAAGGAGCGGTTATTTCAAGAAAATTACTATTCCCCCCATAATATGGACCATATTACATAGTTCTGTTCAGGAAATATCCTAGAAAATATTTTGGAAAATGCATACCAATAAAGCTGAGAAAAAGAATCCTGACCAAAATGATAAACTTATGTTCAACCTAAAAAAGAATTGCTCTATATTCTACTTAAATAAATCATCAATCTTAAAAACCCTTATGCTATCTGTAAATAATGTCTTACAGCAGAAAGTACCTGATACTTTTGACATTATTTCTTTAAATGTGTATATTTAAATGATGATAGTAAATTAGTCATTGTTCGCTGTTTCAGATGCAGCTTTTCTTCGTATTGTTCCAACCAGACTGCAGTTCTTTGAGTATGAGACCATCACTTTTTCTTGTGAGGGGTTTGATGGCTCAGCTAAATGGAGAGGGGTGAGGAACATGGGGGGGTTCATCCCAACATGTTCAAACAGCACGGTGACCTCAGCATTGATCTGCATCATTGACAATGCATTTGCGTCTGACAGTGGGAAATACTGGTGTGAAGCTGGAGGAGGAGAGAGAAGCAACACAGTCAACATCACTGTCACTGGTAGGTTTACTGTGACAATAGTGTTTATATATATATATATATATATATATATATATTATTGGGTTAATAAATGTACACTATGTATGTACATAGTGTGTTTAAATCAGGCAAACATGTTGTAATTTAAGAATGTATTTCAGCTGGTTCTGTGATCCTGGAGAGTCCCATCCTTCCTGTGATGGAGGGGGACGGTGTAACTGTGCAGTGTAGAAAGAAGAAGGCTCCCGTGAACCTCATAGCGGATTTCTATAAAAATGGCCACCAAATCTGGACTAGCTATTCTGGGAAGATGACGATCCTCAATGTTTCTAAGTCTGATGAAGGACTCTACAAGTGTAACATTTCTGGAGCTGGAGAGTCACCAGAGAGTTGGCTGGCTGTCAGAGGTGAGACCCAAAATTGTCAATATAAAAGCCCTGTGTGATGCTTTACGTAAAGCCGAGTTAAAATAAGCAATTTCATCTCACTGTAATTCAGTTCCAGCTTGGTAAATATAGTGAGAATAATTGAACCATTCAAAGTGCTGAGTTTATTCAACTTTATCATGCTCTAAGCATTATTGATTTATTTTATTAACCACAAAATTCAAAAACTAAATGTTAAATGTGTATGTTTTGATAGTTTCACTGCATTACTTAATTAAACATTATCAGTTGTGCCAGTTGTTTTGAATTTGCAAAGGACAAATTACTATTAAAAATGAACTTCTCTTTGATAAACATGGATAATGTTGGAACTTTGTTACATCAGATGCTTTCTGTTGACTTTACAGCACCTCGCAGAGAGGCTTGTCGCTGCTCAGGCAACTCTGTTGTCCTCGTCGTCTTAAGGACTGTTTTCACCATTGTGATGGTGGCTCTGCTGCTGCTGCTGCTGGGAGTACTTCACCGTGGGAAACTCACAAAAATAACACAAGGCCTTCTTAGATAAGGAGACAGTGAGGGACACAAAGTATACTGTTACTTTTACGTACATGGTGTGTCTTGATTTTAACATACACAAATTACTTATGTCTTTCATCAGATAAAATGGCTTAAAAAGTAAAAGTTAATTGCTTCTGATACTTCACAGTTGGCTGTTGTCACTAAATAGCAGACAGATAGAAAAGATTGAAAACCACAGAGCTGGTCGACAGACGTAAGATCTATTTTCAAAAGGCCTGCTTTGAGTTGTGCCATTATGTCTTATTCTGGGTTATATTTTGATACAGATGCAGTTGATAATTTTAAAGCCTCAGACACAAACCGCACAAGAAAGTAACACACAGAAAAAACTATTTCAGGGGCCTTCAAGAAGCTTTGTAGAAACAACAAAATGATTATGTTTTATAAAGAAACGAGTAGCTCAGTAGCTCAAAAAGGCTAAAATGATGACTTGTTTAAAAAGCTCAGTCTCATTCAGCAATAACAATGTTTTCTACTTACTCCCCTGGAGAAGAATTAAGACATTTCTTTCAACCCAGTAACATTATCTCATTGCCTTGTTGATATATTTGACTTAATTTTGTCTATGGAAGGCAAAAGTTGGGGGGAAAATTCTGTGGCAACTGCTAACCATTTATTTTTTCAATACTGACTCAGTCAATCATGTTCATTGGAGGTAACTGCTTAGATCAGGGGTATTCAATTATAATTCAAAGCGGTCCAGTTAGAGAAAATTTCCCAAATCAAAGGTCTGGAACATCAAAACGACTAACTTGCATTATCATTCAGTACCATAACGTATAGTTGTATCAACATATGATTTTGGTGAAGAACGGACTGTCAAATCAAATAATATTTCACATCTAACTGGAGGGATAATAAATAACTACTCTAATATTAAATTCTAAATTTAAGTAAACCAAAATAAAGTGTCAAATTTTTGGAAAAAATGATATAAAACGTGTAGCTTGAAGTGATGAAGTGTAGTCTTAACCAATTTTTTATAATAAACACTTAACACATCTTAACAAATGAACGGCTGTAATGCCTCCTCTTCTCTTTCATTCCCTCTTGTTGAGCTACCACTCCTACTTTCTCTTGTTCAGTGAGAAACGTGAGCTCTGGCTTGTCCTGCCAGCTAGGATTGGAGATCTATGAGATTTTCTAGTTTTGAACTGGAGGTGGGATGTACATGTAAATATCTTTACATTCTTGATTGTAAGCCATGTGAAATCTTTTTTCCCTTTTGTCTCCTCAATTCATGTGTGTTTCCAAAACGTCACTGAATTGAAACAAGAAATCGACGGATGGTTTTATAGCAAGAAAAAAGGTTCAGACTCATCACGCAGCCTGAATTATTTTTATTGTATTTTTTTATTGTTCATTTAACAGGACATTACATTTATTGCACCAACTATAGCTAAAGCTAATTTCTGTTCTTTAAGCCACCAATGATGAACAGGTTGACGAAAGATAACAGTTGGTGGTGAATTAACAATGAGTTGATAAAACATCAATATTACAACCTAGAACCGTAAAACCTCCATGATTGTATTCTCTTTGCCTGTGTTATGTTTTTTAAATTGTGTAGTGTTTATATACTTGTATTTTTGTATTTCATTTCAAAATATGTACTATCCCATGTATTGATACGTATTTCCATTCATATGATAAACAACGGTCTCAGTACTTTAAACATGAACAAAAAAAAAAGCTGATGTTTTGTCCTCTATATGGCGTGATGTGGTGGCCGCAGCTTTTCCTCCCACTGATTGCTATTATCATCATCAGTAAACAGTTATTTTCATAGATGAAGCTATTTTATATTTTGCTCAAGCAGGTCTTTATGCAGCTCTGTCATGCACACACGACAGTTCTTGGAAGACAAATAACGACATCTGGTGTTTTTAAACCACATGCTCTGTTAAAGGGTAGTTTTTATTCAAGCTTGAATGTGGACATAAATATGAAACCACCTGTCTGTGTCTACATTTAACCATTGCAAAGCCTGTACATGTTAACCACAGCATTGCTATACCTCTATAAACAGAGTTTGTGGTTTTTGACCAAGACTATTTTTTGTTTAGTATCTATACTAGTGCTGATAAAATTGTATGACTTTTAAAATGTGGTTTCTTAAGCAACATGTGACACATTTTCCCCTTGCTAATTTCAAACCACTATGCTAATGCAACAAGCTAAACAATGGCGGACACTTCTTCGTCTTACAACCATCCATAACTTCCCCAGGCAGTGGAAAATAAAGACTAACAGAGATGTGTCTGCCTGTTTTTAAAAAGAAGCATCTGAAGAGGTCACAAAGAAGAGCAAGTCAATCAGATCAGCCGCAAAGGCACATGGGATCTGCCATGTCACCAGGGCTTGACATTAACTTTTTTGCTCACCAGCCACTGTGGCTAGTGGTTTTATAAAGTTACTAGCCAAACAGCATTTTCATAAGCCAAATTTTGGTTGTTGAAAAATTCCATTTTACATGCAACAATTTAAAATGTATATGACCACTGGACACAATCAAATCAAGACTATATAAGTCAGTCTACAGGCTTAAGGGACTGTGGCTGCCTTGTGACAGTTTTAATTTATTCTCAGTTGACTAAAGTATGGTGTCATGTTTGGAGCGTGCACTCTCACCGGGGCTGCATCATACTTTCTGTCCCAAATACCGGTGCAGAAACTGGGAAAAGGGCATCTGTGATGAGGGACGAAACGTCTTCCAGTATCTTCAACCAAGTCCAGTTGCCCTTGATTTTAACCTTCGTTGGACATCTGTGTATTATGCACTCTCAGCATGGACCATGTTGCAAAAGGAATTTAAATTCAATATATTAATCTTGTTAAAATATTTTAAATCCAAAATGAAATAAATAGAGACAGATTCCTTAATATGTAAATGTTTCATTGTAAAGCTGACTCAAAATTGCTCTTTTGAAATGTGAGCTCACTACGCTTGTCTCCATCTGTGTTTTCATCTGTACCTATTTTTATTTATGCTGCCGCCTGCCTTGGCCAAGTCCCCCGTGAAAAAGATATGCTTAATATCAATGGGACTCTCCTGGTTAAATAAATGTTATAATAATAAAAGTACATTATGCCTGTGATTAACTTACCTCCACAGAAGTGTGTTTGCAGAAGTAAGACAACAGTGTGAAGCAAAACCAAAGCGCTGAGGTCACTTAGCAAAGGATTGTTCCTTCAGGTGAATCAATGAGAGAATTTAAATAAATAAAGGTTTATTGTGCAGTTGGTACAGATCAACCTCTTATAATGTATCAATTTATTTAAATAAAATGTGATGTTTTTTTTCATTTTGTACTTATTTGTTTATTATATTTGCAATTATGAAAGTAAATAAATTAGCTTTGGTACTTCATAGTGCATGTTCACTGTTGTTGTGTATTAATGTTACACCAAACAATTGCCCCACCTCCGCTTTCCTTTGCTTGTCAGTGATACATTTTTTGTCTATGTTCATGTTTGTTTGACAGAAAAACCACACTTTCAGTTTTGGACTGAAAAGTCAGTGATCCTCTCCCCTGTTCCTCTTTAATTTCACATTGGATAATTTATCTGTGCAGTTCTTCCTCTTACAGGGAAGCCACATGTTGAGTGAGTCTAACTGACATTTTCAAAGGACTTGATGATTAACTGTTACATACATCTTAACCATCTCAGTACAGCACTGTTTTCAAATATATAATTATTTACTCTTTGTATCCATCTGCCACTAATAAAGCCACCAATACAAAAGATCTGTGAGAGAAGACCTACTATGATAGCCAATTGGCCTTTATGCTACAAACTGGCTATGTTTTTTATACATTAAAACAAAAGTAAAACATGTACAAAGCCTACATACCTATTGTTAGCGTTGTAAGTAAGTAACTAAAATAAGAAATAAAATGGTTTTCTTGTGCCCTTTATTAAAGTTTGCCTGTTATTATTTTTATGAGAGCAGCTCTGTCTCACAGAGACACTAACAGCTATTGTCTCAGTCACCACAAATAAGCTGTACAGAAAGAGGAAGCGTTCACCTGCGTTGTGTGGTATCAGCTGCAATTCAGTCTTGTGTTCAGACATTCAGCAACAGGACGACATGGAGGTCACAGCTCTCTGCGTCAGACTGTGTGAGTACTGAGTCTGTCGAGCACAATTTTGACAAATTCAATATCATTAGTTTTTCTTCACTGATCATGAGTTGTTGTTTTTTTTTTTTTACCAACACACATTAATCTGCATGAAAAGCATCAGTGTCTGAACTGTAGATCTCTTGTCTCTCCAGTGATAAATGTGCTGCTGTTGTTGCCTGCACAAGTTCAGTACAGCTGTTCTCTCAGAGCTGGTAAGTCAGTTGTTTCCGTGTTTCCAAAAGACTGGATGTGCAATTTTAAAGTCTGAAAAACAAGTTACTTTCTGTACCAATACACAAGACATTCTGTTATGTAGTAAAATGTTTTTATTAGAATGGTACATATTTAATTTGGAAAAGAAACAACTTCATATTTTGGTCTCTTTTTTTCTTTCTCAGATGCAACTTTTCCGCATATCATTCCATCCCGGCTGCAGTTCTTTGAATATGAGTCTGTCTCTGTAAACTGTGAGGGCTCTTTAAATAATCTGACTGAATGGAGAGTGTTTAGGAGAGTCAAAGGAAGAAATATTACATGTAACAATAAATGGGAGATAACAGGATCCTGCAACATTACAAATGTTTTTTCAAGTGACACTGGAGAGTACTGGTGTGATGCTAAGGAAAAGAAAAGCAACATCGTCAGCATTATAGTGACAGGTATGTTCAATCTACTTACCAAAACACCTTAAACATGTAATTTTATAAATCATTTTATTGATAGAATATGTTTTATGGAGCCCAATAAAATATAGCAAACTTCAGAGTAAAATATGCATTTAAAAGAAAACTCAAAGACAACTCTGAAACCATTCCTGCAGCACAGCCCAACTCTTCACTACTGAGCTGTCTTTTTAGTTTGTGTATTTCTTTGTATTTTTTTTATTTATGGTATTTATTAATTAAATTAAAATGAACATAAAATATTTCTGAACTTCCATTGTTGAACAGCTGGGCCTGTGATGCTGGAGAGTCCCGTGCTTCCTGTGATAGAGGGAGAAGCTGTGACCCTGAGTTGCAGACAAAAGAAAATGTCCAGCCTTGATGCTCATTTCTATAAAGATGGCCTCCTCATCCGGAACAGCTCTACAGGAGAGATGACCATCCACAATGTTTCCAAGTCTGATGAAGGACTCTACAAGTGTAACATCTCTGGAGCTGGAGAATCGCCAGAGAGCCGGCTGGCTGTCAGAGGTGAGACACATTTTCTAATCTGCCACCTCCATGGCATCTGGACCGAAGGAGGCAACTAAGGGCAAAACTAATGACATTCCCATCAGCCTCAGTCCTGCTGTGTTTTGTGCTAATTATCACGTCAGTGTCAGCATTTAGATCCCACGTGTCACATTGTTACGTCACCTGCTTAATGTGTTTTTTTTCCCAGCAAACCAAGAACAGACTTATTTTTCCAATGGTCCCGCTCCTCATGTCTTCAACCTGCTTTGGATTGTTGTCCCTGTTGTACTCGTGACTTTTCTACTTTTGGTAGTGGGGCTTTGCTCCATGAAGCACAAAGGTACATAACATACAAATACTTGTTTAAGTGACTGAAACCATGTTTTAAGTAGGCTGTTTGGTAAACAAGTTTATTAAAATCTCAGCATGTGTTAAGATTGTTGCTAGTGCCAGAACATTTTTTATTGTGGTATTTTCTTTTTTCAAGGAAGTGCTTCAACCTGTCCACCCTCATTTGCAAGGCCTCTCCTCCACAAACAGGTAGGTAACACCAAACATGGTATATTGTAATTTTAGAAATGATCAGAGGGAGAAGGGACTAGCCAGAGTTTAATCTACCAAGATGACTATTTGAGCCGCGAAAACAGTCAGGGATTACTGAGGATTACATTTCCATAACTCATAATTTACATCCAGTGTCAGTGTTTAATGACAATGGAGGAAATATGCCCTGTCAACATGTGTTCACTCCCAAGTCGTCAAATATGGACGCTAGAGAACGAGCCCTTGGTGTCTGGATAGCTTCACTTTTCAATGGTCTGCACAGGAAGGTCAACACTGTGCTGAGTCCTCTACCAGAGGCCTGAGAGTTTGATGGTTCTGTACAGTCTCTCTGCTAGATGTTCACTCTTCTGGACAGAGATTTCAGATGTTGTACCTGGAATCTGCTGGAGCCACCCTCCCAGTTTGGGGGTCACAGCCTCCAGTGCTCTTATTAGTACTGGCACCACTGTTGCATTTACTCTCTTTACTCTATTTTTTCCAGCTCCTCTTTCAGCCCTTGGCATTTTTCAAGCTTCTCGTGTTCCTTCTTCTTGATGTTGGTGTTGCTTGGGATTGCTACATCTTCACTGCAGCCTTCTTCTGCTGTTTATCGATCAACACAATGTCTAGTTGGTTAGCCGTCACCAGTTTGTCAGTATGACTCTTATATTTGCAGTTTCACTCATGGCTGAGGTAGGCAAGTAACGTTAAGGACTTTGCCTAAGGGTACGACTGGATACCCTGTCCTGACGAGGAATCAACCCCCCGCTCACTTGTACCAGTCATTCGGTACACTTGTGTTAATGTTGTGCTACCAAAAACTATATCCTAACTTAATTTTTGTCAATAATGAAAAGCAGTGTATTCAAACACCACATATGCTGTCACCACAAAACCCCAAAAGCCAAAAGGTAATTAACTTGACAGCGACAAAAACTAACCCTATTTTACATTTTTACATTTTTGTCTGCAGAGACCAGTGCAGCTGAACCACAACAGGCAACATATACTGTTGTCACAAAACCCAAGAAGGATAAAGGTAATACACTGACAAAGTCAGTATGCTACATGTTAGACCAACAATTATTCCGTTTCACGTTTGTCACCCTGCAGGTTAATGTTTGCAGCAGTGGTTTGCGACTAGAAAATGATTGTGGTGTCACAAGCAGAAAGGGTTGGAAACCACTGAAATACTAAACAGACATTTGTGAAATATATTTAGCCTGAGTCTGCTTCAGGTGCTTCAGGTGCTGGAGATAATTTTAGCTTATTTTTTAGCATCTTGCACAAAAGCCACCTGAGAAACCCACAGACACGCATAGCTTGATGCGTCCCTCAGTTCACCGTGTAGCAGCTCCTGTGTTGGCTGAATTTACAGTCGACAAGGAAGCTGTGTCAGAGCCGAGTAGCTAACCTTGATACATGACAGTGTATATGTATATGTATGAGTGCTCACAAACATACAGAAGTATCAGGTCTAAATTGTGGACATCTGGAATAGGATATACATTAGCAATAACAATTACAATACTTACAAAATTTTAACTTTAAATCAAACATGTGATTCATTCTAATGACCAAAGCACTCTTTGATTGTGACTATAAGAAAAGAAAATTCATTGGATGCCCATCCTTAAATCATAGGATTCCCATCCTTAAATCCTAAACAAATTATTGAAATATAAATAGATAATTGCCTGTCTTCTGTAAAATATATATTGAGAAAAAAAACTAATGATACACAATGAACATCTACATTTAACTCCAACAGAAACGAGATAATGTACTGTCTGTCTTTCAGTAACTTACACTCTCTGTCTCTATCAGATAAGGATGAATCCTTGACTTCACCTGTTTACCATACTTTGAGCTTAGGTAAGACTCACCAAACAAACAAATTAAATCTAGTATGAAAAGCTAACACCGTCAAATAAATGCCATAAAGTTTATGTGACTCTTATTTTGGAACCAAAAGTAAGATGCTCTTTGTTGCATTTATTTGAACTTGTTTTGTTTTTATCGTTTTTTTTAGAATCCAGCACTATTTAAAGATAAAATGACCTTTCATGTGACTGACATCTAATTTAATTTGGTTTCATAAAAGTTCACATTTACTTTTATTATTCAATCAATTAAGCAAGTCTTTGGTAATACTAGATTCTAGTTTCTTTTTGTACTACGTTTTTGTAGAGAAGGATGTTATAGTTTTTGGAGTTTAAGATAAAGCATGCACAATCATATTTTTACAGATGCAGTTTTTGTATATCTTGTGTGTTTACAGGTCACTGTCAGGAGAGACACCTGACTGAAGGCGAAAGCAAGAGGAAATACGTTATTTAAGCTTGTATGTCCATATCTGCTAGTTATACACATGGAGGATGTCATACAACCACAGTCAAGACTGCTGCAATAATTTACTTTAGTACCTTTAAAGGTCCAGTGTGTAATATTTCTGAGAATCTATTGACAGAAATGCAATATAATATACACAAACAATGTTTTCAGTGGTAGTTAAACATGTTACATAATGAACTGTTAATGTTAAATGTTTTTATTACCTTAGAAGGAGACATTTCTATCTACATACTAGTTTCTGTCCGAAACCAGTCAGTGTCTGAGAATGTAGTAACTGAGCCCGACCCGAACCCAACAGATGTTCTGTTTTCTATGTTTGAAAACGACCCGAGCCCGATACAGTAATGTACGCTGAAGCACTGAGTTTGTGTTACCCTGTCACACAACTGTTGTCTGTGTATGTGTGTTGCGTCCAGGCATTGCTGCCAAGTAAGTGATGTAAAAATAACATCACTTAACAGCAGGATTGTGGCGCAACACAGTGAACACACAGATGGTCGGTCCATCAGTTTTATATATTTTTACACTATGTTTTTACTAAAAAGAAGTTGAAGCAGCTTGTGAATTATACTAGCCCAGCCAACATGACTGAACAGGACCTGAAACCAAATATGATTTCGTTTCGTCACTACGTTGAATACAAATGAAAAAGAAGAAGAGCAAGAACAAGAACAAGTAGTAGTCATCTTGTTTGTTAGAGGTAAGAAACAACATGAAATGTATACAAATGGAGGACTAATTTGCAACCCTCTCCACTAGATGCTACCAAACTTACACGCTTATAAATCTTTAATATGTTACATACTTCACCATCTCTTGCAGAATAATGATCATTTTGTCTATGTATCATGTATGCATGTAAGAAAGAATTATATATTGTTTTCAGTTTTAGTAATTTTAGTTGAATTAATTTATGAAGATGGTCAAAACTTTGTTGATTCATAATTAATAACACTGTATGAATTTATTACATGTATACAATGTATTAGTTAAGTTAAAAAAAATAGCCTTAAAAATGGGTTTACATGGTTCTCACGAACATCATCACCATAAAGTCTCTGAGTACATCAGCTAATTCAGAGCATCTTTTTTTTAATTTTTTTATTACAGTGGAAACCACGTTGTTCTGTCTACACTCAGTGTGGTTAGTAACCAACATGATACATCAGTGTTACGGCCGCCGCTGGCTGCCTTAGAGTAGTTGTGTTTTGGAGTTCTATTTCGTATAGGCTTCGCCCTCTAAGAGCTGTCGCTATTGGGTTCATCCCCGCGCGCATGCGCAGTCCTGAAGATTTCTTTCGCGCCCATGTGCCGTGCACGGGCCTCTCTCAGGTCCGCAATTTAGGTATATAATACCGGCGAGACCAGAGATCTGCTCCCCTTTTTTCTTCAGCGCTGCATAGCAGTCACTTCGGAGAGCAGAGTAGCATCTAAAGAGCAATTTTCCTGACTAAAGAGCTTTTCCTATGGCTACTCACCGCTCTACCGTTGAGGTCCGCCGCTCGGAAGGAGTCCGCCTCTGCCCGTCCTGCCACGCCGGCTACATCATGGGGTTTGATCTCCACGCCCGCTGCGAGACCTGCCTCGGTCCCCAGCACGCTGGCCTGGCTCTGACTCCCCGGGCCTCGTGCCCCTACTGCGCACAGCTGCCCGTGGAGGAGAAGCGACGGCGGGTCGACGCCTTCGCGGCCCTGCAGGAGGAGGAGGACGACGAAGCTAGCTGGGCTAAGCCAGTTAGCTTCACGGCGGACCTCGCCGGCGGGACTGCTGGCGATGCAGGGCTCGAGTCCTCTGACTCTGCTCCCTCCATTGCTGGCTCCCCGCCAGGCTCTCCCCTCTTCCCGCTGGAAGATCTGGAGTTTGACTTGGATGAGAAGGCGGCGTCGCTGGCTCCTGCTCCACTTCCGCCTTCCAGCTTGCCGTCCTGCGGGGCTCTCCTCCGGGATCTCCCCGACATAATAAAGACGGCTGCTGAGCGCAAGGGCGTGCCGATGCCTGCTGAGCCTCCTGCACCTGCTCCTAGCGCCATGCTCGGCGACATCTACCAGCCAGAGCAAGCCTCCAAACAGGTTCCTGTGTGGCCCCTTTTTCCACCGCTTCAGCCTTTTCTCTCCGAAGCGGGGGCCGAGCCTGGGAAGCTGAAGGCGCCGGTGGCGAGGTACGTCAACTTCACGAAGGTCGAGGGCCTCACTGACCGTGGTTTTCCCTCTGTCCCACCTCTGGAGCCCAGCCTGGCAGCCATCCTGCTGCCTAAAGCCACCTTTTTCGGCAGGAGGAAGCCGACTCCGCCCTCTGCCCGCGACCAGGTAACGGCTCGAGTCACGGACCGCTCCCACCAGTGCGCCGCCCAGGTAACAGCCGCCATCAACAACATATCGCTGCTGGCCTCGTCCATGTCATCTGTCGCTGCTCAGCCCGACGCTCTTTCCCCCGAGCTCGCCAGCGAGTTTGGGAAAGCCGCGGCCGCCATTTTGACGCTCGCCACAGCGGCGGCGGTCGGCCAGTCCCGGATTATGGCGTGGATGACAGTGCTGCAACGCAACATGTGGCTGCACATGTCCGATCTGCCGGAGCAGATCAGGAAGGAGTTGCTGGACGGCCCCATCAGCCCCGATGGGCTGTTTGGGCCGCTCCTCCAGGATGCAATCACACACATGCAGCAAGCTTCAGACGAGGCGGACAAGGTGAAGCGGCACACAGCGTGGAGCAGAGCGCCACCTCAACACCCACGGCGCTCACAGGGCTCCCGGCGTGATCGCCGCGACTCCCGCCCCAGGCCGAGGCGCCCCGCGGCCACTGCTGCGGCTGCGCCTCCGCCGGCCCCAGCCGAGGCCCCCCGGGCTCCTCCGGCGGCCGCTGCTCCCTCTTCACAGCGCCGCCCTGCAGTCAAGAACAGGCGAGCGGCTTGCTCCTGGTCCAACCCCCCCGCCGAGCCTCCCCGCAAACAGCGGAGGTATTGACGGGACGCGGGGGACGTGTGTTTTCTTCCCGGAACAGCCGGACACAACGGCTCTTTTCAGAGCCAACCAAATGTCCATAAAGAGCATGTTCCTATCAGTCAGCCTGCCCCTCTCTCTCCTGAGCTTCCTGCAGCTGATGAAACGCACGTCTCCCACACACAAGCAAGCTCCGCTGCGCACGCACACGCTGCGTCAGTTGTTGAGCCGCTGTTGTCCCTCTCTCATATTATCATGAGTGAAAAACATTCACATCAGATAAACACAACAGCCCACCCGCACTCCCTGCCTCTCTGCGGCCTCCCCACCTCTCACCCTTCAGTGTGTGTTAGTGGAGGGTTTTCACCGTGGCACGAGTCTGACACTGAGAATGAGCGGCCCGAGTGTTTCACACTATCGCCGCCGCAGCCCTTTCAACTCAGCCCTCCCATGGGCCGTGTCGAGCGGCTCTGCAGCTCACACGGCGGCGGAGAGGGCTCTTCTCTGGCTGTCAGAAATGTCCACAGAGGCCCCCAGATTTTTGCTCGCCCGCTTTCAGAGCGTTGCTGCGCGTGGCAAAATCTGCCCATGAACGAGTGGATGGCGAGATTAATAAAGAAGGGTTACACTCTCCAATTCGCCAGCCCCCTCCTCCTTTCAGCGGGGTGCTGGAGACCGTCATGTCATCGCAGTCAGAGACATCTGCTCTGATGGCAGAAATAACAGAGCTCCTGAGCAAAGGAGCGATTTCAAAAGTCCCGCGGGGCGAGGAGAACGAGGGCTTTTACTCCCGTTACTTCCTGGTGCCCAAGAAAACGGGCGGAATGAGGCCGATCCTGGATCTCTCCTCCTTCAACAAATGCATAATGAGGAGGCCGTTCCACATGCTCTCAGTCAGGCACGTATTGGAATGTGTACGTCCCGGGGATTGGTTCGCGTCCATCGACCTAAAGGACGCTTATTTCCATGTCCCCATCATCCCCAGACACAGGAAATTCCTGCGTTTCTCTTTCAGAGGAGCCCAGTTTCAATACAACCGCCTGCCTTTCGGCTATTCTCTGGCCCCGCGCACGTTCTCCAAATGTGTGGAGACAGCGCTGGAGCCGCTGCGCAGGTCGGGCGTCAGAGTGTTGTTTTACCTGGACGACTTGATTGTCATGGCATCGTCCAGGGAGAGCTGTGCGCTACACACGATGAAGCTCGTGAAACACCTGTCCCGCCTGGGTTTTGCCATAAACTGGCAGAAGAGCTCTCCTCTCCCCTCCCAGTCAATAATCTATCTGGGAGTGCATCTGGACTCAGCCCGCATGAGAGCCAAATTATCTCCAGCCAGGCTGGAAGCTCTCAGCTCTCTGCTTTCACGCATCGCTCCGCACAAAGTGGTAACGGCTTTGTCTGTGATGCGTCTACTGGGCATGATGTCGGCCAGTCACGTGGTGGTCCCTCTGGGTCTCCTCCACATGAGGAAAATACAGAGATGGTTCGGCCGTCTCCGCCTCGATCCCATAAAGCACAAAAGACGCCTGCTGTCCGTTCCCCCCTCAGTACAGTCAGACCTGACGTACTGGAAATCCCCTCACGTGCTTTCAGCGGGGTCCCCCCTCGGGAAAGTGACGTCACATGTCACAGTGTACACGGACGCGTCTCTCATTGGCTGGGGCGGGATGTGCCATTCTCACGTGGTGGGAGGGAAATGGCCACAGCCTCCATCTCTCCACATAAACTGCCTGGAGCTGTCCACAGTGCTGAAAGTGCTGAAACACTTTGCTCCACTCCTGAGAGACAAACATGTGCTGGTGAGAACAGACAACATGACAGCCGCGGCTTACATAAACCGTCAGGGCGGCGTCCGCTCGGCTCGGCTACTAGAGATAGCCAGGAGCCTGCTGCTGTGGGCCCACGCGAACCTGCGCTCTATCAGAGCCCTCCACATTCCCGGTGTTCAGAACCGAGCCGCGGACCTCATGTCACGCGGCGGTCCGTCTCAGAACGAGTGGAGACTGAATTCCACTCTTACTCAGGAACTGTGGGACAGATTCGGGGAGTCAGAGATAGATCTGTTCGCCTCACGAGAAAACGCACAGTGCGCACTGTGGTTCTCACTGAACGCACGGGACGAGCCGCCACTGGGCGTGGACGCCTTCTCACACAGCCCGTGGCCCAGAACGCTCCTTTATGCTTTCCCCCCGGTTCCTCTGATTCCCCGCCTCCTGGCGCGCATTCAGGAGGAGCTCCTAACAGTGATTCTGGTGGCACCAGAACGCACGAGCGCATCATGGTTTCCAGTGATGATTCAGCTGCTGTCGGGGAAACCGTGGCAGCTGCCGTGGCGCAGAGACGCGCTCTCACAGCTGGACGGAGCCATCCTACACTTCCCAGTGATAGGTCAGCGTTTGTGGGCTTGGCCCCTGAACGGGAGCGCCTTGAAAGATTAGGATTGCCCCCTAATGTGGTGCGCACCATCCAAGGCGCTAGGGCTCCCTCCACTACTGCTTCTTATAGAGCAAAGTGGTCCGCTTTTCAGCACTGGTGTGTGGAAAGAGACACGGACCCCGTCTCGTGTCCCTTATCTCTTGTTCTGTCCTTCCTCCAGCTGCTGGTGGACAGAAATCTGGCTTTATCCACAGTCAAATCGTACGTGGCGGCCATCTCTTCCTGCCACGAGGGCTTTGGAGAGAGATCGGTTTTTGCGCATCCGCTGGTTAAGCGTTTTTTAAGAGGAGTGAGAAGGCAGCGGCCTGTCACGCGCCCCTTGGCGCCACAGTGGGATTTACCGCTTGTGCTGCGCGCTCTGAGCAATCCCCCTTTGAGCCACTGCCGCAAACTTCTCTCAGACTGCTGTCTCTGAAGACAGCCCTCCTTTTGGCACTGACCTCTGCTAAGAGGGTGAGCGATCTGTGCGCTCTCTCAGTCGCTCCATCCTGCCTCGCTATCAGAGCTGACGGGAGCTCCGCCACCTTGAGGCCGAACCCAGCGTTCATGCCCAAGGTTATAACTAGCTCCTTCAGGTCACGGATTATTTCCCTGGAAGGTTTTTTCCCTCCTCCTCATCGAAACGAGGCGGAGGAAGCATCTCATCGTCTCTGCCCGGTGCGCGCGTTGTCTCATTATGTAGAGCGCACGGCTGCCCTCAGAAAAACTCAACAGCTGTTTGTTCACTACAGAGAGCATTCACGAGGCAAGTCTCTGTCAAAACAACGGTTGGCTCATTGGCTGTGTGAGGCCATCACTCAGGCGTACGTTGCGGCTGGGAGGACCCCCCACCCGGCATCCGTGCGCACTCGACAAGAGCCGTGTCCTCCTCCACAGCGCTGTTCAGCGGGATGGCTGTGGAGGATATTTGCACAGCGGCATCATGGGCTTCACCCTGCCCCTTTATCCGCTTCTATTTACGCGATGCATCGGGGTTTTCTCTAACGCACTCGGTACTGAATGTTCTGGAGACCAGGCGCGACGCTGCTGGCTCGGGACACGTTACGCACACATAGGCTTCCCTGTAAAGGAGCCTCTTGCCACGGGCTGTTGGGGCTCTTCTGTCTTAGTTGCGCTCCAGTTGGACTGCCACAATGCGTAACAACCGTCCTTACTGTTCCCTCAACATAAGCCGCAGTGTGCGTCTGTGTGTGCCTGTACTCTGGGCGTTCTCGTGCGCACACACACCCCCGTTGCCGGGATGCGTGTGTGTTGTCCTATCCTCCCGCCTGCTCTGCTCGTTGTTGGGACTGGTTACAATGCGTAACTGTCGTTCCAATTTCCTCACAGCAGCAGGTGGGAGGCAGGGAGTGATGCGTTCAGCCATCCTGTTATCTGGTCTAATGCGGATGGCTGCGTATCTCAGTTTCCGTAGCGTAATGGATCAGACGCTCGCCTTCTATGCCGAAGGTACCTGGTTCGAGACCAGACGGAAACACTGACCTACATTTTGGTCTCTATCATGCATTGTGTGATTAGGGTACTGTGAGCTGGTGTGTTAATGCTTATGACCGCTGGGGGTCCAGTGGGCATTGACTACATCTGGCTTCGCCCTTATCCCAATAGCGACAGCTCTTAGAGGGCGAAGCCTATACGAAATAGAACGTTGGTTACGTATTGTAACCCCAGATTCTATGAGTATAGGCGTAGCCCTCTAAGCTGCGGGCCCGACTGGTCCCACCAGCGTCGGCTGAAGAAAAAAAGCTGACCTCTTGGGAGCAGATCTCTGGTCTCGCCGGTATTATATACCTAAATTGCGGACCTGAGAGAGGCCCGTGCACGGCACATGGGCGCGAAAGAAATCTTCAGGACTGCGCATGCGCGCGGGGATGAACCCAATAGCGACAGCTCTTAGAGGGCTACGCCTATACTCATAGAATCTGGGGTTACAATACGTAACCAACGTTCTCTGAGCTGTATGCAAATCCCCACGGCAAGCACCTGTCGAGGATTGGTTCCCCTGGACCTGGAACCACCCACTTCCTGGTTGCTGTTTGCTGGCGTCTGATTGGTGTGGCCGAGGATCCTACCGAACCTGCCAACCAGAACTCACCAATCAACACCAGCTGGCCTACAAATAGTTTGTGTTCCTGCAGTTCGAGGCGACTGTGAGCCAGTGATCAGTTCGCCTTGTTGTTGGTTGTGTACCCCTGTGAATGTCTTGAGTGTTTAAATCTGATCTGTTTGTTGGTTGCCGGCTTAAGTGACTCTTGTCAGTAAAAACCTTTGTAAACTAGATTGTGAGTGGCACCCTTTAAGGGGGAAAATTGTTTGTTTGGTTACACTACCTTCCTGTACAGCATGTAGGTACTGACCTCCTTTTGTTAAGTGTTTTTTTTGTCAGTACCTACATAGCCTCCTTTTGTTATGTTTTTTTGGAGACAACTCATTTAATTAAACTTCGACTCAACCTGATTTCAGTTGTCCTTACCACCTTAATTTAACCCAAATACCTTGTTACTGCCCTACCCTAACGAGCTGGGTTGTAACAAAAGTGGGGGCTCGTCCGGGATTTAAATAAAAATTGTGTATTTGGTAATTGTCGCTGGATACTGGAATCTGGGCTGTCAAAGTTTAATTGATTGAGAGTTTGTTGAGCTCCTTTTTGACTAGTAGGTAAGTGACTGTCTGCCTCGGGGAGTCCTGCTGGTTACTGAGCACGATGGCAGAAAGATTTAGTTTAGAAAAATTTGTAACACATCCTACTCTTGAACAAATACACAGATGTAGAAAGGATGATTTAGTGGAGATAGCGACTCACTTCAATATCCCCGTTATCAGGTCCATGATTAAAAAAGAAATTAGGGAACGGGTGATTGGTGGATTGGAGGAACAAGGTGTGATTAGTATAGCAGAGCAGTTGGAGTCTGTGTCTCTCCCCAGTTCCTCAGCAGAAGCCGGGGGTGGCCCGAGTACTGAGACGCCCTCAGGCTCTGGGAAAGTCTACAAGGCAGGGGAGCGAGCAAAGACCCCGTTCACTCTGCCTAAGTACGACCCTTCCCCATCGAGCAGTACTGGCCATACTGAGGCCAGGTTAAAGGTCCGCCTGGCTCGGCTGCAGTTGGAAGCTCATGAGCGGGAGGCGCAAGTCCAGCTCCAGTTGGAAATGAGGAAGATTGAACTGCAAGCTGAGACTGAGAGGGCAGTGAGACTGAGACAGCTCGAGCTTGAGACTTCTGATACAGGACGGAGTGCTCCTAGAGGCTCAGGTATGTCGCCACCTTCCACCACTTCCACCAGCTTCCCCAACGTAGCGTTTGATATCAGTAAGCATTTGGCTATGGTACCTGTATTTCGGGATAATGAAGTTGACTCCTATTTCACTGTATTTGAAAGGATTGCGGCTGCCTTACAATGGCCACGTGAAGTATGGACACTTCTGCTTCAGTGTAAAATGCATGGTAAAGCGCAGGATGCCATGGCCGCACTCCCCGTTAAAGATAGCTTAGATTACGAAATCGTTAAGACAGCTATCTTACATGCCTATGAACTTGTGCCTGAAGCGTACCGGCAGAAGTTTCGAGGTCACAAGAAAACCTCTACTCAGACCTATGTTGAGTTTGCCCGTGAGAAGGGAACTCTATTTGATAAATGGTGCACAACATGTAAGGTAAATGACGTCAATGCCTTGAGAGAACTGATCCTGCTAGAGGATTTCAAGAACTGTTTATCTGAGCGTATTGTTGTATACTTGAATGAACAGAAAGTGAGCACACTTTCTGCTGCTGCTGTCCTGGCAGATGAGTATGTGTTAACTCATAAGTCTGTTTTTCCTCCAGTCTCTGCTGTTTCGCATCTCCCTTCTCCTCCTAGACCATCAAAACCACGTGGGCTTAAAGAGGAACGGGAGTGCTATTACTGTCACCAAGTTGGCCATGTCATTGCAAATTGCTTGACACTAAAACGCAGAGAGCAGTCCTCACACTCTGTTCAACCAAAAGGGGTAGGACTGATTAAAGCAGATCGTGGGGTGAACACTTACTTGTCTGACCAGAAAATTGATGACTGTTTTAAGCCATTCATGTTTGATGCCTTTGTGTCACTGACTGGAGAGTCAGCTGATAAACACCCAATATGTGCTTTGAGAGATACTGCATGTTCGCAATCTGTAATCCTTTCTTCAGTTTTGCCTTTCTCTGATAGCTCTGCCTGTCACTACAGTTCTGTCCTTAGGGGAGTTGAGATGGGTTACGTGCCACGACCAGTGCACCGCGTCCATATTCAGTCCTCCCTGGCTACTGGTTTCTTCCCAGTAGCGGTTTGTACTGAACTGCCAATCCCCGGTATCATGCTCCTGATGGGGAACGATATTGCGGGAGGTAAGGTAACTCCCACATTAGAAGTTCTGGATCGCCCTCAGTGTGATGGGATCCAGACCTCAGATCAGACCCCCCCGAATGTGTTTCCTGCATGCGCTGTAACTCGCGCACGCTCCCATGACATTAGCCCCGATGACTATGAAGCATCATTGCGTGACAGTTTGTTCCTGTCACTTTTTTCAGGTGACACAGAAAGCGAGAAAGAGGTTGAGAGCTCTGTATTACCAACCCAGGACGAGTCTGCTAATCAAAGGCCCCCGGCTGGCCCGGAACTGCCGTCCGCTGGAGAAGCGGCATTTCCAGTCAACCGAGCGCGCTTGAGCCAGATGCAGAAAGCAGACCCGACCCTAAAAGGGTGCTTTTCCAAGGTGGTGAGTAATGACAAAGCAAGGGGTGAGAAAGTAGCATATGTTATGGATGGTGAGATGCTGTTACGTAAATGGTCTTCCTTCGTAACTGGTGATTCTGACTGTGACTCTGTTTATCAGATAGTTGTTCCTGCCGGATGCCGCCAACAGGTGTTGTCAGTGGCACATGAGAGTAAGTGGGCAGGACATTTGGGCATAACCAAAACATACCAAGCCATCCTCCGTCATTTCTATTGGCCAGGTCTAAAGTCTGATGTTTCTAAACACTGCCGTGCGTGCCATGTGTGTCAGGTTGTCGGGAAACCTAATCAGACTGTCCCCCCCGCACCTTTAAATCCCATTCCTGTGATAGCAGAGCCCTTTGAGCGGGTGATTATTGACTGTGTTGGCCCTCTACCTCGAACTAAAAGTGGTAATCAGTACTTATTGACTATTATGTGCGCCGCCACTCGTTACCCAGAGGCTATTCCGCTCCGGTCGATAACCGCTACTGCCATAGTAAAAGTTTTACTGAAGTTCTTCTCTACATTTGGATTGCCGCGGGTGATCCAGACCGACCAGGGCTCTAATTTTAAGTCTGGTCTCTTCAGACAAGTACTCAAGAGTTTGAGTGTGCATCACATTGTGTCCTCGGCGTATCACCCCCAGTCGCAAGGAGCTTTAGAACGCTGGCATCAGACATTAAAGTCGATGCTCAGAAAATACTGTGTGGAGACAGAGAAACAGTGGGACGAGGGAGTTCCCTTTGTCCTATTTGCGGCTCGTGATGCTGTGCAGGAGTCTATTGGCTTTAGTCCTGCACAGCTTGTTTTTGGCCATACACCCCGTGGGCCGCTTAAGTCGCTGCATGACCAGTTCCTGTCATGTGAGTCTTTGCCCAAAAAGCATGTGTTAGACTACGTTACCCAGTTCCAGGAGCGTCTGCAACGAGTCAACGCCCTCGCTAGAGCCACCCTCCGTGAGTCTCAATCAGCTATGAAGCGCTATTATGATCGTGCTGCCACATCCCGCAGGTTTGAGGTGGGAGATAAAGTTTTGGTGCTACTGCCCACCACCAGCTCAGTCTTCACAGCTAAATTCTCCGGTCCGTATGTCATTAAGGAGCGTCTTAGTGACACTGATTATGTGCTTTGTACCCCGGACAGAAGGCGCAAAACTAGAGTCTGTCACATAAACCTGTTAAAAGGCTACCAGTCCTGCGAGGACAAGGTTAGCCCTGATGGGCCCTCGGCAGCAAACCCATCAGAAGCTAAAGCCGCTGCCATCATTGTGACAGAGCCTGTAGGAACTCTCCACGGAGATGACCCACAAATGCGCGTCTCTTTACATCCGCCTGTCCGCCTCCCAAATTCAGAAATGCTTGCACACCTGCCATGTCATTTGCAGCATTTAACTACTGAACAGCAACATGATCTTGAAGGCCTCATCGGCCGGTACCATTGTCTATTTGGTGATATTCCAACCTGCACGTCTGTTTTACAACATGACATAGAGGTAAAAGATGCGCGCCCTATAAAACAACATGCTTACCGTGCCAATCAAACTAAACGTCACTTGATGAAACAGGAGGTAGAGTACCTCTTGCAAAATGGGCTAGCTTCCACTAGTTCCAGTCCGTGGAGTTCTCCGTGCTTACTAGAGGCTAAATCCGATGGCTCCCCTCCGTTCATCACAGATTTCCGCAAAGTAAATGCGGTTACTGTCAAAGACTCATACCCTCTCCCGCGCATGGAGGATTGTATTGATAACCTGGGCACCGCAAAATTCGTTAGCAAGTTAGACTTGCTGAAAGGTTATTGGCAGGTACCTTTAACGGACCGTGCCAGAGAAATCTCCGCATTCGTCACTCCCGACCATTTCTGTCAATACAACGTGATGGCGTTTGGAATGTGTAACGCGCCTGCAACATTCCAGAGGTTAGTTAACATTGTATTATCTGGTTTGCCAAACTGCAATGCGTACCTTGATGACTTAATCGTTTATGCAGACACCTGGGAGAAGCACATGTGCGTATTAGAGCAGGTTTTTGACCACCTGGCCTGCGCTAACCTGACTCTAAATTTGGCCAAATGCGAATTTGGAAAAGCCACAGTCACCTATCTTGGACAGCAGGTTGGGCAGGGACAAGTGCGCCCTGTTGAGGCCAAGGTTGTTGCCATCAGGGACTGCCCTGTTCCCACGACCCGGAAGGCCCTGCGCCAGTTTCTGGGGATGGCTGGATACTACAGGAGGTACTGCCGCAACTTCTCCAGTATCGCCTCCCCACTCACAAGTTTACTCAGCACCAAGGTGGATTACGTTTGGACCCCAGAATGCCAAGTAGCATTTGATAGTGTAAAGACCTTGTTATGTCACACTCCTGTGCTCGCTGCCCCTGACTTTACCGCTCCCTTCAAGCTTGAGGTAGACGCCGGTGCAGTGGGCGCTGGTGCTGTCCTGTTACAGGAAGGGGAGGATGGTATTGACCATCCTGTTGCTTACTTTTCCCGCAAGTTCAACCGACACCAGATAAATTATTCCACCATTGAAAAGGAAGCCCTTGCTCTGTTGTTAGCACTACAGCACTTTGAGGTCTATGTTGGGTCTACTCCTCTGCCTGTTGTTGTGTTCACTGATCATAATCCCCTTGTTTTTCTGTCTCACATGTTTAACCACAACCAGCGACTCATGGGATGGGCACTGGTGGTTCAGGACTTCAATCTCGACATCCGACATAAGAAGGGGTCTGAAAATGTGCTAGCTGATGCTTTGTCGAGACTGTAGAGATTAGTTAAGTTAGTAGATTTATTGCCAAGCCACGGGGGCTTGTAATTTAAGGGGGGGAGTGTTACGGCCGCCGCTGGCTGCCTTAGAGTAGTTGTGTTTTGGAGTTCTCTGAGCTGTATGCAAATCCCCACGGCAAGCACCTGTCGAGGATTGGTTCCCCTGGACCTGGAACCACCCACTTCCTGGTTGCTGTTTGCTGGCGTCTGATTGGTGTGGCCGAGGATCCTACCGAACCTGCCAACCAGAACTCACCAATCAACACCAGCTGGCCTACAAATAGTTTGTGTTCCTGCAGTTCGAGGCGACTGTGAGCCAGTGATCAGTTCGCCTTGTTGTTGGTTGTGTACCCCTGTGAATGTCTTGAGTGTTTAAATCTGTTTGTTGGTTGCCGGCTTAAGTGACTCTTGTCAGTAAAAACCTTTGTAAACTAGATTGTGAGTGGCACCCTTTAAGGGGGAAAATTGTTTGTTTGGTTACACTACCTTCCTGTACAGCATGTAGGTACTGACCTCCTTTTGTTAAGTGTTTTTTTGTCAGTACCTACATAGCCTCCTTTTGTTATGTTTTTTTGGAGACAACTCATTTAATTAAACTTCGACTCAACCTGATTTCAGTTGTCCTTACCACCTTAATTTAACCCAAATACCTTGTTACTGCCCTACCCTAACGAGCTGGGTTGTAACATCAGTTTGAACTCAAGCACTGAGTTTACAGCTGCAACTGTGTGATCACTCTTAGTGTAGTCATGCCCTATAATTGTAATTAAGCAATAAATGTTATTTGCATTTCCTATTGTATAAACCTTGTTAATACAAGACATATTCCCGTGATTGCATACAAGTCCGTCACTAATACTGGATGGAAAATAGGGAATCAATGCAGCTGTTCTCAGGGTAAAAATTAAAGAGAATGTAAAGCGTTGTGTATAAAGATCATGAATTTTTTTAAAAGTTCCTAATATTGCTAACCACTTGTTTCATTAATCTACTGCTTTTGAAAATTATGCTTTCTGTGAACTGCACTTTAAACCAGTCAGTTGACTTTATGTGTTTCAGCATCAAGGAAGTTAACAACAATGTGATGAATCAGAATCCAGACCAGAAAAATGAAAAATCACCTGGATTAGTGATTAATTGTGAAGAACGCAAACAATGTTAAGTTAATTATCTTCATCATAATACTGATATGTTAACAGTAACTTCCTGAAGTCTCCACTAGTTGCCTGGAAAATGCTTCTAGTCAACAAGCACATTTGTGAAGAAAATGTTACAATTAACTTTCATTGACTGAAACCACACTGTATATAAGGGTTAAAACTCTTAGATGAAAACACCAAGGCACTCAAAAACAGGTTCACAGCTAGTTAAATATACAAAGCTATTATATATTTAACTTTATTTCTATTTTCCTCGTATTGGGACCAGAATTTACTAAATGTACACCATGCTGTAAGAAGTGTTGAAAGTAGTGATTGAAGCCATAAACCCATTAGGAAATTGTTTGCTGAGGTGAGAAGGAAGATTATTTTGTCTTTGACTCCACTGCAATCTGACTTATTGTTGCAAGCAGTGGAGTTGCCCCCTGCTGGCCATTAGAAAGAGTTCAAGATTAAGACATATGCATTGTTTTCACTTTTCAGACCTGGAGTTTGCTGCTTGATCTTTTCCAAAATGTTCAGCTTTTCCAAAATGTTCAGCTTTGTTTGCTTGTGCTCTTTAACAGGGTTTGCCCCCATTTACAGTCGGTTACTTCTATGATAAGTTCCATTGAGCCATTAACAAACAATAGTTTTAAATGTCTACATCGCGCACATTATGACCATATCTCCTTTCACAATAATCAAACATATCATTATTACATGGCTGTTTACTGGGTACTTTCAGATGATAACTACATAATATGGAGGATGGATCCTGACATAAAGGTAAATAAATACCGAAATAAATAAATGCTCAATAAATGCATTAACATCCGATTAAATGATAAATTATACAATGAGACATAAATGTATAGCTATGTCTCTTTTAATTAGCTTCTTTATTTATTCACCTATGTAATAATAACCTTACATATTTATTGTCTATTTAGTTTGAAAATAATATTAATTGGATCATTTACACAAGAAGTATAAAAAATGTCACATGTTTCTATTAAAAGTTTAAAAACACTAAAATGTTAGGGTAATTACTTTATTCTTTAATTTTGGTTTGCTGGGAAAACAAAAAATTCCTGACAACAGCTAGGCTATCACATTTGAGTTTAGGACAACTCTTGACTCCATAAAGATTAGAAACTAAGCTTTTTTACTGTATTTTGAGATTAAAATACTGCAGTTGTACATTCCTTTAGCTATTCCTTCCTTTTGATTTGACTTGTGGACAACTACGACCACATTAATTAAAAAAATTTATATTTAAGTCAGCTATAACACAAGCATTGTTCATTAGACTCATACCGTTCAGTATTTGTGGACAGCTACATCCTGGAGTTTGTTGACAGAGTCTACAATGAATGAACATTGAATACTGATCATCAACAGATGGGTTGCCATTCATCAGTTCACCCTCAAAGACCACTTTGGATGTAAAGGAAACTACTTTACGATTAATGAAAACTAAACTGATTCACAATCATCTGATTCAGCAGTCACATTTTTTAATAATAATAATAAAGAGCAGTGGCACTGGGGCAGAAAATGTGCAATTAATAAAACTAATACAACAAATACAACTGTCTCTCCTTTTGGTTTGCAGTATGCAAGTATTAAACTTAAAATTCTGAGTGCTGATCAGTTGACAATAAAAAATGTCTGGCAGCAAATAATTCATTATAGTGTTTTTCTAAATTGTGATGTGCTTCCAAAGTAATATACTAATTTCAATAAATACAAATGATTTTATCCCAGGATTTAATATGCATTTGTTCTACTTCATTGCAGGATTTAGAATAATATGACAACTCTTGACAACTGTCATTTTCAACAGTTTTCTGACAGCGGACTAGTTTGAAATATTATATACAGACACAGGGAGCGGTTAGAAAGAGAGCTGCAGGCCACAGGCTGCACACCTCCACCTTCTCAGCCAGGTAACCGACTCCTTTCACTTTCGCTGTTGGCAGGCTCACGTTGTGTGCAGCATAAAGTCAGATCATGACTGCTATTTATGGAAAATACCAGTAACTGCCCGTAGGGGTGGGGGACATATTACCCCATGTGGAAATGCCTTTTCCCTAAAAAATACATTTGATTAAATACAAATTAATTTGTCAACTATAAGTATTTATTTTACTATATAATATGTTGCCCTAAGCATTTTTTTTTTAAATCAATAAAATGTTCTTTAATGTGTCAGAAAATAGACATTGAGCTTAGCGGGGCGCTGAAGCTATACTGTTTTTTGAATTACAAGTTGTGTTTCTCGTTTCATGTGTCACAGTAAGGATCAATGGTTAACAGGACAACATTTAGCGCCCTGAAGATTGGCCCCTCTGAGTTTTTCAGCTTAAAAATTAATCGGGTTTATATACAGCGTCCCGCTACAGTGACCACAAGTGTTCCTTTTGTCCCGCTGCTAAAGTGGTGACTTTCTCGGTGTTGCAGCATGTATTGAAACATGTTATTGTTATATTAAACCAACAGAATATGCGACGAGTGAGGGTCAGAAAGACAAACAGAGGTCTGATTCAGCCAGATGTTTATGAGAGGGCGTTTCTGGACATCTCTGTCAGAAACTTCAGTTTAAGGGCAGCTGCTAAGTCGCATGGAATATGCCATGTCACTTTGCTCAGGTAGGCTACTGCAGAAGGAGGCCAGACACCAGTAGGGAGAAGACGAGACCACCAGGGTACCACATGATTTCTGGAATGTGGTACCCTGGTGGTCTCGTCTACAGAGGAGACTCTAGAATCTAGATTGCTTACATCAAGAGAACAGCTGATATTTATTTTGGCCTTTCACCTATGAAGGTCAGTGTAGGCTAGTAAGCTACAGTAAAAAAACACTCAACATGCAGCTCACTCACACTGCTCAAAGTCTAAATTTGTATTTTAACATTCATATCTTTCTATATTATGTTTACGTTTCCACTGTCTCTGTAGCTGCTGCAAAATGTCAATATCCCCAGTGCAGGATCAGTAAAGTCTTATTTTATCTTAATCATGTAAAGTTCATAAACAATCTCCCTCTAACAATTTTTTTGTTTGTTTTAGGTGCACAAATTTATATATGAATTGGCCAGCAGATAGGTCTGCAAATATCACAGTGGATGGGAGTGCCACTAAGATGGCGGGAAAGGACTGGCTCACCTCTTTCCTTACAGTTACGTTTCCATTTAATGGAAGAAATGTTTTATAAAATGGATTGACATTACCAATAAAAAACATTTTGAACAAGGTTCACTTTTGAAACATTTGTTGAAACTGTAAATAAATAGTAAAAAATTAAAATGTAATTTATTAATTTTTTGCAAAGATAAAGGACAAAATACATTTGCAGTTGCAAAATACCACCTGGTATTGATAGACCGACCACACTTGTGAGTTAGTAACCACAGCAAAAATATATCACTGTCTAAAACATAATCAAAATGGTACTTTTGCCCCTGCTCTCCCCTACTTTATGCTTTGCCAAATCATCTGTAACTACGAAATAGACCATCTGCTTCATGTTTACACCGGAATTCCCCGTGTACGTGAACGGCCACTAGATGTGCATCATGTGTCGTTGTGATATAGGAGGAGATCAATGCTGATTGATTGTGTGGATGGGGCCTCAGAGTTCTTTCTCAGGAATGCAGTCCGGGGGTGTCTGGCGATCCCCTATCTGTGTCACACGAAGGTCAGGAAAGTGGAGGTGGGAGAAGTGGTGTCCAGATGATCTGTTTTGGTGTCCAGATGATCTGTTTTGGTGTCCAGATGATCTGTTTTGGTGTCCAGATGATCTGTTTGTGTGTGTGTGGAAGACAGCAGGAGAAGTTTCAGCTGGGTTTGGTTACCAAGGAAACGTCATAATCCATCAGGGATTTTGAAGACAGTTGTCCCTTTGGAAAGTCTCCAGAAGGCCTCATCCAGAAATCTCTTAGTTACTTTAATATGTTTCTCAATCAATATTCTCTCAGTGCACCAACAGCTTTTACTACAAACTCCCACTCCTCTTCAATCCTTTGTAACTCTTCATTAAGTTTGTTGAGCATCTTATCTAAATACACAATTCTGTCCCTGTCTGTCATGTGCTGCACTCTTTCTCCTTCAAGCAGTACCGTCCGTCTTGAATGATGTCATCTCATTTGATGCTTGTCCTACTCTCTTTTCTGTGTAAAAGTAGAACCAATAACAGTGTTAAATTTTTGACAAGTTCGGACCTGGGGTCAGTTTCACAAAGCAAGCTAACTGTAGCCCTGGCTTTTTGGTCTTACAAAGATAGCTGGAGTTCACAGTGAGTTCAAACGCTATTCCAAGCAAAGCTGCGGGCCAAACAAACAGGGAGTATGTTTTCTTTAGATTTACAATTCAAAACATATAAAAACAACCACATCCTGACCAATTAACTGGAGAAATTCCTACAGGACCCCAGTGTGGAAATACTCCATTCACATTAAAGGGTCAAGTACAACAGAGGAGAGTGAGATTCTTACAAACCAGCATGACAGTCTGTTGTTTGAGTATTTTGTGACTGCATTACATTTAGCCGTGTCTGTTGCTTCTAGTACTGTGATTAGTTTTTGTTACTTTCACCTCACAGAATCTCTCTTACTGATGCTCCAATGAATTTATGTATCAGAGGGAATCAATCATTTCATAGTGTTCTGTTAAATATTCTGCCCTGGATCTGTTATGGTTGCATAAATTATTCATTTCCGAAAGGACTCATAAATAAACGTATTATTGGCTGTTTGTTACAAATCTTTCATGAGTGCAAGGTCATGGTTTAGCCAGAGTTAGCACATGTGATTGGTAACCAGCTTTGTGAGACCAGTTCAGTGACAAAAGGTATTAAAGCAATTCACAGGACAATTCACTTTCACTTTCAGGCTGAGAGTTAGATGAGATCATCAATACAACTCTCTTGTCTATCTGTTAACTCTGAAGTTAGATAGCTTAGCATAAACTGGACATGGGGGTTAACAACAAGTCTGCTACACATTTTTATAATTACCATAAAAATGACTGTGAACTTTATATTCATAAAGAAGTTGAATACATTTGTGACTTACCATTTTTTCAACGTCGTCTGCATTTACACAAAGCAATGCCCATAACAACAACCACAAACATTAAGCAGGAAGCCGCTATGATCCAACCATCACAACTAGGTGGGACGATGAAAAAATCATCTGAAATCAGAAAAATGTAAAATTCACATTTACATTATTACAGTCAGATGGTGGTCATTTGTCCTATTCACTGGTTACTAAACATCATGAATGCCAGTCGTTTTTTAACACAAGTATGTTGTCAGGAATAAAGGGAGAGAAAGAGGAAAACAAACACAGGAAAGTTCCCACAAATCCAAGGTACCCTTGTAACTCCTGTTATGGACAATAAATAATAACCTTCATACCAATTGTTTAATTTCTGCCTGTGTCTATTTGTTAACCTAAATGAACTGAAGTGATACCACCATGCAGCTCAAGAGGAGCGAAACCACAGGAGACAAGTCGAACTCCTTTCTTTGACAGTGGCAACCAATGACACTGAGTATATGTTATAGCACAAAGCTAGGTGGCATTTAATTATCCTCTGTGTTGGGAGGTTTACTTTAAAAGTGTATTCCAGTACAATTAGCCTACTAATTACTTGTTAAAAAATGTAATCGGTAACATAATCAAAGTACCATAATTTAAAAATAATGTAACCTGATTATTTTTGGATTACTTTAATACCAAATATGCAAATAAATATAAGAGAGTATCAAAGATGTGTTGTCTGCTCAGTGTAATTTTAGAGAAACATACAAACATAAATGCTCCCATTCCCATGAAATCAAAATCAATGTTTAAATGTTTTTTATAAGGTATGCCTTGCAATACATCACTAATTTGCCAGTTTCTGGTCCATCAATGGCAAAAAAAGGTTGTTTTGTAGGCTTTCTTGATGATATTTTAGAGTTTGGCATTTCCTGGAAAATGTTGTTGATTCATTCTGCATTCAGGGGCCTTTATTAATTTAGCGTCCAATGAAAGGTTTTCTATATATTTTAATGCTGCTGGGGCATAGTGTTTCTGGAGGCCAAACATGCCCCACTGAAAAACACAACTTTATGGACAGGTAGTGTTACTTGTTACTGAAGCATCTGCTAACTGCTGCTAATTAGCTGCCATTATCTTATTAGCTCAGCTAGCCATGCAATTAGTGGTCAAATTAATGTTTACCATTGACTGTATGAGAGTGTTTACACCTTTACTCAATCTTTTTTCTGGCCAGGGGTTGGGGGTAGCCAGCATGGATGAAGGCGGAATGGGAATCAGAGCCGGGAGAGCGGGACAACAAAACCGCACTCAGTAGCCTCCCAGTGAACATGGCATGAACAGGACCAAACACGGCTTCAAAGACCAACAGCGAATTCCATTTCAGGCTGAACCGGCCAGTGGTCAAAAGTTTTTATTATATATTATAGTTCTAATGTTTTACTTTACAATACAAGACCTGGCCGGCCGTCTTGTCAGCTGCAGCGGAACGCTGTATGTGTCTGCTTCAGACTAATACTTTCAATATTGAGGGGTTATAAGGGCGGCCCCTCCCAGCTCGGACTAATCCTTGTTTTTGCTGAAATCTGATTGGCTCAAAAACATTAATCAAAGGAGTTGGGTGACGTCAATTTTAAAAAATTTTGTCAGGGCTGAACTCAGCCCAGGTTTGTGTGACAAGCGCAGCAGAAATGGCAAAAATGGCAAAAAGAAACATGAAAAAGAAATGTGTGGTGCCAAAAAAAAATAATAAATACGAAAAACTTTTGCCACAAGAGGCAGCTAAATAGGCCATATTAACTGACCTCTTCTTGGTGGGAGGCAGGACACAGCACGTTACATGATTAGCAATGCATTTATTATACTGAAATTATTTTATATTACTTTATGCATAAGCAGATATATTATATATTTATATATATAATCCCCTCCAAAAGTGTTGTAACGGCAAATTCCTTTGATTTTGTTGTTCACTGAAGACGTTTAGGCTTAAGATCAAAAGATGAGTATGAGACAAGAGTTCAGAATTTCAGTTTTGATTTCGTGGTATTCACATGTAGATGTGTTAAACAATTCAGGACATACCACCGCTTGTTTGAACCCACCCATTTTTCAAGTGAGCAAAACTATTGGAACATGTGACTGACTTTTAGGTTGATTTTCCAAACATTAAATAGCTCTGCATGACTGGTCTAAGTTTTCATCCTTGGTTCAAACCTATAAAAACTGCATTTCCTGTTAAAGAGGATAAACCAACATAAGACCAGAGAGCTGTCTATGGGAGAAAAGCAAGCAAATGTCAAGGTGAGAAAAGAAGGACAATCGACCAGAGCCATTGGACAAACATTGGGCAGAGCAAGCACAACAATTTGGCAACTGAGCAACAGACGTCGAACAGGTCGGCCAAGGAAAACAACAGTAGTTGATGACAGAAATATCGTTAAGCTGTGAAGAAAACCCCCAAAACATCAGTAAGTGACATCACCAAGGACCTCCACTGTGCAGGGGTGAAGGTTTCAAAATGCTTGAAGAAGACTCAGAGAGCAGAAATATAGAGGCCACACCACAAGATGCAAACCACTCATCAGCAGGAAGAATCAGAAGGCCAGATTGAAATTAGCAAAGAAGTACAGAGATGAGCCGCAAAGGTTCTGCAACACAATCTTATAGACTGATGGGACCAAGATTAATCTCTACCAAAGTGATGGAAAGGCCAAAGTGTGGAGAAAGAAAGGAACTGCTTATGATCCGAAGCATCCAAGCTCATCAGATTACCCTAGATATAGCAATGGGAATTAAATAGTGCTAAAATATATGTACTTAAACTTGATAAAACTTTCTAAATCGTGTTTACCTGGAATATGAATCTCCACTTGTCTGTTCTGGTTGATGTCCTTCTGTTGGACTCTACAGGTGAAGCTGTTGTTGTGTCTCTTCTCCACAGTCACTCTGCTGCTGACAGTATAGAGGTCATCAGGACCTCTGACTGTCTCTGGAGGTCCAGCAGAGAGGAGGTTTCCCTCACCGTCCAGCCAAAACACCGCAGGCTCTGGATACCAGCCTTTAGATTTACAGTCTAATAATAACCCACTGCTGTTTTTGGAAATGCTTAAAACTGGTGATGAGACGGAACCTGAAGATGAGGAAGAGGACAATGTGACAAAAATCTCCATAAAAAATGAAATCACAGCACTTCTTACATTTATTCATTTAGCTGACGCTTTCATCCAAAGCGACTTAAAATTGCTATTTTGTCATACGTCGCACGCCTCTGGAGCAACTAGGGGTTAAGGGTCTTGCTCAGGGACCCATTTGTAGGGGAGTTAAACCCAGGTCTCTCACCACTCTGAAAGTTACTGAACTGTTCCTAACTATCTGCTGTGTGAACTACAATACAGTTGCTACATTATGAACCATCCAGACCTCTGAGGTCATTTGGGACAGGTCTTCTTTCTGTCCCCAGAGTCAAAACTAAACATGGAGATTCAGCGTTCCCAGAAAACTGCAGGTCTGCTGAAAGTTCTTTCTAAGACCATTGTACCAGAATTCAGCTTCAAGTTGTTGTTGTCCCACAATACCACTCACAGCAGGAATGGAGGATCATCTTAAATCTGCTGAATATTAAAACAAATCAAATCTTAGACTGTAGATTAATAGCTTGCACTGCACTGTAACGTTTACTGTCCTGATTATTCTGTTTTATTTTCTATTTAACTCTTTGCTCTATTTGACTATTTTAGTGTCTCTTTTATATTTCCCCATGTTCAAATTGCCTTACAATATCTCAAATACTGATTGATTAATAAGAGTGAGATTATTGTCTGCCATTTTGCTCTCATTATCAAAGGGTCCTCTTTTTGAAAACCTTTAATGAACCACAATATTCAATATATCACCAGACAGGAACTTCAATAAGGGATGAATCTATAAAACCAAATCTTAAATACAATGATAATGTTTTTTTAATTGCTCTCTCTGTTATCTGCACATGGCAACCATAGTATGGTTAAGGTTAGGGAATGATGTGGTTACTGCAAAGGTTAAGTGTTGAGGTTATGTTCAGTGTCTTGAGTGTGAGACAGTGTGCAGGAGTTCTTTAATTTGTATTATGGTTAGTTAACTAAAACACTGTTTTTTAGATACGGTTAACTAAAGAGCTGAATGTTAATTGCAAGTCTGTGATGGGACCCAAGCTCCAGTCTCATGTATTAAAGTCAGACGTGCTAAATCTTTGACTTCATCATCTTCAACCTCTTGGATTAAAGCCACTTACCTACATAAACCTTAACCTCAGATGATGTTCCCTGTGTGAGAATGCTGCAAATATACGTTCCCTCATCAGACAGTTTCACATTGGAGAGCTTCAGGGAAGCATCTCCGTGCTTCAGTTTGTTGATGGAGAGGGATGTTCTTCCCACATATAATGGATTCTGGTTAATCAGGAGTTCCACACCGCCACGTCTCACGAGGACAAATCTGGGGCTCAGATCTCTTCTTGCCCACTCCACAGTCATAGAAACAGCATCCACGGCAGGTTCCAGATGACATGGCAACATAATGTCTTCACCAACCATTGCTACTATCTGAGACTGACCTGGGGAAAGACAGGGCTGTTTTTAAATCCTGCTCAAGCTCCTTTGTTGTTTGTCTGTGAAATAAAACTGTGGATCATTTACATCATTTTCTTCATAGGATTAACTGTAATACCTTTTATGACTCTCTGAATATTCATCTAGTGCAAACATCAAGTCTAACTTTCTGTATGTCCACTACTTTGATTTATGATCAGTTACCTGCAAAATGACATTCATATCAGAATGAGCTGTGATATGTATTTAGTGTTAATTACCAAATGTTAGCATGCTAAATGATAAATATGGTGAACACTACACACAGTCTTACCAAGACACTAGCATGGCTGAAGACTTGTATTTTATTATGTAAGATTGAATAGAAAGACTTTATTATTATGCTTATGTGTAACTTACTTGCACAAAAGTGGGTTAGGAGAACCAAGACGACAGTGTGATGCAAAACCAAAGCACTAAGGTCACTTAGCAGAGGTTGTTTGTTCTGGTGAATCATTCTGGAATTGAGAGAATATAAATAAATCAACTGTAAACAGGAAAACTACTTTAACTCTAGTAAAATGAACCCTTTACTTAGCGGTCTTAGAAAACTAAAGGCAGGGAAATGACCCACATGGTTCAGACTTTCAGCAATCTGGTGATAGTTTTGCATTTATAGTCCATTTAATAGAAATAATGTATGCTTACTTCTGATTCAACAATTTATGCTGTGATTTATGATTTGTCACAGAAACTCAGTAAAAGGTTTATAGTGCATTTCAAGTTGGTACAGATCATGTTGACCACCCTTTTAGAACAAACAGCCTTAAAAAGGTATCAATTTATTTTAAACAAATTTGTGTTGTATTTTGCTTTCATTTGTGCTCATATATCTGATGTATATATATAAGAATATGTACTGTTTTATGTAAATTAGATTTGGCTCTCCATAGCGCAAGTCTACTATTACATTTTGTGTATTAATGACACACCAAACACCAACTGTGCTAAAAACCACCAATACAGTAAGATCTGTGAAAGATTGAGAGATACTGTGTTGGTTTTTTAAATATAGGTTAGGAAACATTTTGTTAAACTAAGGTCTTAAAACAAAAGTATTACATGTAAAAAGCCTACATACCTATTGTTTGCGTCAAAGAGTCGTCAAACCGTGAGTGTGCGCCATCAACGTTCACAAATTAATTCAGCCAGTTAAACCAGTAAAACCTTATTTCTCTCTTTCTCTTTCTCTTCCTGCTCCTCTGATCAGGAGTCTATGGACGTTAACTCTCTCGGTTCTACTCCAGTAACACCAACATGACAATGACACCATTCACATTACCTTTCTCAGTTTCTCTTGTCCAATTATGTCCAATTCCGTTTTATATAGCCCCAATTTACAACAACAGTTATCTTATAGCGCTTTTCATATAGAGCAGGTAAAGAACACACCTTGAGACCGCTGCGCACTGTTCCGAGTTGTTCAACACAAAAACCGGTTCCAAACGTTTTGAGATTGAACGCGCCCTTGAGTTTCTCTCAGTCAGATCGGGGCAGAACAAAGTCTCAGTTTTTCACAGGACGCCTGTTTGACAGCAACCTGTCCAATACTAAAGCTGATGATACACTGGGCAACTTTTTGAGCGATGTTGCTGGGCAATCTTGCTTGTGGCAAATCCAACTATGTTTTGAACGGATAGTGGCGGGGTGGTGGGGGAAGGGGATTACGGTAGTAAAACATTGACCGGCTAAAACATGTCGTGATTTTTACTTTCACTTTTGTCAACAGGGAGGGACCACAAGAACATTCTGCAGGTGAAATATTTTCACTTTTGTTGTATCACAGACTGTCTTAGTGAATTTAAAAAGGTTTTAAATCTGATATAATCGTTTCATAAAACCCTTTACACTGTACAAAGTCCATTAGTCAGTAATAAATCATGTCTAAAGCTGATGATACACGGAGCAACTTTTAGAGCAATGGTGCCTATTATTTGTGTAACGATACTGTCAGTGAAGGTCAGTGGAGTCTGTAGGGCTTTGTTTAAATTCAAACAGAGAAAAGAATATGATTTAATATGTATAAATGTGTATGTATATATGTGTAGTTTATAATTTGAACTATATGCAGAATAAGCAGAACATGGAGCAGAATTCACAAAAACAGTTCTTTGTTAAATTCATTTCAATTTGGGATTCAGTGATAAAATTAGTCATCAGACAAGATAAGGGGGAAAAAAATATTTTTTAAGTCTGTTCAGGATTTAAATGATATTTTCCCTGGATAGAAGTTCACATGAGTCTTTAAAGTACAATAATGTTTTCACTTTAAATGTTCCTCTTGCTCAACATCAGGGGCGTCTCCTCACCTGTCATCAGTTTAGCAGGGATTGACAGACACAAAGGGGGAGTGGTGTTACAGTGTGAGTCTGCAGGCTGGTATCCAGAGCCTGAGGTGTTTTGGCTGGACGGTGAGGGAAACCTCCTCTCTGCTGGACCTACAGAGACAGTCAGAGGTCCTGATGACCTCTATACTGTCAGCAGCAGAGTGACTGTGGAGAAGAGACACAGCAACAACTTCACCTGTAGAGTCCAACAGAAGGACATCAACCAGACCAGAGAGACAAATATTCAGATTACAGGTAGAAATGATTGATGATGTGATCAATGTTTTAGTTTCAAATAGCTGAACTTTTATTAGCAATAAGTGAAATTGTCAGGTGTCTTATTTTTGTAGCCCATTAACGCCTAATTTTAGACTCAAATGTCTCATATGCTGTGATGCAAGGACATGACTTTAATTCTACTGCCTGTATTTTCACACAGAGAGCAAGAGAAGCCACAGGGATGAAATGGATAAAGGAGAACAGAAGGAGCGCTTTAAAAGAAACAAAGCTGAAGATCAGATTCACATTGAAGCAGAAAGAGAGCAGCTCATGAGAAATGAAACAGTGAAAATGAAGAGTGTGAAGAACAGAAAAGGGGAAAGGGAGACAAAACATGTAAGTAAAGAAACAGGACATAACATTCAAAGCAAAATTCAATGGAGATTAAAACAACACAAAAGGTAAAGAGTTAGAGAGGTAAAGAAACAAATGCAATACTGCTGAAAAGAATTTAAATTAAGTTGACGTCTTTTGATTGGTTTTTAATTGTGACCAACTTTTTGTGATGTTGAGAATCCTTGAAATGGCAGCAAAAGACAAAACCGAGACTTTAAGTGGGAAGTTTGATTTACTGAAACCAGTATGAACCACTGCAGACTTAAGTTATCAAATTTAAACTCAAAATTTAACTTCTGATTTATTCTGTTAAACATTTAATTTACATTAATAGTATCATGTCTGGATTGTTGTCCCTGTTTATGTCTCTCCTCTCTTTCAGTTTAAGGAGCAGCAGAGGAGGGATGAAGCTGAGAAAAGAGTACGGACACTGAAAGATGAGCTGGAGACCAAGAGGAATGAGGTTCATCTTTAGTTTAATAATATAATACACTGATTTTAGTATGAAGTCACATTCTTTATGTCATCTAATGTAGACAAAGTCAAACTCACAGTAGTTTATGTAGGTCAAGCACAAAATAGTCTTAAATTAGTTTTTTCTGACACAGATGTTAATTTATAGTGTAAAGTATTAAATGTTAGTAAAAAGAACATTTGTCTCTTCTCCTCTCTTTAAAACTTCTCGCTGTCCTTCCAGGTTGAAACCAAACAAGCTGAGCTGCAGCAGCTCCAAGAAGAGAAGCAGAGGAAGGAGAACGACCTGCAGACTGTGAAGGAAGAGCTGGAGAACAAGAACAAAGAGGTTCATGTCTTTATCTTAATCTTTCTGTATTTACTGTGTCACAGCCCAGACTCAGTGAGCCACACAAAGAGGGAGAATACAGACAATATGAAACTAACTTAAGTCTACAGATGACTTCTTTCAGTAAGGTGATCAGTGAAATGAGGTGTTTAGCAACTCTGCTTGAAGACATTACTACCAGCCATGTCTCCCTTCTTTTTTGCATATAGACCCTCTGACTTACAGTGTTTTCAGCAACATACATGGACGCAGAACTGAGAATTCAGCCGTTGTTTGTGATAACCACATGGTCAGCTAGCCGCAGCTATATCTGGAGTGCACATGCATTCAAGCTTTAAGGGTAATGCTTACACAGAACAATAAAAATACATTTATATATCAAATTGTGCAGATGTTCCATGCTGCTGTAAAAATAAAAGAAAAAAGAAGTCTGCAAATTTATAATAAGCTAATTAACAAAATCTGTCTGTATATCTCTTCACTGAAACTGAGCAATAACATTTCTCTGTTTATGATAGCAGATAGAGTAGGTGTTATTATTCATACTGGTGTCTGTCAGCCTCTGATGAGTTACTGTGTGTGTGTGTGTGTGTGTGTGTGTGTGTGTGTGAGGTAATTTAGGAGAATACATTGCTCACAATGTTGCAGAAGACTGTAACAATTTTTACAGACAGATGGTTTCTGAATGTGACAGTTAATAATAAATCTAACTAACTTCTGCCTGACACTGATGCTGTGAGTTAAAACTAAAGACTAAACATCCCCTATGTGTGTAAATATATTGCTTGGCATTTTCAATTACAGTGAATATTCTAATTACATGTAATGAAGTTATATGAAATTACTTTAAAAATACACAAATAAGTTCAACACATAGTAACATAATGACACCAACAGGGTCTCTCCTCCCTTCCTCGGTCAGGTGTCGCTGCTCTTTGTGGCCTGTAAAACAGAAAACAAAAAGATTATATCTTTGGTAAAAATATTCTTAACTCCAGGGTCGTTTTCTGCTTTTACAGGAGCAACTAAACGCTAAAGTCAGGCCTGATTACCTGAAAGATCAGGACGGTAAAAAAGCTACAGTTTCATCAGTATCGCTGTTAACAAACTGAAACAATTAGATGATGCAAAAATAGCAAATCTCCAGTTCTCAAGTGTGAAAACTTTCTTTGTCTTGTGTTATGATAGTAAACTGAATATTTATCTGTTTTGATCAAGATAAAAAAATGTATTGGTGAAGCTTAAACACAACAGCTGTTTTTTTAGAAATTGTTATGTGCATTTTTCACAATATTCTGACATTAAATTGATTATTAATAAATTATTTTGTTAATAAAATGATTAATTGATGAATCAGAAGATTAAGTGATAATGAAACTAATTGTTTTGTTGAGCCCTGAACATTTCCCTATAGAGATTCAAAGAGCAGTTTGTAGTCATTCAGAAAAAACTGAAGGGGTTTCCTTCTCAGCCACTCTGAGGACTTCCCAGCAGAAGGACACCTTCGTAATTTTAAAACATGAATCTGCACGACAGGAGGGATATTCAATGCGTTTGTGTCCCTCAAACCAGTATTTCATCATTCATTGCATCCATCACACTACTATGTTAAAAAAAAAGTTTTTAAAACGACAACGATCATTTGATCCGTACCTTGGTGCGGACTTGAGGTGTGAAAGCCCCCTTACCTTCTGGATAGGAGAATAGATAACTTCCTGTTCTGTTAAGCTTGAGTCTGTGGCTGCTGTGCGATTCATGGGTTCAGATTCTGCTTTAGAGACAAGTAGAATTCATATTTCATGTTAAAGAGGCAGTATGTAGTTTTGTAATGAAGTTAATCACTTTATTGCTTTTTTGTGAACTGGTTGTAACCTCACATAATAATGGACCATTTGCCCGCTTTCTCGGATACCTGTAACATACTGCTTCCTATGTGAAAAAAATCAAGTCAGATTTTCCACAAAAAACATGATGATGTTGATGCGTGCTCCCAAGAGTTTTTGCTAACTTATACTGAACTCTATACGCAGCGACATTACTGCAGCTAAAACATTTTACTCTGCTAACATCAAAAAAGTATCAGCTCCTACAGACAAACTTCTGTAAGGATAAAAACCAATAACAAAGTTTTATGTGCTGAAGCCCTTCATGCCAAACGAGAATCAGTCAAAATCCAAAAGGCTGGGGTAACGAACAGACCTCACATATATATAAACACACAGAGTTGGCTTTCCTCCTATTGGACAGGTAAACTAACATTACTGCAAAGCAAGAGAAACATTTTAGTTGGCTTGCCAACTAACGCCAACCAACGTTATCCATTGATTAGTTGTAACGTTGTGGCTTGCCACATTAGCCTACGACATATGAACAATGGTAACTAACATGATACAAAGAATACGATGAATATGATGCCGTCCATTGTATCGGACTCTGTTATGGTTCCCTTATTAGTTCGAGCATGCGCACAAGCACACGCTTGGGAAGCTGTGTGGTGGCACTGAAAATGTAAAGTTTGACTTAAAAATGTTTATCCGGATAAAAGGTCAAAACGGTCTGTTCAATATAACATGGGATTACCTTGACAATTGTTTCTTTAGCTCATGTTATTGAAAAATGCTGTTCAGATTATCAGATTTGTTGTGTCTTAAAGGGACCATGTGTTGTCAACAGGGGCTGTTAGTGGTGAGATTTCAGATTGCAGCTTGCATGTAGATTTTACTATTTTTCTGTGCTTTTGTATTATGTACTAAATTTAAAACTTATTGAATTTTTCCACCTTTTGAACCAAACTGCTAAATATTATGTCAGCGTCTGTTTCTTTTTGCCAGTAAGAGCTCTTTTGAGGTCATTTCAGGGGGAATGTATTGTTTTTCATTCTGATTACAGCACATAGTTTCTACCAACAATCTGAACAGCATCAGCTCACTTGCCCAAAGAAAGTAATAAAAAAAGGAATCACCCAAAGTGTGACAGATCATTGATTACAGTGTGAGCTACAGGGCCTTTGGAGTCACTTTAAAGGGGTCAAATAACAATAACCGCAGGGGAAATCTGCATTCTCAGTTACATACTGATTTAAACAGATAAAGATTTGTGGGGCATCAGAACTGTGTGGGCACATTTTTAGAAAATACCTGAAATATTATCTAAAACTATTTAATAATATACAAATCAGGTCTGCAAACTCGTGGATTCGCACTCATGGTCAAAGTAGAGTAAACAGGTTGATGTGAGGACTCATCTTCATCTGAACCAGAGAAACCAACAGTAAGCAAGAGGTTGACAGACAGATAAGAGAACTTAAAATACTCATACTGACAGACTAAATGGGCACCTTTTGTCTTTGTGGTTTTCTGCTGTGGTTTGTCTTGGGGCAAAGACTCAAATTATCAGCAGCGTCTGCTGTGTCTAAAAACAAAACACCATCTATGACACACTGAGAGGATTCAAAAATAATTCAGACATCAGTCCTGCTGGGCAGCACGTCTCAACTGCCACTTTCAACATCAGGGAGAGTTACACAAAGCAACTCCTCTTATTATTATTATTATTTAAGTGATTCACGTAATTGCAAATCATAAAGTATAACTTTGTTTCTTAAATTAAAGAGTAAATATGTACATAAAATGTAAATGCTTAAGACGTAAGTTATCTATAAAGTCTTGTTGGTTCCTCACATCTTGTTATAGAAAAGAAAAATCTAAATTAAAGTCAAATAAACCTTTGTCCTTTCTTTGTTTTATGACGACGACTGCATATGTCACACTGTTTGGGTCATCTGCAGCATTGTCTTCAGAGACTGAAACAAAAAAGAAAACATTTGTGTAAAAAATTTAAAGTACATTTAGATTATTAAATGCAGAAGCAGAAGGTTGGCAGGTAGACATAAGTACACGTGCATAAATGTAGACCATAAATGTTCTTTTAGGTTTAAAAATAACAACTCTTTGATCTAGATAAAACAACTAGCTCATTTTTTGCAGTTTACTATAGAAGTTTTTGTCTATAAAGATTCTCAGTCATCTAGGTCAGAGGTCACTAATAGGCGGACCACAGTCCGGATCCGGACCCAGCTGCCGTCCTCTCCTACAGCCAATTAATTATTGAGAATTACTACTTCGTGACGGAGCGTTTCTATTTTAACCCGCATAGCTTTTCTAGCATTTACTGTACAGGTTTGGCGGCCCAGGAAACTCACTGACTATTTGCATGTGCTCTAATCGTCTCATGATCCTGCTCAGCAAATCAAATCTGTGCATTCCGATAAGCATTGCGAGTCGAGTCTGACAGATTGACCAGACATTTTGGAAACACACAAAGAAAGAGAAAAGAGATTTCACATGGCTTTTAACCAAGAATGTACAGATTCTTACATTTACATTCCTCCCACGGGCAGTTCAAAAACAGAATATCTCGAGTATCTCTAATCCTAGCTGGCAGGACAAACCAGAGCTCATGTTTCTCACTGAACAAGAGAAAGTAGGAGTGGTAGCTCAACAAGAGGGAATGAAAGAGAAGAGGAGGCATTACAGCCGTTCATTTGTTAAGATGTGTTGAGTGTTTATTATAAAAAAAATGGTTAAAAATTAGGGACTTTGTTGGTTTACTAAAATTCTGAATATATTAGTTATTATGAGTAGTTATTATTTACTATCCCTCCAGTTTGATGTGAAAACTGACAGTAAATATTATTGAAATATTATTTGAATTGACAGTATGTTGTTGACTAAAAACATATGTTGATACTACTATATGTTATGGTACTGAATGATAACGCAAGTTAGTCATTATTATGCTCCAGACCTTTGCTTTGGGAAATTTTCTCTAACTGGACCTCTTTGAATTCTAATTGAATACCCCTGATCTAGGTCATCGTTATCCAAGAAGTTAAAATCAGGGGCAACATTGTCAAAAAGCCAACACCGGTCGTTCTGGTCCTTTGAGTCATCTGAGGCCAAGTCTTAACAACTGACGTTACAACAGCCAGGAGCACCAACGAACCAAGTGGTATCCATCATCTTGACAATGACCCTTCAGAGGTTAGATAGCTGGGATTCCCTGACAGCCAGTCAGAAGTGAAGAAGCCTTCTGGATGGTCACACATTTTTTATATCAAAATGACTTGAATCACAGCACACACAGTCTCACCTATTTGATCGTCCTTGCTGGAGTTTGATGCTGCTGTTGCCATCTTTGAGGAAAAGCAGAGCACCGCTGATGGATAGAAACGCAAGCACACTGACATCAGAGACACAAAAACATTATACATATACATTCTCAAACAATTACCTGCTCTCTTTGGACACAGCGGACATGATTCACACAAATGATTCACACAAATGTGACTTTGCTGTTCTTTGTCATTCAATTTCTAACTATGTAAACTGTTACATGAATATCAAACCCAATGTGTGATAGGATGCACTCATTCATAAACTTGACGGCTATAGTTGCCTTCTCTTCTAAGTGTTTTTAAGGAAGTTATTAACATGCAGCAGATTAGATGATGTTACTTTTCTTTACCTCTGTGTTTCCTAATATAAAGGAATCCCACCACCAGCAGCCCCAGAGTCAAACTTAAAGTGGTGACAACTACCCACAGCAGGATGAGGACGTTAGGGGCAGCAGTGGCTTTGGGGAGGGTCTCTTCAGGAGGGGATGGAGAGATGATAGAAATTGTTTTTGTTGTTAGATTACAAATTCCACTCATGAACTTTAATTTTAAATAGAATTTTAAACCTGTAAAACATAAATACAAAGAGCCATAAATAAAAAAAATGCAACAGTAAACTTTCACTGAACTTTCACCTTTCATGAAACTAGACACTGTTGAGATTTCTATCAAACTCCAGACAATAGGACCTTTCATAGGAACGGTGACATCGCCATGACTAGTCTGCTCCCGTCCTGGCTATTCAACTAGCACAAATATCATCTTTAGCTTTGTAACACTATCATGTCTCACCTCTCACAGCCAGCCAGCTTCCTGGTGACGCTCCAACACCAGGGATGCTGCACTTGTAGACGCCTTCATCAGACTTGGAAACATTGTTAATTGGCATCTCATCAGCAGGACTGCTCTCAATGAGGACGTCATCTTTGTAGAAAACAGCTTTGGTGTTGGTGGAAGTTGTCTTGTGTCTGCAGCGCAGAACCACATTTTGTCCCACCAAAACAGGAAGAGCAGGAGTCTCCAGGATCACAGGACCAGCTGAACAACATGTCAAAACATAAAATGTCAGACACTTCTGCTTGGTAAATAAATTTTTTTGGAAAAGCTAAATGACCAACAAATCTTTCAACCAAAAAGTAACTTGTTAGCCATCTGAGTGGGGTCCCTTGAGAGCCTGTGAGACCTCCACCAGTTCCAAAGGACAGAAAAGCAAAAACACACAGTCCTGTTATTTAGAAATTAATTTTATTTACATCAAATATCTTTTAAAATCTATTTAAAAAGAAACATAATGACACCCGGATGACGTTGTCTGTCAACATTATGATGAAATTTTGTCAATTAATGTTTCATAGAGAAAATGTTCTCGGTGCTTTTGTTGCCTGAACGTTAAAAACAGACTGGACTTAGAACAGGTCCATCATACACCCTGACCACACCTTGTGACTCTCGTGAACTAGATACAGTAAATCTAGCATTTCATTCACTCAAAAAAAATGTTGCCTGGAAACATAAGCCAAGCAGCGATTGTCAGCACAATATAATTGTGAAAATATTTTTTTAGATATGGACCACATAAACTTTAAAAATTGCCTAAGCAGCAGCCCCAAATATCACTACCAATGGGGGGCTGGAGACAATCCCAGCTGACATTGGGTGAAAGGCGGGGTACAAACAACCAGTTACACTCACACCCAAGGACAATTTAGGGTCACCAATTAACCAAGTCCGCGTGTCTGTGGACGGTGGGAGGAATCCAGAGCACCTGGATGAGAACCCATGCAGACCCCGGGGAGAACATGCAAACTCCACACAGAGAGGCCGGGGCAACCGTGGTTTGAACCCACGACGTTCTTGCTGTGAGGCGACAGTGCTGTCCACCGGGCCACTGTGCCAAATTTTTTTATTTATTTTTTACCTTTTAAATCCCAAATGCATGTTGAATACTAATGATACATTAGCTTGAACTAATCAAATTTAACTTCAAATTTGAGATCAGCTTAATTTATGAAAATTTTTAGGCATAGATGTATTTAATGGGTAAAGATCAACCTCCTATGTTGATTCTGAGAGAATGATGTGACTGTTAAAAAGAAATAATTTGTAGGATTTTCTCTTTGTTGCTCACCACTTTGAGTGTGATTCTGAGCTTGTGTCTCCAGCCGAATGAATTCAAGCATCACTGAATAAACAGAGGAGTAAAGCTATCAGTCATGTTTGCTTTGATGTTCAGACACATAAAAGTAAAAAGAGAAACCTGAGACTCAGTACTCACTCAGTCTGAAGCAGAGAGATGTAGCCTCCATGGTGTCTTGCTGTTGACTGAGCATCAGACTGAACTACAGCAGGTGAAAACTTCCTCTTCCTGTTCAGTTTATTTCTGAACTTGACGCAAAAGCCGAGGCCACACTCACTGTGGCTTCAACATACAGCAGTGGTTTCTCATCTTGAATTATCAACACCCACTTAGGGGGTGGGGGGTAACCATCACTGATAGCCTTTTTTAACTTTAACCTTTACATAGCACGCAGTAAGGGTGTCCTTTTTTATTCTTCTTTTTTTGCACAGTCTTTGCACATCACTGCCCGTTGACTTAACAGACTGACAATGGGGAGCTGGAGACAAAAGGGTGAGAAAAGTCAGTTCCCTCCAACAGATCTTTACCCAAGCTCCCAATATGTACGGTATCTGTGTTTGCTCCCTTATTATCAAACAACTCTTGGACAATATTCCATAAAATACAGAGGACCAGTAATTTAGAATATTATTCCCATCTCTATCAAACCTTTTCCATCATTGTCAGTATTTAAGTCAAACTTGAAAAAATACTGATGTCGTGTGTGTTTTGTGTATGTTTTATTTAACTGTTTATCATTGCTGTCATTATATTTTTCTAGAATTGTTTTGTATGATATTAACTGAAAATCCAGAGGGGAGGTTTTACCAGAAACCCTTGGGGTTTCTTCCCTCTCCTGCATAATCCTTACATTGCATTTCTATATATTTTTATATGTATTTTGTGCTACAAATAAAAAATAAAAAAACAAAAATATGGTTGTGTCTGTTTAATATTCAATGATAATAAAGCTGCATCATCTGGCTGTCTACAATGCAGTGGTTATACAAGTATTTTAAATGTTTACTTAGTTACAAGTAGTACTCCAATGTTAAGTATATGCCATGAGAAAATCCATCATCTGTGCAAGCTTTATCAATTCTGTTCATGTTACGGCCACAACAAAACTCAAACTCTAGTGTGACCAGCGATATGTCAAAGGACACCATATCCGGGGTGCCAGCAGCATTTAATGTTGTAACTGAAGGTGAAGCTAAATTTAACAGTTTGATTTACTGTTGGCTTTTTCATTCACACAAAGTAACTTGCACCTACAGCTTCCATATACATGCAGAGTATAACTGTTGCTGGAGTATTAAAAAGTATTAAACATTGTGTAGCTCTCAGAAAGGAAATCTACATCCCGCAGGGCGTTCAGTAGTCCACAAATATTAACTCGTTTCACACATACAAAGCTTCTTGGAGATATAATTTTTTACGTCCCTGTGTCTCCTATTATCTCTCTCAAACACTCACTTTATAGAAAGGCCTGATGGATGTAACACAAATTTCTAAAGGGTCCTGTTCTGCCTCCTGCAGTAAGACAGCGAGCCTAACAAGATGCTGAGACAACTAAGAAACGTTGTTGTGATCAGTTACCTGGCAACAAGCTCAAAGTTCAGCAAAGACACTCAACATGAAACAGTGATGCCCTTTATTGTATTTTTAGCACATAGGCGCACTTTGGAGGGCACTTTACTTCACAGAAAGGGGCTTACAAGAGGCTGTTTTTCAGCGTATTTTTCTAACATGGGGGGACCTCCTGTGTCCAACACAGACATGAAACTAGCCTATTTATGGAAACCAGACAGGATCACAATGCTTTGTTTAGATCCTGCATATTAATTTACACATTGACCACATGTTATTCATAGTAGGCTAGTTTGTAAACCTATACACTTATTTGCCTTGTATTTTACATTTTATATAAAAGAGACAGTGCATATTAATGGACATCTTAGCTTTTAAGCAATGTAAATATGCCAGAATTTTACATGTGTAGTCCCCCTCAGGTCATCACAGTATAAGGTAACACAGCTAATGATGACTTTATTTTAGTTACCTTGTTGTTCTATGCTTAAAAAGATGGGTTAACACTGCATGGCTAAACGTGGAAGTTTGAACTGCATTTGCAATTTTAAACTAAATCTACTGAATTAACAAGTTGCAGTTGGTAAACCAGAGTGAAACATCAATTATATTAACAGGGCGGTGTTTATACAGGCATAGCTGCTGATTGGCTAACACCTGTGACACACGCCCTCCAAACAGGAGAACACATACCTTGAAGCCCATGAAGCCCGATGTTCAGCGTTGCATATGTCCCAGAAAACAAGTCGTCCCACCCGGAAACCGTAGCAAAGTGGTCCAAAACGTTTTGAGACGGGAACGCGTCTTTGACTTTCTCTCAGGCTGCCCGGCCAGAACAGGTTTACACCAACTTTACCTGGATTAATAATTAACAGCAGTCCCTTGAACAGACAGCAGGTACGTCGAATTTTCCTTGTTCAACGCACTTTGTCTAACATCTATTTAAATGCACATAATAACAGACCGTTAGCTTTTGTGTTTTTTTGTTTTTACTGAAGCCTATTTCTTATCTTACCGTTTTAAAATTAATCAGCTTTAGATTTTTTAGTCATTTGAACAGGACGCCTGCTAGTTTGAGAGCAACCTGTCGAGTATTGAGCGTCTTTATCATCTTACATGAAATATTACTGGCATGGACTTTGTGCAATGGAGAGGGTTTTATGAAACGATTCTGTCAGCATCAAAAAACTTTAATTTACTAAGAGAGTTTTGTGAAAAAGCGCAGTTTTCTGATGTTCTGTCTGTGTTTGTGTGACAAAAGTGAAAGTAAAAGTCACGTCATGTTATTTATGTAAGGTCTCAGTGAAGGTCAGTGAAGTCTGTAGGGCTTTGTTTAAATTCAAACCCAGAAAAGAATATGATTAAATATGTAGCCTTTAACCTATTATAAATATGTAACTATGTAACGGTACGTTTTACTCATCTAAGTTTTTAATTTGAACTGTTTTTCTGCAGAATAAGCAGTTTGGTCAAATATAAACTCAATCCTGAGCAGACTTCAAATTAAAAGAAAACAGTTTTTTGTTAAATGTAATAATTTGAATTGGGGATTGAGTGATAAAATTGACAAGATCAGGATTTTAATCATATTTTATCTCAACACAACTTCAGAGAGTCTTTTCCACAAGATAATGTTTCCATGGTTTCTGTCCATTTTCCAAACTGCAGGATGTTTTACCAGATGGCTGGACTGTCTCTTCAATGTTCGCTCAGAACCATACTTTTTTCATTGTCCATCTTCTATCACACTTTTGTACAGGTAAACTCACACACAAATATAATCGTATAAAAGTATTACTGTTTTGGTTCGCTCAGCTTGATTCTGCTGCCCTCAGGAGTGGCACCCCCAAAAACAAACCAAAAAAACAATTTTTGCAGGTTTAAAGACTGTTAACTGTTTTGAAAAATTGGTATTTTTAGTTTTTCTCTGAAAAAACCCCCAAAAACATTTAATATAGCCAGAAACACATGTGTGGAAGCATCATTTATGTTTTAAACATTTAAAAGAGTTGCATGCAGATGTTTAAGTAACAGAAAACTTTAGTTAATCCTGGTGCCTAATATGTTCAGTCTGCGGTCACGCCGATCAGAAACCAATGTGTTTATTTCAGTTATTCCATGTTCTTATGTATGTGTTGTGCATATTTTTCATTACACTGCATTAAAATAACACAGGTAGCCTACATTTTGGCAATATGGTAGCACATAGTTTGTGTTTATTAGGTTTCATAATTGGAGAAGAAGACGCATGCACCATACTTTGCACACAGTGAGCAACAGCGAGGATAAAGGCACATAACATAACAACAAATAACTAAAATAATAAATAGTTTGTTAAACACTTATCAATTAGCACAGCAGGAACTGTTCACCTGTGGATGTATCAATGTCATGTTTTAGAAAGGTGTGAGTCTGACTGGCTGTCAGACTGTAGGACTACAGCCTCAGTTACAAATATGATACAGTATTTTTTGCTGCTTGCAATGAAAAATGTTAAATAACTGAAAATGCTTTAAGAAAGGTTTATTTCCACAATAAGAAAACATGCAATGCAATGTAAACATAGAAGAAACAAATGTGCACTGTCCAAAATAGTAACTTAAGCTTTCACAACAAGCTGCTGATTACTGTATTATATTTTATATATTGAACAGTCCAAGCCAGCTGAATTTTCTGTTTCCTTTTATATAAATAAAGACATTTCCACCATAAATTGCTACAGAATATTTCTCCAGAAGTCAGGAAATTAAGAGTTTAATGCTCAAAAACATGTCAGTGAGGCCCCCCAGACTCCCCTCTATTATATAGATATTTTAGCGTTGAATATTACTTCAAAATAGTGTGAAAATACTTTTTCTCATCTTGTTCTCAGAAACAGAGAATTTATGCATCATCACATCTGGTGAGTCAAGTGTATCGTCACCCCTTAATTATGTCCCCTTGGATCCTTTTCTATAAGGAGATAACTTTTGTTGTGAATAGATACTATGTTGATTAGTGGTTGTAATTAATACATTTGCTGAGTGACATATTAACGTCCACTTCTCACTTTTAAGGTCTGACATAACGTTACCATTCATAGTAATATTATAATTATGACAGTTTCAGTTAGAAGCAGTAATACGTTTAGCTACTTACTCATTCAGTCGGCCCTCTATTGTCTGCCACACTTTTTTTTTCGCTGTTTTAATACTACGGCCTTGTTTCTTTTATTTTTTTAAATGATATGTGCATTTTTTCATCGTAAACCTTCTTTATTCGCTGTTACTCACTGTGTGTGTAAAGTATGCTGCACAAGTCTTTTCAGCATTTCAGCATCAATGAATCTGTGATCGACTGTGTGGTCTCTTGAAGAAAGCTGTTGAAGCACATTTATCTGAATTACTTACACCTGGCTTGACATAGTCGCTCCTCCTGAGCCTGGTTTGGCCTTCGTGAAACAGATAAAGCCCAGATGCTCTGAACACACTAGGTCAAGCCTAGCTTTTTCTGTTATCCTGGATTTCTAAATTCTGCTTTTGTGAAACAGCCCTCAGGGCCCTGTTTGAGAAAGCAGGCGTAACAAACTCTGAGATTATTCCTGAGCTCTAAGTTGACTGAGCCTGAGATGGGAAACTCTGAGTTTGCTGAAGTTTGACCTCCTCCCAAGGCTCAACATTATTGGCAAAGTATGTATATGCAATGCAAATATGTGTTTAGGCTGTAATTATGCTTCTCCTGGCTGCACATCAGTGTGAGCCCAGCAACAGTGTGAACACACTATTTACTTGTAAAATAGTGTAAAATATAAAAATTCACATCACAAAATCAAAATAATCAGAATATGATTTTTTTGTATATGGTTCAGCCGCACTTTATAAAGCTGAACTAATTTAACTAGTTCTTACTAAAAGAACTTATAACTAGCCTATATTTGGTTTCCTTCCAGGTCACTCCCAGTTAATTGGTTCTCCTCAGCCAATAGTGGCAAAAGTTGGCGATGACGTCATCTTGCCATGTCATTTGCAGCCTGCAGTGGATGTTGCTGCCAAGACTTTTGAGTGGACAAGACCAGATCTGAACCCCAGATTTGTTTATGTGTGGCGTGCTGGTCAGGACGTTGTAAATGTAAAAAATCCTTCCTTTAAAGGAAGAACAACTCTGTTCACTGATGAACTGAAGCACGGAAACATTTCACTGAAACTCTCCAAAGTGAAACCTTCTGATGAGGGGAGATACAAATGTTACATTCCAGATATGAACACAGACGCCTCCGTTGAGCTTGTTGTTGGTGAGTAGATACATGATGTATGTGTAGTGCAGTTTGGTGTGTAGTCTGTGCAGCGTATCCAGTGAATAACTGAAGTAGGATCAAAACAGCTTTCAGCCATTCATGTTGGGACATGAAGAGTTCACAGCTATCAAACACCAGTTTAACGGTTACATGTTTTTTAGAACAGCTGAACTGAACATGTTCTGGGAGGAAATATTTTCCATGTTACTTAAGGTAGTTTATATAAGTATGATACATAGAGTCATATAAATTAAACAGAATGTGATGTGACTTACTTTATGATGTGATGTTAGCTGACCCTTCATTAAACCCTGCACCCCGATGTTACTGTTGCTTCTTTAGATCACACCATATATATACGATTTCCAAGACAGGCAGCAGATTGACTTTTTAAAATTAATGTGTGAAACAACAACTGGTCCTTAATTTTTTTCTTTAATTTACATAAAAGCTGAAAAAAACTTTTGGCTGCTTACATTAAAGCAAAAATTACACTTTGTAATCAATGTATTCATTAATGTATTGGTTAATTTAATAGAGATTTTTTTAATCTGTAGTCCCTGGTCAGGTCTCACAGTTCTTCTCTTGTGTTTTTGGTTTTTGAAAGACAATAAAAAAGACATGAGCCTCCAAAATCTTGACACAAAGTGACTCTCACTACAACCCCATTCACAGCGGTGCATTAAGCTAAATGCAAACATCAGAATGTAACAAGATGAATGAGGTTCATCTTCATAATGTCAATACTAACATGCTGAAGTTTAGCAGGTTTACATTTTACCTTGTTGTAGTTTAATGTGTTAACAGTTGCTAATTTGGACCAAACACAAAGTGCAGCTGAGGCTGGAATCTCATTAGTTTAGCAAATATTTACAAGTATTGGACAAAATGAAAATGTGTAGATTTACATTTATACATCTCTTTTAATTATTAATGCAGTCTTTGTAAAACTGACCTGTATTTTAATTGTTCCTCTTGCTCAACATCAGGGGCCGTCTCCTCACCTGTCATCAGTTTAGCAGGGATTGACAGAGACAAAGGGGGAGTGGTGTTACAGTGTGAGTCTGCAGGCTGGTATCCAGAGCCTGAGGTGTTTTGGCTGGACGGTGAGGGAAACCTCCTCTCTGCTGGACCTACAGAGACAGTCAGAGGTCCTGATGACCTCTATACTGTCAGCAGCAGAGTGACTGTGGAGAAGAGACACAGCAACAGCTTCACCTGTAGAGTCCAACAGAAGAATATCAACCAGACCAGAGACACTCACATCCAGGTTCCAGGTAGAAATGATTGATGATGTGATCAATGTTTTAGTTTCAAATAGCTGAAGTCTAGTGTTCTATAAACCATGTTATTTTGTGTTTTATAATTTCAGATGATTTCTTTGAGGTCCAGTCCAGTTTGTCCCCCGTCATAATTGGATTGGCTGTTTGTTTGGCTGCTTGCATCATGATAATTTTGTTACTTATCTTTTCTGTGTGGAAATGGAGACAGAACAGAATCAGTGAGTTGCAAATTAATTACAGATTAATGGGACATAGTAATGTGATTAATTGTGTAAATTTAATATGATATAAATTGTCAGTATTTTTTTTAAATATGTGGTGTTTTTTCTACTTTTATTTGCAATAAGTGAAATTGTCAGGTGTCTTATTTTTGTAGCCCATTAACACCTGATTTTGGACTCAATTGTCTGATATGCTGTGATGCAAGGACATGACTTTAATTCTACTGCCTGTATTTTCACACAGAGAGCAAGAGAAGCCACAGGGATGAAATGGATAAAGGAGAACAGAAGGAGCGCTTTAAAAGTATCAAACCTGAAGGTCAGCTCCACATTGAAGCAGAAAGAGAGCAGCTCATGACAAATGAAACAGTGACAATGAAGAGTTTGAAGAACAAAAAAGGGGAAAGGGAGACAAAACATGTAAGTAAAGAAACAGGACATAACATTCAAAGCAAAGTCAATGGAGATTAAACAAGGATGTGACCTGTAAATCTGACCCATGTGAATCATGCAGATCTTTAATTAGAAAAAGAAGAGGGGGGTTCAGGAGCTGGCGGAGTGAAATGGAAAGGATTTGAGGTCATTTATATAGGCTGACGTGTAAAATATAATATATAAAGTATCAACAAGGATGTTTCCCCACCTGCGCAGTGTGTACCACAGTCGCTCTCGCGTATGTTTTGATTATCGCTTGTTATAGGCTATATGTCTAAAGTTTGCTTTGACTTTGTTGTCGATTGATCACTCCTGTAGTCTACACACTTTGCACTTTCCTTATGTTAAAGGTTTTGGCACGTTATAAAAAAGATTCTTGTGAATGGTTGTGACAGGATTTATATAAGGCCTTTTCATACGGCAACCATGGCAACGGTTTCTGTGTAACTGGCAAAATCCCGTGAAACTGCCGCGGTCGTTCTCGTCTCACGCACACACCTGCCCGCTGCAAGAGTTGAAATGTCAAACTTTTTTCTACATTTTATCAATACACAAAACAACCTTTGTGTTGTGGAGTGTGGGGACAGGGTGGACCCAAACGCAACTCTGGGGATTAACAGGTTTTATTTGGGGAAAGATGGGGTTGAGGGAGAGGTGGATCCCGGGTGTGGGGGGGTCTCAGTATATTTTCCTGCTTTTTTGCCCTTTGCCAATCACATACCTGATTAAAACAACACAACAGTTAACGAGGTAGAGAGGTAAGAAACAAATGCAATACTGTTCAAATTTATAATATATATATATAAAATAAATATGGCTAAAATCATGTCTGGATTCTTGTCCCTGTTTCTGTCTCTCCTCTCTCTCAGTTTAAGGAGCAGCAGCTGCAGGAGGAGAAGCAGAGGAGGGAAGAAGCTGAGAAAAGAGTTCAGACACTGAAAGATGAGCTGGAGACCAAGAGGAATGAGGTTCATCTTTAGTTTAATAATATAATACATTGATTATAGTATGAAGTCACATTTTTATGTCACAGTAGTTTATGTAGGTCAAGTACAAAATAAAGTCTTATTTGTTTTTTTTTTTGTCACAGATGTTAATTTATAGTGTAAAGTTTTAAATGTTTGTAAAAAGAACATTTGTCTCATTTCCTCTCTTTAAAACTTCTCGCTGTCCTTCCAGGTTGAAACCAAACAAGCTGAGCTGCAGCAGCTCCAAGAAGAGAAGCAGAGGAAGGAGAACGACCTGCAGACTGTGAAGGAAGAGCTGGAGAACAAGAACAAAGAGGTTCATGTCTTTATCTTAATCTTTCTGTATTTACTGTGTCACAGCCCAGACTCAGTGAGCCACACAAAGAGGGAGAATACACACCATCAGAAACTTAAGTTCTTTGTAAGTTAGTGGTGGTTGTTGTGTTGAGTGGATGTTCGGTGTTGTGAAGGCAACAAAGAGAGAATGAGGAGTCAGCCTAACTACTAAATGGCCCCTTTCATCAGTGAGCAGGAGGAGCAGTGACAGCCAGCCAGAGGCTCAACACTCATCACTTCTGCTGTTTCTCAGTCACTAAATGATAATTAATAAAGTACACAATATTTACTTTATTCACTGGTACACAAATCCCGTACTTGACTAAAAGTAGAGCTATCCTTGATAAATATTACTCCATTAAAAGTAGAAGTCTTCAATTTAAATTTCTACTTGAGTCAAACTACAAAGTACCTGCTTTAAAAAGTAAAAGTACCGTTAGTATAGTTTTGTTTGTCAGGTGTTGCTGAGATGACAAACCGACTTTAAAAACACAGTAGGCAAACTTTCCTGTTTATTAAACAATTTGCATACGTCAGGTTTCCCTTTAATAATAACTCAAGTTACTCAGTTATATGTGTGGATATATTCAGGTTCTTAAGTAAAAGTACAACACTGTAAAAAATACTCTGTTCCGAGTAAAAGTCCTGCATTGAAAATGTTACTAAAGTAAAAGTATGTAAGTATAATCAGGAAAATGCACTTCAAGTATTAAAAGTAAAAGTACTCATTACTCAGTGTCTCGTGACTGTTGTACTAATATTACATTATTATTACTCATGCAGTAATTGTGTGAGTAAGTAGTGTAACTGTCCCATTAGTTTGTAAAACTACTCACATGATTTAATGTGAACTCATGTGTTTCTTTGTGTCCTTCACCTCCATCCCAGCTGGAGATAATTCAAACCAGCCGAGGCAGCAGTGTATTTTCTCGGGTAAGTGGTTAGAATATAATTAAGATAACACCACAACACAAAGTAAGTACATTATTGTAATATGTCCATATTTTTAGATTGTGAATGAGACCAAATGCAGAAACAGACTGAGCAGCATGAGTAACTTTAACAAAGCAGCAGAGATAATCTGAATATATACTGAGGGAAAACCACATTACTACCAGTGTTGGCAAGTTACTTCCAAAATGTAATACATTATAGATTACTAGTTACTGTCATTTGAGAGTAATTTGTTATATTACAGTATTACTGTCTCTGAATTGTAAAGCTTTACACTACTATTGATGTGCTACATAGGTGGATTCTAGTGATGTGCAGATCGCAGTTATATCTGTCGGGGGGGAATAGGATGAATCGTCTCCCCATTAAGAAAGACACTGTGTGCATTTACGCACGAGGTGCAGCAGCATAACCTCATTAATCATTTTAATCTCCCGACGCTCCGACAGGATCGATCAGGATGAACTGACAGCAGCCTCTCTGATCATGGAAGTAATTTGTTAAAGCACAAACACATATAGAAATCTATTTACACATGATCCATCAGGGGAGCTAACGTCTTGTTAAGAGGAGTCGAGCTCACCCTGCCTACAATCTCCACCGCTGGATTACAGCAACAGGAAGTAATGTTGCTCTTTTACTCATGGATTTGTTTTTCTGCTGCCGAAATGTTTCTCAGTGTTGGTGAATTATTAAAAAACACCCATTACTTTTGGGTTAAAATGTGTTGTAACGCACGTTACTGAGATGGTAACGGTATAATATTATCGATTCTCTTTTAGTAATGAGTTATATTACTGTGTTACAGCAATAAGTAATACATTGCTGTAACTGCGTTACTTTTATAACTGTGTTACTCACTTGAAACAAAACTATCCAGGAAACTTTGCCAATGAAATGCAAAATTTCTTCTACATGAGAGCTGAGATTTCTCACTTGTTATTCAGCAAAAGTCATGATGCTTCATTTTTGCAAGATAGGTGATTAATACGATCCAGGGTCAAAGCAAGGAAGAACAGAAGGAAGCTGAGTTGAAGACACTGAAGACAAAGCTGGAGACCCAGGAAATGGAATTAAAGACCAAAATCAAAAAGGTTTGTATTTGTATCTTTTCTTCAACAGATTTGGTTTCAGCCACCTACTGGTTTGTTTTCAGTTTAGCTTCTCTGTCTGGGTCAGGAACAGGTCGAAGAGGGTTTGAGACTGGAATGATTTTTATCCTTTTTAAGAGTGCTGTGATTTCCAGTTAGAAACAAAATGACTCTGGGGCTGTATAAACAGTGGAGGACACAAACAGGTGGCTTCATTCAAATGAGTCTCTGCTGCCAGTTTGGCGTCGCTGTTAAAACAGCAGCGATTATGGAGAAATGCTTTAATCCATTTAGATTACACACTGTCCAACCAGTAGATGCATTTTGTAACGATAGAGTCAGTAAATACATCAGTAAATCAGTCTGTGCTAAAGATTATTAGCAGTGACTCACAGTGTGTCCACCAGACTGCCAAAAAGCAACCACAGCCTCGTCTGCACAGGCTCTCAGGCTGGTCAGGTGTGATTCAGTATTCAGTTCATACAGATGCTGGATTACTGGGGCTCATTATTCCTGTGCACCAGGGCCTCCTTTCAACTTCTGCGGCTAAAGTGTTGTTTTAATGTTTTATTCTTGAGATGCATTTTAAATTCTTATTTGATATGATAAAGAACTTAAACTCACAGGATTGGATTTGTGTAGAAATCACATTTTCAATCCAAATCAAAGTGTGTTATTTTTATTGTACCCCCACATTATATATGGAGCCCAGCTGCTACCAAAACAGCAGGAGTGCTTTTCACCCAGTCTGTGCACCGAGGGAGTCACTTACTTCAGAAACTTTCCAATTAGACGCACAAATAAAACCATGATATAGGTTTTATAGTTTTTCTGTTACTGTTGACATGTTGCAGTACATTAACTCAAATATACATTCATAGTTAAACATGTCTCTCACATTGTGTCCTCTTCTCGTTCCTCCCAGTTTAAAGACAAACAAGCTGAAGTCCAGCAGCTCCAGGATGAGATTCAGAGAACGGAGACCATCCTGCAGACGGAGGAGGTTCATTATTCTACTGAACAAAAAGTATCAGAGTATCCAAATATTTATAGAGATATTTGGTATCAGTGTCGATGCTCAGACATTCAGCAACACTCATCATCATGTGTTGAACATTCAGACCTTAAACCTGAAGGTGCTCTGTGGAGTTTTCTTGTGATTAAACAGAAGTTATATTTACATTCAGTGTTACTCACCAAAACACATTGTGTGTGTTTGAGGTCTAAATTTAATTTCAATCAAGTATTTTAAATCCAAAATTGTTTACATCCATGTTTACTACAGCAGTCTTCTTCTTTGTGCCTGTGCTGGTGCGTTTCTGCATATCTTGGCATTTTACAGCCACCAGTAGATCAGTGAATAGCATGAAAAGACTGGCAGGAACATGTATCTGTTACCCACATGCATGTGTGTGAATGTGTGCATCCTCGTGCTCAAGATCAACAAAACTGGAACTCATTCATAGACAAACAGCTTCAAAGGACTAATAGAAGTTTAAAACTTCAGACAACCTTTAAGGTCAAATATTTGAAATGGTTTAGATAATAAACCATTAAATATGTTAATAAAAGAACATGGCTCCTTTAATCTCTTTTTCTTCCCAGCTGAAAAGAAGCAGAGTTGCTCCAGTCCAGCCTTCCTCCCCTCTGGTAAGTGGTCATGTAGAAATAAAATGAATACACTCAAAGGTTTCCTCACAAAGAAATAAGAGTAAACTTCACAAGACAAACTTACAAAGACAAAGGTGTGCAGCATTTAACAAAACTGCATTTAGGCCACAAATCTTCATCTTTATTGAGTTGAAGTATTTTTTTAAGCTGCCTGAAGAAGTAAAGTCTTTGTTGAGCTTTTAAAATGATTGTGTTCAATGTTAGTTGTCAAGTTTCAGGTTGTTGCTAACGTGTGTCCCTACGACTTTAGAAGTGTCAGTTAGGGTTAGTGTTCACTAATCAGAAACGCCTCTCATCTTGTCTCCAATATCTAATCTTTCCTCTCAGTTTAAGTGGACGATCGTTTCCAGGCAGAAGTTCCAGGATGAGCAGCAGAGGAGGGAGGAAGCAGAGAGCAGAGTTCAGACCCTGGAGGAGGAGGTTAGTATTGTATTCGCCACAAACAATTTATTCAAGTTTATCCACCTGCTTGCTTGTTTTCAGTTCACCTTCAAATGTGTCTCTTCCAAATATAGAACATGATGATCTTCAAATAAAAAAAACATTTCTTAGGATTTTAATCTGCTGTTTCTGATGTACACAAAAGTGTAACTTGGCAGACTTTGTCGTAGCTTTCATGTTTTCTGAAAGTCTTAATGAAAGAACATCTCAGCTCAGCACCATAATGACACAAAGCAGGTGATATTTCATTCAGGAGTTGGAGACCAAAAAGAGAATTAATATTGGATTTACATTCATCAGGTGATACAAACATGACATGTAACTGTAGGATGTGTAAAAAAAGTAGCTGTTTAACAATTCACTACATCACCTTTAATATTGTGTTCACAACTTGTTTCTGCTGCCTCTCAGTGGCTAAAGGTTTAAAAGAACTGTGACTTTGCTCCATCTATAAAACTAGAAACCTGCTGCTTTTCATTAACATGAACAGTTAAAATGCTGCATACGTCAGACCATGAAGTACCTTCCTGTCATGTTTTATTGTTTATAACTCACATACATTAATAAGAGAACATTTCTCTCATTCTGTCTTTATCTTCTCTCTCCTCTTAGGTGGAAAGTCTGACAGCTGAATTCCAGAATCTCAAAGGGGAGAAGCAGAGGAGTGAGAACGATCTGCAAAATCAGCTGGAGACCAGGACAAAAGAGGTTCATCTTTCATTAATATTGATTTGTTTCCACAAACCTATTTGTTTGTTTTTTTGTTTGAAATCTCACAGTTGCTGTTTTATTTTATCTGGTCAGAGGGAAGAGAACAGAAAAGGTGTGCTTAAATACTTTTGTGTGCTAAAATCCGGTGTGTTTGAGGCGAAGTCTTTGTTCCTGAACCGAGTTATTAAACTTCAATAATTGCAAGAATTTAGAAACAACTATTAATTGTTGAATTAATTCAACATTCAATTCATTTGCACAATTTTATTTGTCCCTTTATGTTGTCATGGTACTCCCCTCCCTTGTCTCCGCACATTATTAGAATATCCAGCAAGTCGTTGGGGTCACGTAGGATCAGGTTTGGTGATTGGCATTGTCAAATTAGTTGAGATCCCAACGCTCTTGCTATCAGGTCGCAAAGAAGAAAACTGGAGCCTTTCTTCCTTTAGTAACAACAGTGAGTGAGAAAAGGGAAGTGCAACATCCTTCCATCTGCAAAACACAGAGCTTAACGATGATATAAGCAATATATTGAATAATGATTAAAGGAAAGATATTTGGTATTAAACATGATATGATGATTGAAAATCAGGATATCTCATTGATATTGAAGATTAATAAATTTAATTGATATTCCGATTGTGAAATACATAATATGGTTAAAGTAAGAAGAATTAGGGTAACGGTTAAATAACTGTGCAAATGGTCACATAATTTAGGTGAAGACATCAAGACTATGAGTCATTGGGGGAGAAGGGTCAGCAGGGGGAAATGAAATGGCCAAATAAGGACATCTCTGGCCCAACTGAATTTAAGGATGAACAAGCTATAGACAGGAAAAGGGTGGTGGCTGATTCGACAAAGAAACTCAGCTACGGAGTAGGATATATAAAGAGGAGTCAGAGAGAGATCGGGGTTATTCCTCGGCAGACCTCAGAGGCATCGGACTCGGAGCAAGACCATCACCGCACCGGACCAAGATCCCAAGACAAGAGACGGGGATTTGAGCAGGAAAGAACTAGAGAACACTTCAGAGATTCTTCAGGGGACTCCAAGAGATCGAGCCACAGAGGGTAACCACAACATCCAAACCAACTGAAGAATCATTGGACTCTGAAGATTTTCTCTCACTCAACTGCAACGAAGACTGAAGACTTTTGAAGACAATTTGAGGGCTTTGGACAAAGCCTCAGGTTTCCACCAGGGTCATCAGCCCAGCAGAAGAGGGAAATAACTCCTTGGCCAGGACACCTCCTTCCCCTTCCTTTCTCTCCAAAAAGAGCTCAGCTATCACAATCAGGTTTTGAATTTTAGAGATTTTATCAGTTTATTTAGGTTTTAATCAGTTTTAAGTTGTATGCTTGCTCTTGCTTAATTTTGCAATACAATATATAATGACTGCATTTAAAGTACCAGTAGTAGACATTGAATTTATTTCTTCACAAAGGCAGTAATTAATTAGGTAAAGTGTGTTTAACATCTTTAAGGTTCTTATAGGTTGCTCTAGCCAACGACATATTTTCCTGGCCACTAAACACAATCCTAGCAGCTATACCAAGCGCACTGATCAATGAGAAGAGAGCTGTCGTTAACGGGCGTGGCTGGGGTGGTATTTGGCTCTAGGGCTATTCAGTCAGGTGCCATTTCAGAGTAAGCAGTGTAGGCGTTCGGAAGAAGACAGTTAGAAGCTAGGCGAATCTTTTTGACACCAGCTTAAACTGTCCTCAGTTATACCTAATAGGGTAATACCCATAGCCTAGAGGATCGGACCCTTTACGACGGAGAGCTGGTCCAGTACCTCCTGAACAGGGGTAACTCGGGATCTAACAATATCAGAGATATTGTAGAAATTTTTAATATCAAAATGTATTTATTGTCATTAATAAATGCGTGGCACCACCGTGGAATCAGACCAATAACCAAATATGAAATCAGTCTAAAGAATTTGTTCACCTATAAACTGTCAATAATCAATTATTATCATTCAATGATAGGTGAGTTTGAAGAGTGAGTCCATACACTGGCCGTCACAACCAACTGATGTCACAATATTCAATAACTACAAACAACACTTCTTACATATATATTTATTCATTTATCTGACACTTTAATCCAAAGCGCCTTACAATTGCTATACATGTCAGAGGTCGCACGCCTCTGAAGCAACAAGGGGTTAAGTGTCTTGCTCAGGGACACAATGGTGGATGGGTCACAGTGGGGGATTGAACCCAGGTCTCTCACACAAAAGTCATATGCCTTATCCATTACGCCATCACCAACTATCAAAATAGTCGTTAGTTGCAGCCCTTATTTGTGGTGCCATGTATTTTTTGTAGTTTGTTACAGAGTGAAACCAGATTAAACCAAACTATGTACCTAAAAAATGAGCAGAATCGATGCATTAATGTCTTAATATTGGGTTTTATTTAGATGTAATGGACAGTAGAGGTTCTGCAATCTCTCTGTTGATGCCTGTAGTTAGTGTATATAGTAAATACATAATATATAAACACATCATAAATTTAATCAGAGGTGAAATAATTATTCAGATCCTTTACCTAAGTCAAAGTACCACACTGTGAATATACTACAATAAAAGGACAAAATGTACTCAGTTACATACCATTACAGTAGTCAATGCATTTACAGCTGTAAGTGTTTAACTGTGTTAAATATGTTCTTATTTATTTGCATAATGAAGGCTCTGGAATTTGACAGACTCAGTCTCAAAACGCAAGATAATTACAGAGTTTACTATTTCAACAGGGAAACACAAGACAGCAACAGTTTAAACAGTTAGGGCCCGTGTCCACCAAAGCGTTTTTTGCCAGGTGAAAACCCCACTAGGTGTGAAACAGGCTTTGACGCCTTTTTTACTGTCCTTTGTTTGAAAATAACTCCAATTCGGAGTTTTGGAAATTCAGCAGGCCGGGGTCAGGCCTGTAGGGTGGCAAGAGGCCGGAGGCCCAACAAAGTCGTGAGTTACATTTTCGCTCTGTCAGAATTGAGAGCTGCCAACTCTCTCACATTGAGCGTGAGACTCACGCAATTGACACTTTTCACACTCCCTCACGCCATACATCAATTTTCTCACGCATTGGAAAAATGTATGTAACCTATAACTGATAGCGTCGACTCAGCGCGATTATACTCCACCCAGCTGATGCGACACCGACGGACGCTGGGACAGGAATCAAGCAAACCTGCTCTCACACAGTTTGTGATCGGCTTACGTAGCTGGTCGAGTTTTGCAGTATAAAAATGTATAATCTGAAGTAGAGCCTTGCTCTGTTGTTAATGTGAGCTGCACAGAGCTGCTGAAGTTGACGTGTGTTTTCAGTTAGTTTTGTGTTTTCAGTTAGTTTTGTTTTGCACAGGTCTCATCTATAGCCTACAGTCCCAAACGGGTTCTGTGTCTGTCTGATTATAGGCCAGGGAGATTTTGAAAAATATTGTGAATTGTTATTAAATGATGACGTTATTCTCATAGAAATCTTTCTGGAGATGCCAGATTGGACAGATATGTGGTATAGATGCAAAAAGTGTTGAACATTCAGTCCAGGAGTTTCTAACTGACTTAAAATGAATTAATTTATCCTTGAGGTGAAAAGGTGCCACACAAAGAGGAACTTACCCAAACAAAGACACAACCAAGAGGGAAGACAAAATAATGAAAGAAAAAGAAATACAGAATTCTTGGAAGCCAGGCATACACCTACTGAACTATATTCTGGTATATTTTACGTTTTAAATAGTTACCTGCTGCCTGAGTTTTGTGATTCCGTTGCCATAGCCAAGATAAAATCATTCCCTCCATAAATCGGTGCAGAAATGTATCAACAGAATGCAGGAAATTAAGTGTTTAATGCAAAATATTAACGTATTACAGAACTAACTTATAATATTCCTTATATTCTCTAGAATTAAGAAATACAGAAAAATAAAGAAATCCAGTCTCTGGTTTTGACACATAGGCCTAGTATTCTGTAAAAGTGTTTCCTTCTCTCATTTAGTGCAGTAACTCTTTTCTGACTAAGGCAACGACCTCAAGCGAGCATAAAAACTTTGTGAAATTAAATATGTTTTTTCAAATGTTTCCTTCAACCTTTTCTAGTGTGATATTTCAAAAGGTGCATATTAAAACCTTGATGGAAACACAGCTCGTGTGTGTGTGTTAGCTGGAGAACAAGTAACAGTCAGTAGCACACAGAGTAAATAATGTTGAATCCTCATCATGTGTTTTCACTGACAGAAACCCTTTAACCAGCTGAGATGAAGAAAAACACTGAAACAGACTTTTCTTAACTCACATACTTTAATAAGAGGAAAGTTCTCTCATCTTCTGTTTTTATCTTCTCTCTCCTCTTAGGTGAAAAGTCTGACAGCTGAAGTCCAGAATCTCAAACAGGAGAAGCAGAGGAGTGAGGACGACAAGAAGAAGCTGCAGAATCAGCTGGATACCAGGACAAAAGAGGTTCATCTTTCATTGATATTGATTTGTTTCCACAAACCTATTTGCTTGTTTTAGTTTTAAATCTCACAGTTGCTGTTTTATTTTATCTGGTCAGAGGGAAGAGAACAGAAAAGGTGTGCTTAAATACTCAATAATTGTAATAATTAATAAACAAGTTTTAATTGTTGAATTAATTCAACATTCAATTAATTTGCACTATTTGATTTGTCACTTTATGTCGTCATGGTACTCCCCTCCCTTGTCTCTGTGCGTTATGAGAATATCCAGCAAGTCGTGAGTTACATTTTCACTACGTCAGAACTTATTCTGTAAAAGTGTTTCCATCTCTCATTTAGTGCAGTAACTCTTTTCTGACTAATGCAACGACCATTATTTTGCTGTGTCCGTCAACATTTTCTAATGTATACTTCAGAAGGCGCGTAAAAAACCTTGATGGAAACACAGCTCCTGTGTGTGTTAGCTGGAGAACAAGTAAAGTAAAATAAATAATACTTTACACAAAGTAAATAATCAGGGCCCGTATTTATCAAACTTCTCAAAGTGCCATTTTAGTCTTAAGTGCTCAGAATTCACGAAATTTACTCCTACTTTCAAACTGAAGAATTAAAGCAAGTATGAAATTTCTTAAAGCTGAGAGTCACTCTGACTCTCCGGGTTATTTAAGACGGCTCCAGAGGTCTCTCAGGTGGTTAGGAGCTGCCAGTAGGGCTTGTGATGGCGCTGTGGAGACATGCGCAAATCTTTCAGGAGAGGAAGAATGTTTCTGAATTATTTGACGATGCACAGTGAATTAGACGGGTCAGACAGCGCAGGCATCATCTTTGTCAGCGAGTTGGTGAGGGACGTCATCTCACCACTGACTTTACGCAGCAATATGTTTTCAGCTAAACTGACACTTCGCTTCTTTAAAAGTAAATAATGTTGAAAACTTAGTGTCACTTTTGGAGTGTTTGTTTTTCCTCAGAGCTCTGACTTGATTTATGTTTATCATCATGAAGCTCTGCAGTAGCTCTGAGTAACTGGAGATATGAATTGAGTAGACAGGTATTTATTTTCCAGATTATTCCCCTACAAACGCATCTTTCATACAACTGACATGACAACTTTTTATAACATAGAGTCAACTCTGGACAGGTAGTTGTGATATGTCGATATGAAGGGCAGCCCTGCTAGTAGTCTGTTGTTTTCTTTTTTAAACACCAACATGTTTCTTCATAAAGAGATCTATTTTTTTTTACAGCATTTAACGGCACTTTCCTTCTGCTTTTCCCCGCCTCTGCTCTGCTTTTTCTCTTTCCTTCTTTCACCTGTGCATTTTTCTGCACACTGGACGGCCACGCACATTCATGCACTGACTGAACGCTGTTTGTGCATGAGACCAGTCGTGTGATGACAGAGATCAAACCATCAACTTAAAAGTGACCGCCATGTCTGTTGGTCTACAGGTCTGAGGGACTGTGGTTTCCCTGAGATTGATTAAACTTTTATATTCTCTTTTACAAAAGTCTGGATGTCATATTTGACGTGCGCACCCTCGCGAGAGAGGTGAGAGAGTGAGACGCGCCTGTTGTGTGGATTCGCCTGCTATTAAAAAGCTTGCTTTGTCATGGCTGCCGCAGATTAAGTGGATGATTAACGGCGGGCAAACATCCCTCGGTCCGACAGTCCGTGAGTTTAATCTCCACAGCGTCTTCTTGTTTACAGTGTCGTTGGTCAGTAGCGCACAAGACAATAGGCTTCACTAATGGACCAATGAGCAAACATGTGCAGGTAGTACTCATGGGAGTGACTGTGTTACCTGTCACGGCGGAAATCCACCCGCATTTGGCGGTTGTTAATGTTAAACCCTGATTATGTCACTTACAGCTTCACTCATTGTCACACGTTTCATCGTCTTCCCAACAACACCCCCTGTAATCTGACAGATGGTTCATGCAAATAAATTCACAGGAGTAGAAGGTGCATTTGATGGCGCTCATATAAAGATCAACTTTTTTATCTTTAATTTATTAATGTGTATATCATAATGTATTATCTTGAAAATTCTTTATTGTTAAATGTGTGTTGAATATAAACTCCTCTCAGGAATTTCACCATTCAACGTGAATTTATTTGAGAATATTCTCCAATAAGGAAATCTCTTCAGTGATTGGTCCTTGGCTACATCGTCATCTAAAATTCTGTTTGCGGCACAGCAAAGTGTCGTGAATCATCACTGATACTTAAGATTTAATCCTACACTTCACTCAAATTAGGACTATGATGCCTGATAACTAACTTTTAAATGCAGCTTTGAGCCAAGAATGTTTTTACTCTTAAGTCAGTTCTTAGCAGCATTTTTATGAGTAAGTCTGAGAAGGTTGATAAATACGAACCCTGGAATCCTCATCATGTGTTTTCATTGACAGAAACCCTTTAACCAAGAAAGTTGGAGAGGAAGAATGTTTCTGAATTATTTGATGACGCGCACTTAGAGGGGGTCGCACATTGCGGGCATTATCTTTGTCCACGAGTTGGTGAGGGACGTCATCTCACCACTGACTTTACGCAGCAAAGCGTAAAGTCTTTGTTGACTAAAGCAACAGACACCTGAAGCGAGCGTAAAAACTTTCTTTGTGAAATTAAAATACGTTTTTTCAAGTTTTGCCTTTTCCATCAACCTTTTTTAATGTGATATTTCAAAAACCTTGATGGAAACACAGCTCGTGTGTGTGTGTTAGCTGGAGAACAAGCAACAGTCAGCAGCACACAGAGTAAATAATGTTGAATCCTCATCGTGTGTTTTCAGTGACAGAAACCCTTTAACCAGCTGAGATGAAGAAAAACACTGAGACAGACTTTTCTTAACTCACATACTTTAATAAGAGGAAAGTTCTCTCATCTTCTGTCTTTATCTTCTCTCTCAGGTTGAGAAGCTCCAACAGGAGAAGCAGAGGAGTGAGGACGACAAGAAGCTGCTGCAGTATCAGCTGGATACCAGGACAAAAGAGGTTCATCTTTCACTGATATTGATTTGTTTCCACAAACATATTTTGTTTGTTTTTAGTTTTAAATCTACAGTTGCTGTTTTATTTTATCTGGTCAGAGGGAAGAGAACAGAAAAGGTGTGTTTAAATACTCAATAATTGTTATAATTAATAAACAAGTTTTAATTGTTGAATTAATTTAACATTCAATTCATTTGCACAATTTTATTTGTCACTTTATGTCGTCATGGTACTCCCTCCCTTGTCTCTGTGTGTTATGAGAATATCCAGCAAGTCGTGAGTCACATTTTCACTACGTCAGAACTTATCCTGTAAAAGTGTTTCCATCTCTCATTTAGTGCAGCAACTCTTTTCTGACTAAGGCAACAACCACCTCAGCGAGCAAAAACATTTGCTGTGTCCATCAACCTTTTCTAATGTGATACTTACAATGCAGATATAAAAACCTTGATGGAAACACAGCTTGTGTGTGTGTTAGCTGGAGAACAAGTAACAGTCAGCAGCACAAAGTAAATAATGTTGAATCCTCATCTGTGTTTTCACTGACAGAAACCTTTAACCAGCTGAGATGAATAAAAACACTGAGACAGACTTTTCTTAACTCACATACTTTAATAAGAGGAAAGTTCTCTCATTTCTGTCTTTATCTCTCTCTCCTCAGGTTGAGAAGCTGACAGGAGAAGCAGAGGAGTGAGGACGAGCTGAAAAACAAGCTGGATACCAAGACAAAAGAGGTTCATCTTTCATTGATATTGATTTGTTTCCACAAGCCTATATGTTTGTTTTTAGTTTTAAATCTCACAATTTCACTTTATTCTTTCTGTATTTATCTAAACATCTCCCCTCTATATCTTATTTTAAGACGATAGACAAACATCTGCTGACTTTTGTTTTCAGTTTTCTTGTACTGAATTATACACTTCTTTCTACTCACTATTTTGCTTTTATTAACATGGTAAACCACAAAAATAACTGACACATTGATAACCTGTGAATTGCTCATACTTGGCCTCATGAGACAAGATGTGTCAGGGTGGGTTTGCTGAGGCGATGTGGACTGGACGCAAACACAGATGAAACAGGGAGACTGATGCCGTTCAATGAGCTGCCGTGCATGAAGGTGGCAGGTGTGAGAGGTTAATGAAAAGAAGATGTCCTGATGGAGAGAGTAATGCAGAGGGAGGAGAGTGTGGCTGAAGAGGGGACTGAGGAGCAAAGTCAGACAAGATGTGAAGCTTTTGATCCACCACATGTATAAAGTAGCTTCTTGATTATTCAAAATTACACAATGCCTCATTTAGCTATCGCCTTTTAAATTAAATTTAAGGTTGTTTTAGGCATATGCTACAGTCAAGACAATAAAATGAACACTGCTTCCAAAAATACATCTTTTAATAAACGTTTCTGCTGCAGCAACAGAAAGTTCCACTGAAATGAAGTTCATGGACCAAACAGGTATATACTGTGTAGCAGACCTAAAATTTTTAGTTATGCATTTAATAAATTTATGAGAATTGTTACCCAATTATGAATTCATAATTGAAAATCAAAATTTTCCTCGTTTCAGGGCACCACCGGAGTTGTTATAATCCTAGAGTCTCCGGACCTCTAGGTAGTTTTGAATAATTATACAATTATTACTAGTGATCAGTTAGTTAATAATCGCTCAATTATCTTAAATCAGTCAGTCAGTCTCATATCTAAAGGGTCAGTTCTCTTGGCAGGAATTAGAAATAGGCGACACACAGCTCTTGATTATATTACAGTGAATTATTCTCTAACTAAGGTGATAAAAAGATGGTTGGATACAGGGAACATAAACATTTGCTGAACAATGAGCCTGGAGGTTCGATTGAGCGAAGCATTTGACTCCATGTCTGATTGAAAACGCCTCCTCCGTCTGGCAATTCGGCTGTTTTCAGGTTTCCTTCGTTGTAGCTGGCGAGACCACGTGGCTTGGTCTGACCTCAGTGAAGTTGGCTCGACGAAAAGGCTTAAAATGGAACTTGGTCGTTCCTGAATTAGTCCAGTGTAACTTAACGGACTGATAACTTTAACAAACAAAAGAAATAAAGAAAATAAAAACAAACTGAAGGGCAGATCAATGTCGCGGCACTTCAGGTGTGTAGCTTCAAGCGAAACAAAAGGCCTGTTTCGCTGGCCGAGTCTGGGCGTTGCCTGGCGAGGCACACCACACGCGTGCCGAAGCGTCCAGCGAGCCGAGCAGAGTGGAAGAGAGCCAACAGCGAAGAGAAGACCGAGAGGTCGCGTGTCGCTCTTTTGTTGCCTGGGGCGTGGTTCCCCAGGGGGCGTCTCAGGTTTCCCAAGGGACTGCCTTTCTAAACTTAATGTTTAAAAGAAATCAATTTGCACGTATTATAATCAAATATTTTCCACAATCGAACCTCAATGGTCGAACGGTTGTACTGTTCTAGGCATTTGGTAACAGGAAACAATTGTCACATTATTGGTCAGGATATTTATACATTTAACGGCATTTCCAACGAGGGCATGTAATACTTATTTCGTCCACTTGTGGGAGATCAGGTTACATGAAGAAAGCTTAGATTAAATCAAAGATCATCTCTCTTTAGGAACTGGGAATATTGTTTATTCATCCTTAAATTCAAGCTGGCGATTAAGAGTATAGAAAAACATTCCTTTGTCATCATTTGTAAAGGAATTTTGTGGGAAAGTATTATGAACAAGCATTGATTACATTAGATGAAGGAGTGTCGTGCTGAAAATAAATACACTGCACAAGTAACTTTCTTTTCAGCACTAATATCAACAACGGATAACAACATCAGTTAACATAACTACTCAAATAGAGGCAAACGTATTCAGGTAACTAAAGATTTAATTAAACTTAATTAAATGCTTTGAGTCTGGAGACTGCAGTCCTTAGCCATTCAAAGTTCGGCTGACCTGGATTGTGTCACACTTGGTGAGACAGGGGTTTTCCTTTTTGATGTGGTAATAAAACAAAGAATAAGGTCAGTTGCCACGGAAACATGTGTTGCCAGTTTGATAGGCTGTTCAGAGAGATGCCAATGGCTGGTTCGTGTCCCTTTGTCAGTTTAACAGTCAGGCCCCGCGTTATCAGCTTCGTAATCAAAAAGGTGCCAGTTTTATGGTTGGGACAGCACTTAGAGAAAGCAACTCTGACCCCCCCCCCCCCCCCTTCTTCTCTGGGGAGGAGAAAGGAATTTAGAGTAGCTCCAATTTATTCAATATAAAATGCACAAATCCACACCGTTGTTCACTACAACAGTAAGAAATAACTGTGTGTGTGCAGAACTGATCTGAACAGCTGATCTGCTGTCTAGTTACGGAGCAGTTTACACGCCGGTACTGCAAACACCGGGACCAAGCGGCAACCACCAGCTCTCACTTCCTATACCAACCCGGAAGACCAAAAACCTGCACTTCATCGAGTGGCCACTTTAGGCTGGCTGCAGAAGGGAGTCAAACTTTAAGCCCAACTTTACAGCAGAAAAAACATGTTTACAGACTGGTTCAAAAACTGTTTTTAGTGCAAATCGCTAATTTTTCCCTTCATAACAACTGTGAGGGGGTGAATTTTTTTATAACTCACCTGTTTAGATTATATCAAGCCTTAAAGTTCTGCATTATTAGGGGCCTGGCCGCTTTGATTGACAGGCGCCATTAGCCACTGTCACTGCTAGCACTCGGTCCGCCGTCTATTAGCTTCACTCAGCTACACGGAGCTCTGAGGCTCAGCCTGTCGGAGCGTTTTGGACATTTCTACATGCAGATACCGGACGAATAATGGCAGACTTTGCAGTTTATTGGAGAGAGAACCTCCAGGAAGTCCGTGTTCCAGTTGGTGAGTGAAATTCTTGTATTTTATTTATGTGTCAACCATATTTAACAGGTATCGCTGTTGGCATGTAGCTTGTTAGCTTTGCTTGTTACGCTAATTAGCCAGATAGGAGCAGCCCCAAGCTGCTAACGATGCTAAGTTAACAGAAGTTAGTGTGTTCCAGGTCCCAGCCGCTGCTCGACTACGGTAATGTTTACTTCTACCTTCTGGGCAATCCCTCACCTAACTCAGCTCAGGCTTGTCTCCCCGATTAATAAATCCGAAAGCACAACAACCATCCAGCATTTTGGCAACACAAAAAAGTAACAAACTCAAAGTAACAGTGTATCACTTGCATATTGGTTGGCAGGTAGCGGAAAATATTTAATATAATATAAATTTTTTCACATCCAACGGAGCGTTTTCATGTGATGTCACGTTAAAACTATGAATAAGATCTGACTTGAGTAATCAAAAGATGTCTTGCAGCATGGATTATTATTGCACAGTATCCAGCAGCAAACCGTATATTGCACATATTAGTAAACCTCAGAGTTCAGTAGCTTTATGGCTCTTTGGAAGAAACTGCTTAACTGTCTACCCATTATTGTCTTGACAAGTGCCAGAGAAGCTGATTGCAGAACCTTCCAGATGTGATTTGCTGTGTCCAGCTCTTCAGCTCCTGCTTCGCGCTGCCTTTTCTTTTTACTCACAACACCTGAACACTACTGATGTTATTTCAAGTCATACAAAGCTGTTTTTACATTTGTAACCTTTTAATATTTGTTTCATGAATGCAAATGCGAGTTTAAGATTGTTAAACTATAAATAAAAAACACCCAGTGGGATTCATAATTACTCTGTGCAGGTAAATCTTTGTTCCAGCACTTACCCACAGGATGGTTTGGATGTGCCCACATCTAGACTTATATCAGAGCAGCAAACAAGGCACTCTTCAGAAACTTTAGGCTCTGTCATAAAGTATATGGTTACTGGGTATAGTAAGGTAGAAAGTAAAAATACTCCTGCACACACAGAAATACAGCATTCAACATTTCATGTGAACATCTTTGGGAGTATTTTCAATTTTCAACTTATACGAGAGCCTGTTTGGTGATTAGCTTTTCAGTAAGCAGTAAAGACAGGGAGTGCTAATAACTATATATATATATATATATATATATATATATATATATTATATATATATTACAATGTAAACCATATTTTTTTGTGTTATTTGTATTATAGGTCCATTTTTTAAATGGACCTATAATACAAATATAGACAGTATTTAAAATTCAAAGTACACAGAAAGAGAGAACGCCTTTCCACGTCATTCCACGCCAACAGCAGAATAACAAGGCTTCCAGGTGTCTGCAGCTCTCTGGCACCAGGTGGGACATCTGATCCACTTCATTACACAAAGTGAATTCTTTCAATCCTTTTTATTTTCATCTTGATGATTATGGTTAACATGGAAATAAGAACTCCAGTGTCTCAAAATGTATAAAAATTTTAGAATAAATTCCTTTCCTGTATTATAAATTTTACAGACATGTCAACTGGAGAAGAGCTCTCTAATCAGCGAATAGACTCAAAACACCAGCAAAGGTTTCTGAAGACTTTAATCTCTCAGTCTGGTTCTGATGCTCACAATGAACTTTTCCACAGTGTCCTAATTTTCTAGATGCTCTTCTAAAAGCCTCAGTGTTTTAATGTTGACAACACTATTATGTCACATACGTGGGAGAAAATGGAACAAGGGAGACTGTCTTTAAATTTTTTTGTGTTTTCCTTTTAAGACAGACAATTTAATATCAGCTGTCAAATGTCCAGCAGCCAAGTTGTCCCAGTAACTTTACGTACAGTTTAAGCTATGAGTGGCAGATGTGGAGGCATCAGATCCTCAACAAGAACTGATCGCTAAAATCTTGTGACAAATATGAAAAGTACCTTTCACTATCAAGTGTCCTATTCCAGACAATAATCTCACACAGCCCTGTCGACAGCAGCAACGTTACTCAAAATAGCGGCGTGGGGAATTAACGTCTAACAGCCATAGATAATGTTTTAAAAGGTAAATAGCTTCCATCGTGTAACTAAGGATGTCCAAATAAATGACTCGCAACTAATGGTATGTAATTAAAAACTGATTCATGGTTAACTGTTAACGTTGGTCTCAACAAAATCTAATGTTTGCAAAATACGTTACCACATTATAGAAAAAAAAGTATTTATTATTATTTTAATATTTTCCGGTGTCTTACCTTGACTGTAAGCTGGTAACAACCATAAACTGATAACAGCAGGGCCGCAGGTTCCAACCTCCACCGTACAGCACCGGGGGTTTAGAAGCTACCTCTGCTAATGCAGAATAGCATATAGCATTAGCTCCTTAGCCTGAGATAACTCGGGCACGTCGAGCTAGGCGGGAGTGGTTTCAGCAACACGTCACCTCTGCTCCACCCACGACTCGCCTCTTTGTCCATTTTTGGTTATCCAGGAGTGATGCACGTTGACGCGCTGCCAAGATGGCGCCGGCCAACTCCCGCCAATTTTGAGCTTCAAAACGGCTCTTCAGAAAGCAACGGGTGACATCACGGACGCTACATCCATTTTTAACACACTGACACTAAGGCTGTATTCGGAACCGCCTACTACATACAATTGGCAACCGCAGTATGCAGTGTGTACTGTATACTATAAAATAAATTTAAGTAGGCCCACCACTCACAACATATGCAAGGCTGCAGCCGATCTGTAGCAGATGTTTGCTTCAGTATATTGGTCCATAAGTAAGAATAATATAAAATACAAGCAATAAAAAGCAAGAACTATAACAATGTCTATTTAGAATAATGATAATAGTAAGGCAAGAAACGTCCATCGGCGATGGCTAACAGAGATCATGACGTTCAGCCGGCATCTTGATCAATCTTGAACAATCGAACATTTAAACTGTCTCACAGCTGCGGGTCTTTCGTCTCACGTTGTTGCTGGTCTCGTCTGCTGCGTTGGCTGCAGCGGTCTGTGTGGCTGTGAGGTCGGTGAGCTGACGTGAGGACCAGAGGGCTCATCAGCTGACTGGCCGGCTCTTTAACTAACCCTGAACTCTGGCTCTTCAGCTTCCCCCGCCATTTTGCTTTTGTTTGCATACTTGGACCAAATCAGTCCATACTACTTGTGTAGTAGGCGGTTTCGAACACAGACTAAATGTATATAAAGAAAAACGAAACGAATAACGTCATGTATACCATTTGCTGAATTTTCGAGAGGAGACCAATAATAATCATTTTGTAGTAGACAGCTTTTCACAACTTTCATATACTTTCCCTAACTCACAAAACGCCATGATTTTTTAAGGGAGTGTGGCGCGGATTAGCCGGCACCTAACACATAGACAGGAGAACTTTTTTTCTTTAGAAAGTATAAACTCGTCTGGTGTTCTTCTTGTCAAACAACACGTCCAGCTGTAAACATCACCAATAGGGATGCATCGTTTATGATTATGAAGTTAGGGCACCTCTGCAACGTTGTGCATCATAATTATTTGCTACTCACAACACCATTAAGCATAATTGACCAAGGGAAACGTATAGAAAACGTTACAGCTCATAACATGAAGCTAGCTTGGTAACTAGCTTATTAAGACGAGTCTTCATCATCCACAGAGCCACAAGGTTACGTGTCTCCTCTTCAGAAAAGCCAGGAGAGGTGGCTTTGCAGACGCTGCCGTCCACAACCTTTTTGGCTGAGTTAAGAGTGAAACGCTCCCACACTTTGAAGGTTTTAGGTTGTGAAGGTGGTAATACCAGCGCTGATGTTGTTGTTTTAACTGTTCACATCACTTTCACCCAGTTAGACTGACAGTGTCGTTGCGGTCCGATGTCGTCACGAACGAATAGATTTTTGTCGACTATGTCATTTACTTGTTGCACCTCCAATTATCTCGGGCTTATTTGTCACAACACTGTAATGCCTATAGAGTCCCAAACAGCCGCCTATCCCGTTTACAGTCCTGGTGTGGGAACACATTTTGACAAACGCCTGCCTCAAATTAACGCTGGTCTAGTTTTTATAGAAGTTCTTTGGATGTATAAAACCTCTTAAACCCTGCGGGGTCGCCCGCTTTAGCTGCTTCTAAGCTGCTTAGATCGTTAATACAAATATTAATGTTTAAACTTATGATCAATATGTCCGTATGAACATGCTGCACATCGTTAGATCGGTTAGATTCTCCACAATTCACTAGTTCAGTTCATTTAATGGAAACAACGAGCCCCAAAGTCTAATTCTTATAGATTTACTTGGTTAACCTGCATGGTACAAGAGATGAGTAAGAAAATAAAGTGCCGACTCCCATGATCTTTGAAGCGCTCCTTAAGTCCAAATGTGTCCGTTCCTTGATTATTTATATTCCTTTAGCCTGTAAGGGTCGACCGATCAAAAGAATCAAAACAGCTTTTCATAAAAAATAATCCAAGTTGTGAATCCTGTCTTGTGAAGTCCATCAAAATAAAAGCGCAAAAGCCATCTGTCGGAGCAAGATCAAATGAATGACGTGTATTTGATTATTTGATAATTTTTAAACAAATATTATTCTGTTTGAAATGAATAAACAGTTTCATAGTAGTTTCAGTTTGTGCAAAAGGAATTAAAGGCCTGTCCCAATTGTAGGCAGGCTCAATTCAGTGATTTTTGCAAATAAAAGCCTGAAATATTATTCAAAGTTTTACGGTATGTTTGTAATTATACCCTGCTAACCAACAGAAATACTTGTGTGCCTGACTGACTGCCAGGTGAAAGAAAAATGTATATCGGGACAACTCAGACATCATTCTGAACTTCAGTAAAAGTATGTAATTATAACCAGAGTAGCGGTATTAAAGTAAAAGTACTCAAAGCAGTAAAGTGTCCCCTCGACTTTAATGCTTTTATTAATTGTAAAAAAATGAACCCTTTTTTTCCTTTAACTCTTAACATTTCAACAGCCTGCCCGCAGGCCGTCAGGTC